>NC_054374.1:58342094-58662094 GCF_017654675.1 Xenopus laevis
ATGCTGATACGTTACGAAATGTGGGGCATATAATGGGTAAAATTCAAGCTTTTCTGACGATTTTCAGAAATTTGATAAAAAACGTTATGTTCAGCATTGCTTTGCAGTTTGGCAGTTTGCAGTAGAAACACATATTTACCATATTGGATTCGTCTGAATGTATACTTTCTGAAATATATGGTTTTCTGGGTCTCTGTACTGTTAGGGGGGTCTAATGTCGCATAATACACACACCAGGTGCTTATATTGCAGCAGCCAGCGCGTCAGCTGTGAAAATGTATATACACTATTGTCATTGGGGTCTCTGTGCGCCACATAGTTTGGTATATCTATGCATATTGAGCATCAAAGTGTTCAGTAGACCCCTGCATTCATATTTAGGATGTTTTATGCTCATACGTTACGAAATGTGGGGCATTAATGGGGTAAAATTCAAGCTTTCTGACGATTTTCAGAAATTTGATAAAAAACCGTTATGTTCAGCATTGCTTTGCAGTTTGGCAGTTTGGAGCAGAAAGGCATCGGGGACCCATTTTTAGATTCGGTAGTAATGTGTACTTTCCAAAATATATGGTTTTGGAGTCAACATATATTTCTGTGTTTTACCCCACAAAAATGCAGTCAAGTGTGTTGATTTCATTTAGCTTGAAGTTACCCAACGGGACTGTTGTATCGCAATATTATGGGGCCTCTAAATGCCAGATCCTTTGGTATAAACCTATGAACAATGGCCACCAAACTGTTTGGAGGAACGCCTGGCAATCATATTTAGGGTGCTTTTTATCAATTGGTGCGTTAACGATTACATGGGTGATATGGTGCTGAGAAGTGAAGCTTTGAGGCAATTTTCAGATATTTCACCAAAACCGACAAATTGTGGGAAAGCCTTGCGCTCAGTTAGTTGGAAGCAGAAAAGGCATGGTTACCCATTTTTAGATTCGGTAGAATGTGTACTTTCCCAAAAATATATGGGTTTGGGGCGTAAACATTTATATTTCTGTGTTTTTAGCCCCACAAATATTGCAGTGCAATGTGTTGATTTTTCATTAGCTGAAGTTTACCCACGGACCTGTTTGTATGCCGCTAACTTCATTTTTGGGGCCTCTAAATGCCAGATGACTTTGGTAAACCTGATGAACAATGGCCACCCAAACTGTTTTGGAGGAACCCTGGCAATCATATTTAGGGTGCTTTTTCTTGATGCGTAACGATACATGGGTGATATGGTGCTGAGAAGTTGAAGTTGAGGCAATTTTCACATATTTCACCAAAACCGACAATTGTGGGAAAGCCTTGCGACTCAGTAGTTTGGAGCAGAAAGGCATGGGTACCCATTTTAGATTCGGTAGAATGTGTACTTTCCAAAAATATATGGGTTTTGGGGGTAAACATATATTTCTGTGTTTTTACCCCACAAAAATGCAGTCAATGTGTTGATTTTTCATTAGCTGAAATTTGATAAAAACCGTTATGTTCAGCATTGCTTTGCAGTTTGGCAGTTTGCAGTAGAAACACTTATTTACCCATATTGGATTCGTCAGAATGTGTACTTTCTGAAAATATATGGTTTTCTGGGGTCTCTGTACTGTTAGGTGGGCTAATGTCGCATAATACACACACCGGGTGGTTATATTGCAGCAGCCAGCGCGTCAGCCGTGAAAATGTCTATACATATTGTCATTTGGGGGTCTCTGTGCGCCACATAGTTTGGTATATCTATGCACATTGGGTATCAAACTGTTTAGTAGACCCATATGTTTATATTTAGGATGCTTTATGCTGGTAATGATACATGGACAATACGATGCTGGAAAGTTGAAGCTTTGAGGCAATTTCCAGATATTTCACCAAAACCGACAACTTTGGGGAAAGCCTTGCGACTCAGTAGTTTGGAGCAATAAGGCATGGGTACCCATTTTAGATTCTGTAGAATGTGTACTTTCCAAAAATGAATGGGTTTGGGGGGTAAACATATATTTCTGTGTTTTTACCCCACAAAAATGCAGTCAATGTGTTGATTTTTCATTAGCTGAAGTTACCCACGGGACTGTTTGTATGCGCTAACTTCATTTTGGGGCCTCTAAATGCCAGATACTTTGGTAAACCTATGAACAATGGCCACCAAACTGTTCGGAGGAACCCTGGCAATCATATTTAGGGTGCTTTTTCTTAGTACGTAATGACACATGGGTGATATGGTGCTGGGAAGTTGAAGCTTTGAGGCAATTTTCAGATATCTCACCAAAACCGACAATTGTGGGAAAGCCTTGCGACTCAGTAGTTTGGAGCAGAAAGGCATGGGTACCCATTTTAGATTCTGTAGAATGTGTACTTTCCAAAAATATATGGGTTTTGGGGGGTAAACATATATTTCTGTGTTTTACCCCACAAAAATGCAGTCAATGTGTTGATTTTTCATTAGCTGAAGTTACCCACGGGACTGTTTGTATGCGCTAACTTCATTTTGGGGCCTCTAAATGCCAGATACTTTGGTAAACTTATGAACAATGGCCACCAAAATGTTCAGAGGAACCCTGGCAATCATATTTAGGGTGCTTTTTCTTAGTACGTAATGACACATGGGTGATATGGTGCTGGGAAGTTGAAGCTTTGAAGCAATTTTCAGATATTTCACCAAAACCGACAAATTTGGGAAAGCCTTGCGACTCAGTAGTTTGGAGCAATAAGGCATGGGTACCCATTTTAGATTCTGTAGAATGTGTACTTTCCAAAAATGTATGGGTTTGGGGGGTAAACATATATTTCTGTGTTTTTACCCCACAAAAATGCAGTCAATGTGTTGATTTTTCATTAGCTGATATATTATTCAAATTGCAGGTGAGTGATTGCTCACCAAAGTTAATCACATCTCAAAGGAGATAATTAACTGATTAAAATACAACTGTCACTTAAATTAAAGTGCACTTAAATATGGAGTGTGAGAATTGTCTGAACAGAAACCAGGTCTGGGGATACTGAGCAAAGTACCCCATCTATTGCCCACTGGTCAGCAAATTCTTTCAACCGACCAGTAAACACTGCTTGGGTGTACTCTGCTCGGATGCGGGAACGCACCAGCACTCGGAACAAGACCTCTGCTGGCAGAGGATTCCCACCTTCCAAACATTGCTTTCTAGATTTATGGATGACTAATTTAGCTAAAGCCAGGAGCAAGTTGGAGAGAAGGTCTTTCTCTTTATTGTCCCGGGATACTGGGCGTCCAAAAATATAAACATGAGGGGAAAAGTGTAACCAGAACTGCAGGTAAAGCTTCCTCAAAAGAGCCAATAGAGGTTGCAGTCTGGCACACGTAAAATAAGCATGAAACACAGACTCTCCTTTGCCACAGAATGGACAAGCAGCTGGGGAGTCTGTAAAACGAGCTAAATACTCTCCCGTGCTCAATGCACCATGCAGCACTTTCCAACTCAAGTCTCCAGTTGGTCTAGGCACCAAACTGGAATAAAGAGCTTGCCACTGAGGTCCTTCACCCTCATTAAGCACACGTCTCCAGATGGTATCATATCGGGAGATGAGGGCAAGGAAGTGTACAGTGTGAAGCATTAGAGAGTACAACAGCTTTCTTGTTATATCATGAAAGCGTGTCAATGGAAAATTCTCCAACTGGCTCAAGTTGGGGGAAGGAGGTGCTTGGGGGGATTGACGGGTTTTAGGTGCTATTATTATGTCTGGAGGTGAGGAGTTCCAAGGTGGACGTGGCTCTCCAGCATGTAAAACCCCATCAATGAAGGTGTGAGAATCAGAAGAGATTGTGTCCTTGATTTCCTTGAGAAGACGGTGTGGAACCCTAGTGGTGAGGAATCCCATGCGTTGCATAACTGCTTGAGAGTCCACCCAATCTGATTTCTCAAAATCCAGGAGATCTCCAACTCTGGTTAACCGAGCCTGGCAAAGGCGACGTCGGATGCTGATGGATTCTAACATCCTAGTCTTAAAAGATGGATTGTAAAGTAGGGGCTCATTTAGAATGTCTTCCCCTTCAATGACTCCTTGCCTTAACACGGATACCATGCTCCAGGTTTTTAGCGTGTCTTGGTAGTAAGCCGGCAGGGTTGAAAGGTTTCTTAGGAAACCCTCAGGTTCAATTATAAACAATTGCCGGTCATATCCCATATTTCGTACCTGGCGATAAAAACTCGATGCTAGAGTACACCACTGTGGAGAAGGATCTGCATGCAAGTATCTCTGTATTTGCTGGAGACGGAAGGTGTGCACTTGAGAACGTATACACACGACTCCCTGCCCTCCCTCTTTCAACGGGAGGCTTGAGACACCTGCAGAAACCCAATGCTTTCCTATCCAGAGAAAGTCCAGTAACCTTCTCTGGATCTTAGCAATGAATTCTTGGGTTGGGCTAAGACATATCAGCCGGTACCAGATCTGAGAGGCCACCAGCTGATTAATCACCAAAGCTCTCCCCCTCATAGAAAGTACTTTAGCAAAACCCTTCCACTTTCCAAGGCGCGTTAGAACACACTCCTCAAGTTCAATGAAATTCTGTGAGACAGGATACTCCTCAGCTGATAGGTAGACGCCTAAATATTTAATGATTTTACTCTCCCACGAGATGTCACGAAAAGCAGGAGGCAGGAAATCTACCTTTAGAGAACCCTCCAGAAGGCCTGAGCTCTTGGACCAGTTGATCCGGGCAGATGAGGCAGCAGCGTAGACTTCTTGACACTCTTGTGCCCGCTCAAGATCAACTAGGTCCTGGGCCACAAGAATTACATCATCAGCGTAGGCTGAGAGAACCACCCTCATGTCAGGTTCTTTGAGCACCAGTCCCGTGAGCCTTTTCCTTAAGAGACACAGGAAGGGCTCAATGGCCAGCGAGTACAGTTGTCCCGACAAGGGGCATCCTTGCCGAACTCCTCGTCCAAAGGCCAGAGGTGCAGTCAGAGACCAGTTGATTTTAACTAAACACTCTGCAGAGGCATACATTGTTTTCAGGTAGCCCACAAACTGTGGGCCAAAGCTATAGGCTTGCAGAGTGCCTATAAGATATTGGTGATCCACCCTGTCAAATGCCTTCTCTTGATCCAGAGAGAGAAAAGCAAGAGATAGACCAGTCCTTCTCGCAAAATGTAGTAAGTCTCGGATTAAAAAGACATTATCAAAAATTGTCCGACCGGGGACTGTATAGGACTGGTCAGGATGAATCACCTCTGCCAGCACAGATTTGAGCCTAAGTGAGATAGCTTTGGCCACGATCTTATAGTCTGTGCTAAGCAGTGAGACTGGTCTCCAGTTCTTAATAAGACGGAGATCCCCCTTCTTAGGAAGTAGTGATAACACTGCTCGACGACACGAAAGTGGCAACTCACCTTTCTTGAAGGCCTCAGTTAGGACCCTATGGAAATCAGGGCCCAGAGTATCCCAAAAGAACTGGAAGAACTCTATGGTCAGTCCGTCAAGCCCAGGAGATTTATTGTGGGGCATTAAACGGAGTGCTTGAGAGAGTTCATCTAGAGTGATTGGTGTTTCCAACCTCTCTTTTCTCCTCTCACTGACCACTGGAAGCCCATCCCATAGCTCCTCACAGGCATCTGGAGAGATGGGATCTGGAGAAAAAAGGTTTTGATAGAAGGACCGGGCTCTGTCCCGGATAGCCTCCGGATCCTCAAGGGGGGTTCCATCCTCCGCAAAAAGGCATGTGATTTGTTTTCGGTTCCCCTTCTTCCTCTCCAGAGCATAGAAGAATCGGGAACCACGATCCATATCACAAAGTAACTGCATCCGGCTTCGCAGCAAAGGCACCACGAGCCTGTCGTTGTTCCATGTTACGCAGCGCTTCTTTCCTTTCTAGATATTCACACTGAAGGGCTTGGTCTTCAGAGCCTGATAGCCTTTGCTCAAGATCAAGCACCTCCCCATTCAGTGCCTCAATCTCTGCATTGCACTGCCCGCTCACACTTTTGGTATACTCTTGACACAAGAGCTTTAGGTGAACCTTGCCTACATCCCACCACTGGTTCAATGTGGCAAATTCATCCTGAAAGGCCCTCCAGCCTCTCCATGTATCCCGGACTGACTTTGCAAAACCCTCATCTTCTAATAAACTGTTGTTAAAGTGCCAGTAAGCAGCTTTTGGCAGAGATGGTGCGATTGACATTCTCAGGGATACACAATTGTGGTCTGAGAATGGTGCCAATCTAATGGTGCTCGACTGGGCTCGTGACATGAGATGGCTCGATATATATATCCTATCAATCCGGGATTGAGAAACATGACCATCTCTCACCCTGACATAGGTAAAAGCAACCGTCTCTGGGTTCTGTTCTCTCCAGACATCAACCAAGGAGAAATGAGCAATTAGTTCTCGCAAAACGGACTCAGACGAGTCTCTTTTCTTGGGTACATTGCGATCTCGAGCATCAAGGGTGTAATTAAAATCACCCCCTATAATCAAGGCTTCATCAGAGTCAATTGTCTCCATGTAGGCTGACAAACTTTCAAAGAACCGTGCCCTCTCTGGTCCGGTAGTAGGAGCATACACATTCATTAGATTATATGTTCTACCTGACTCCCGGACCCGAAGATGCAATAGACGGCCAGGGATGACAGAGGTAGCATTCAGGACCTCTGGCTGGAAGGAATCTGAGAAAAGGGTCACCACCCCGCATGATGTCCAAGTGAGGTGATTAAAAAAGACCCTTCCCTTCCACTCCAGATTCCAGCTTGCTTCAAGCTCTGGAGTGGTGTGGGTCTCTTGGAGGAAACTCACAGAGTACCCTCCTTGACGAAGAAAGGAGAGTACCTGAAACATTCGGAAAGGATTCCGACAGCCATTAGTATTAAGTGTGCTTATACTCAAGGCCATTACTGAGTCTTAGGAAGTGCTTTAACCTTCATCAAGGTCTGATGAGACAAACATTTTTTGTGAAACTTCATTATACGGAGATATTCCGCTGTTCCATAGTTCTTGGCCTCTTTTATGACCTTAATGTATTGTCTCACAGAATTGATAACTAAAGGCAAATCATGCCACTTCTCCAGAGCCATGTGCATCTTCTTCTCTAATTTAACACCAAGGGTGCTCTCAAGAAACTTTTTGAGTTCCTCAGCAGGGATGATTGGGGTAGAAGGATTTGCCACTCCTATGTCAACCTCCTCTTCGATGTTCCCCTCATCCATGAGCTCTTCCTGGCTAAGGGATTGATAATCTCCCCTCTCCACTAGAGCTTTGAGAATCTCTCCACAAGTTGTTACAGGAAAAGTATCAGAATCACTTTTCTGGAGACCCTGCAATGGCTCAGGTGTTCCCTCAACTTCACTTGAAACACATTTGGAAGTGTTTGACACAGGAGCAACAGAACTAATTAGCTCCCCAGCAACAGGTAGAGCTTTGGAGGCTCGATGGTTAGCCTCTGCCCTCTCTACTACCTCCTGTGCTTTCTGGATGGCAATATCATTTGGGTCAGTTGAAGACAAGGGAGGAGAGATTTTAGCATGAACAGTAGAGGTTGTCTGGCTACCCTCCACCGTATTTACAACTCCACCCTCACCATCCTTCCCAGCAGTTTTATCTGTAGGGTCCTGTATGGGGGTTAGCCCAATATTCTCCCCCTCCTGGAGTGAAATACCCTGAGGCACTAAAAACTGAGGCTGGTTGCAGTTGCCAAATCTCAGCACCTCAGGAACACTGACTGCCCACTCTGCAGGAGTCTCATTAGGTGTCTCTTTACACTCCAAGGGAAGATCTTCCAAATGATTTTGAGGCAGATACTGCACCCCTGACTCTGTGGGGAAACCAACACTGCCATGTTCACGGCCATGCAGACCATTAACCTCATTATTCCCCACCTGGTCTGGAGGCAAGAGTGCATGGTCTGACACCGGTTGATCGTGACCAACAGTTGGGCCAGACAATGTCACCACATGAGGAGCAGAAGTTTTGCTACCCTTTTTACCCTTGGATGGGGGTGCCCCATCATTAACCACTGATGCCCATTCCTCAGGTACCAGCCAGTTTGATTTAAATTTCCTCTTTTTCTTGGCATCTGAAGAGGAAAGGCCACTATCTGCCCCAACCCCAACAGGTGTTGCAATCATGGGTACCCCCACACCTTCAGGGGTGCCCATAACAGGGGTACACTTTTTTGTGGTAGGAACAACTGTGACCCTGGGGGAAGCTTTGACATGTTTTCCCCCCTTCTCTTTTGCCGCAATTGTAAGACATGCTGCAGCCTTAGATGTCTTAAGTGAAGAAGGAGGAGGTTTGGATGTTGTAGAGGTGGGTTGTGTAACAGCCACCTTGAGGTTCTTTAGTGAAGGAGATATCCCCTTTGAGGACCCTGCTGAAATAGTCCCAGCAGGAATAAGATGTTTTATTTGAGGCACTGGGAGCAGGAACAGGGGCTGTGGTCTTAATTTGCCCTTTGGGGCAACTCTGGCGAGTGTGCCCCAGGTTCTTGCAAAGGAAGCACCTCACTTCCTCTGTGCTGTAAAAAATTTTATACAGCACCCCTTCAAATGGAACCCCGAAAGACCCCTCAATAGTGTCTTGCCCCCGAGGTAAAAGTAGTTGCACCTGCCTTTTAAAGGAAAGGACGTGCCTCAGTCTGCTCTCCTTACATCCCAGGGGAATTCTAGACATATTTGATTTTAACTCCCCAAGGGCTTGCAGGTGGGGGTACAATAAGTGGTCTTGCAGGAAGGGGGGCACATTAGATAAAACCACCCTTGTGCCCAATCCTTCTAGGGGTTCTACAGGGACATAACTCCCTCCCACTGTGATACCCCTCTGTACCAGAGTATGCACTGCAGTTAGAGTACGGGCAAAGATTATGGCTTTCCCATACATTTTACTTGCTGCCACTACTGCAGAGTGGCCCACCACTTCAGCTGCAGCCTTTATATAAGCCTCTATGCCATGAGTGCTTGACATTAGGCATCTGACCCCATGCTTCCTTGTAAGCTTCTCTACCCCAGCAGTGACTTGGCTTGGGTTGCTGCCAGTAGCTACCGCGTGTGCAAATGTTTTAGCAGGGGTCACATTGGCTGCAGCAGCAGAAGTAGAGGCAATGGGGCTTTTTGACATGGGCTCTGACTGGTGTTTCCTTGCAGAGCTACAGCTGGGTTTTTCAGGTCCTTTTGCTTTAGAACCAACAGATGTTTTTTTATAACTTTCCTTTTTATTCCCTCCCATTATTTTACACAACACCACACAAAAAGAAAGCTTTATACTATTGATTAACAAAAAAGTAAGTTTTAAGTTGAGAAGCTGTGGCAGGGAGAGGGTTAATGTGAGCAGGTGCCTGGGAGCTGCACTGCTGCTGCTGGAAAAGATTTTATATTTATACTTATATTAAATCCTTCTCCCTTTAGCTTTCTCTCCTCACAGAACTGAGTGCAAAATCAAAATATCCACTCAATCTGTACAAAAATTAAACAATTTGTGCTGAAACAAGAGAAAAATGCAAATGAAACTGACACCCAGGTGCGGGGGAGGGGTAGGGGATCTAACAGTGAGTTTGTAGCCCAGAGCAAGTGAAAGGAACTGGGCTAGGAATCACTCACCTTCAGGGTCAAAAGAAAAATCGATTTTTAGTAAAGAAAATCAACTCAAAACTTCCCAAATTTCACCCACCAAGTGGACAACACATTCACACACCAAGTGATAACAAAAAATCCTGTCTCAAACAGGAATTTCAATGCTTAATTCAGCACTAAACAGAGAGCTTTCTCCTGTGTGTTGATCTTTCATTAGCTGAAGTTACCCACGGGACTGTTTGTATGCGCTAACTTCATTTTGGGGCCTCTAAATGCCAGATACTTTGGTAAACTTATGAACAATGGCCACCAAAATGTTCAGAGGAATCCTGGCAATCATATTTAGGGTGCTTTTTCTTAGTACGTAATGATACATGGGTGATATGGTGCTGGGAAGTTGAAGGTTTGAGGCAATTTTCACATATTTCACCAAAACCGACAATTTTGGGAAAGCCTTGCGACTCAGTAGTTTGGAGCAGAAAGGCATGGGTACCCATTTTAGATTCTGTAGAATGTGTACTTTCCAAAAATGTATGGGTTTGGGGGGTAAACATATATTTCTGTGTTTTTACCCCACAAAAAATGCAGTCAATGTGTTGATTTCTCAGTAGCTGAAGTAAAGTCCTGATCAATTCGGATGTGCTAACTTCATATTGGTGTCTCTAAATGCCAGATACTTTGGTAAACCTATGCATAATGGGTATCAAACTGTTCAGTGGACCCCTGGCAATCATATTTCAGGTTCTTGGTACCTAATATAGTTTGGGATATGCGGAGCAGCAAAATAAAACCTTTGAAATGATTTTTCAGAATTTTGAATTTTTTTTTGAAAAACCGCTATGTTCAGACAAGCTTTTATGTTTGGTAGTTGGGAGTAGAGAGACATAGTTACCCATTTTGTAATTGGCAGAATGTGTACTTTTCAAAAATGTATGTTTTTCTGGGGTAAACCTACGGTTTCAGGATTTTTTGCCTTGGAATCGAAAGCATGCCGTTTTCTGCCTTAGTGCTTTCAAAATTCGGTAATATACTGCCGGGAGTTTTTGAGGTACAGAAGTCCTTAATCTCCCTAAAACTATACATATCTGGTATTGGCACGTTCGAGAGACATAAGGCTTTCCAAATCAGTTGGATTTTCATCCGTAAAATGAAATATTTTTCTGGTATAAATTGATATACGATGAAAAATGGTAATTTTTCATTTTTTTTTGGTATTTAGCACTATAAATTTTTTTGCACAGGTGGAAATACATGAAAACTCAGGCAGATTTAGAAAGCTCAGTTTCTACCGAAAAAAAAAATGTATAGTTTTCCTAGGTAAACTATAGGTTTCCCCTCAGAAAATGCCCCTAAAGTGAGAGAGCACAAAATGTTTCAAAAACGGCTGGCATTTCGCGTAACCAAAATGTGAAATTCTGCTGGCACTTAAAGGGTTAATACCTACCAACATTCTGGAAATGGAAAGAGGGGCAAAAAAATTTGGACTCAGAGCTCGGCGAATATGTTTTTAGCCATGCCCCTTTTTGCAGTCACACCCCCTAATTACCATGCCCATTTTACAAAATTTGCCAGGTTAGGAAAGTTTGAACACATTTCCTGTAGTTTTAATGTTTTATTACAGTTTTACTAATGAAGGTAAATTGCCCTTTTAGCTGTGAGTCTAACTTTTTCCAAGGGGCAAAACTGTTACAAATGTATCTTAAGTATCTATTCTGGGCTCTCTGCCAAGAGCCAATTAATTTAGAAACATTGTATCTTTTTTGGCTGTTCAGTGCAGAGAAATCAGTACTTTCCAGTACAAAAGAAGGACTGCAGGTTGAGCTGTCAAATGCAGGACTGTCCTTCTCAAAACAGGACAGTTGGGAGGTATGATATATCCAAACTTGCAGGCAGCTATTAGGCTGTATCTGTGCTATAAAACCAGCAGTTCTGGGTGCATAGTCGTCCAGAGGAACATAAAGGAGTGATTTGCATGTCTCCACTATAAGTAAATTTATATATGGGAAGGGCATCATTTATGAGTTTCTTCTCGAGGCATAGGGAGGGAGGTGCTAGAAGTTTCCATTTAAGGGCAATGGCTTTCCCTGTATAAAAGCTGGACAATAAACAATAGAATTTGAGATTGTATTGCTGCAGAATTATTATCAGTGCCTTAATGTTATAGAAGTGGCTTTGTGGGAAGGAATAATGTCATCCTAGCATGAGGCAATGAGAAAAAATGTGGCATGGCCACACATCCTGTGTCATTTGGGGTATATAGGACTGAGAGATGAATTTGTGGTTGTTTATTCGCTCATAGGAAAGGTGTTATCTTAGAGTCCAACCTGTAGATCAGTGCATTATGAAATAATATAACAGTTTAAGCAAGAGTACCACCATATTGATCTTCAATAGGCAGGTCTGGACTGAGAATCAAAATAGGACTGGCATTTTATGTACACAGATGGTCAAATAGCCCCCCACCAGCCCAATAAATAGTTACTGTCTATGGTAACTTTCAGCAGCCCCTCTGGCATTTTCCAGCATCCACAGATTGCCAGTCTGGTCCTGCCAATAGGTTAAAGGGGAACGCTCACCCTAAGAAATAATTTCCAATCCTATTTTATGATTTTAGTCAAGCAAAATAAACTTTGCTTATACTATCTATCTTCACGCCTCTTTCAAACCATCTGTCCTCTCCATCCAAATTGTGCACATTGTTTTCCTCAAAGGAATGGCCCTTTTCCTTGAGATGCAAATAGACTGCTGAGTCCAGTCCTGAGGAGTTAGCTCTACTATGTTGGGCCATTCTCTTACAGAGCGGTTGCTTTATCTCTCCAATGTATATATTGGAGCACCCCTCACTACACGGGACAGTATAGATTACATTGCTCTTCATGTGCTTTGGTGTTTGGTCTTTAGGGTGCACCATCTTCTGTCATAGGATGTTGCTGTGTTTTAAATACACAGGAATGTGATATTTTTTGAAAACTCTCCTAAGTTTTTCCCAGCGTTCCAGCCACATATGGGATGACTATGTTGCTTTGCCTGCTAAGCTCTACCCCTCTATTACTTGGTTTGGTCTTTTTGCTTGGCTTAGATTTTGTTTTGATAAAGGCCCACTCTGGATAACCACAAGTTACCCAGTATTGTTTTTTTAGTATTGAAATGTACAATCCCATCAAGCAGGCATGTGCTATTTTGTAGACACTGTTATTAGAACGAGCTGCGCATCATCATGACAAAATCTTGTTTGTGCACCAGAATAGGGCATCTGATGCCCATGCTCTGACTACAATTAGATGGTAAGGAAGCAGGGGGAATGCTAGGAGTGCAGTGACATCTGTGAAGTGCAGAATGTAAAGCAAAAGTAATTGCCTGCACCTCATTTATGCTTAAGTCATAGAGGAAGGGCAAGCAATATGTGATTGGCAGCTGAGATTTTTAGTCTCAGGTGATTATATAATTGGTGTGAATATTTTATTCAAAAAATAATTAAATTAATAAAAAATACTTTTATTATACAGCTTTTTATGCCTGAGTGAAAGGTCCCCTTTTAGGGGAAGCTTGAACCAGATGGATATTTTGTGCATTATTATATTAAAAGTTCTATACTAAGATATTTAGTTACGTTTGGGTAGACTTGTTTCACAAGATATTCAAATGGTTCAACACATTGGAGATATTGAAGAGGAATCTGAATTGCTTTTAGGTGAAAACCGACAGGTAAACCTGAGCTTTGCTAGTTATGTCAATCAACTGCAGTGATTCAGGTAATTATTGGTGGCTGTCCCCCAGATACAACATAGAGTGAATGTCTTTCCTGCATGAATCATCCATGAATCAATCATTTCTCATGTCTCTGCTTAGTGAAAATTGGTTTGGGCCACCCATCCATAAGTGAACCAAGTTGTTGTTGTACACAGACCATCTAAATAGAAGCTAGAGCTAAGTCAATTCTGGAGACAGAGCCATGTGAAGCAGAGTTACAGGAGTAAGCTTTAGTTATGGGGGTGCCTCTGCCTCAGACCTATGGGGCCCAGTGGGTGGTGGTCTAGGTCAGGGTTATACACTATGATTAGGGGACCCATAAGCAATGTTAGAGCATAGTTCAGTGTAGTAAATGTGTTACTTATTTATAAGCTGAAGTGACTTCCAGGAGAATGCTAACTGTGCTACCTTTATTTTGGGGTTTCTAAACCCTAGGTAATCCTATGCACAATGGGCATCAAACTGTTCAGTGGACCCCTAGAATTCATATTTAGGACGTTTTTTCCCCAGTAGCTAATGCTGTGTGGGAGATACGAACTTGCAAAGTGAACGTTTTGAGGTGATTTTTCTGAATTTTCATAAATTTTTTTAGAAACTGATAAGTTCAGAAAGGTTTTGAGTTTGGTGATTAGAAGTAAAAAGACATGGTTACCTATTTTGGATTCAACAGAACATGCACTTCTGAAAAATATATGGTTTCCTGGGGGTAAACCTACTGTTTTTTGGCTTTGGAATTTAAAGTAACCATATTCTTCTGTAGAGCTTTGAAATCTTCATAAAACTAAACATATCTGGTATTGGCATGTTCGAGACACTTGGGGGTTATTTACTGAAATCCGAAAATTTCTTTGTTTTCTTAAAACCACTTCGACCAAACTCCTTTCCACATTTTTTCCATATTTATCAATAAACTCAAAAAAATCTGGTGCAGGAAAAGACTCAATAAAATTGTGAAAAAATCTGAATCATACAATTTTTTCCGATTTGATGCTCAAAAACTTTTTTTTTGGAAAATGCATGCGGGGCGTGCTACGTCATCTGGGCGGGGCTATGAAGTGGTGATCGGCGATTGGCTAATCTTCATGTCAATCAGGGGAGATCCGGGCAGCCCTTCTGAAACAGGGCTGTGTGGGTCAAATCCGGACAGGTGATAACCCTAGACTTGGAGCACACAAGCATCTGCAGCATGGAGTGCAAAGGCAGTCCCAAGAATTTAGTCATTAAATTCATGTATGTTTGATTTAATGAATTTGAGGTGCAGAAGAATATCGCATGTTAACATTTGTGAAAAAACATAGATACAAATACTTTCCACAAAAAAAACTCTCTATACAGTGTATATTGCTACATGCCACTAGCCTGCACATGTAATTAATGGGGAATTATTGTTTGGTAGGCAGGTAAGCAAAGGATTTTGAGCTTAGAGACAGGGGCACAAAACACAGTTTTATTAAGCACTGGGCATTCCCAACAAAAGGCAACAGAAAATGTTCAAGGTACAGTTCAGCAACTTCAAAGCAAAACATTCAGGGGTTTCCTCCCCTTTGGGCTTTCACCATCAAGGGAAACTCTCACCCTCTGGAACTTCAGAGCACTCAGCTTCTCATTCAGCCCTGCTGGCTTAACCTCCTGGAACTCATGTTCACCAGCCTCTGCCAGTCCCTTCTCCCCTCCAGGGATTTAGGCTCTCCAGCCTCTACACATTCTTGCTGGCAGCAAGATTCCTTCTGCCAGGCACTGTCTCTCCCAGCAGCACCACACTTTCCTCCACTGTAGGTGGTATCAGGAGAGCTCTAAGGGAGGAACTACACTACTACATGCTGCTGTCACATCGGATGCGACAGAAATAAAGTAAGATATGGAAATTTCGGATGAAGTCACAGTGTTGATCCAACGCGAGACAACTGTCGGATGCAGACGCAGCACACAACGTCTGCATCTGACAGTCGTGTCGCGTCAGCTCAATGCTGCGACACCATCTGACCATGCTATTGCTTAACTTATTTCCATCACATCCGACAAGACGCCTGCATTTTTGCGCAGCGCATCGGATCACGCTGAAATCGTCCATGTAGTTCCTCTAAGGTGTGGTAAAACAGCCTTTTTACCTTTCCTAGGTAGCTCCTCTCTCAGCTGCCACTTAATTACTTGGATGAGAGGGAATATTAACCCTATTTGTGCTGGGTATCCCTCTGCAACCCATATCATGCAACTTAAAGGAGAATTCAACCCTAAAGTAAAAAACAATACCCCCCCTACCCTACATATACCCCCCCCCCCCCCAGCCTAGCTGCTACCCCAGGCAAGTTCACCCCATATTCCGGCTCTTCTGTAATCTTCAGAATGAGAGCTGTGTATCGAAATTTGCGTGACTTTTGGCGCAGTTGTCGTGGTACGTACACCTCATTATACATCTCATTCTCTCATTCTCAATTCTCCTTTGGGTGCACTATTTTCAGTTCACTTTCCGCCAAGACAGTGGTGTTTCCCAAACACCCTGTCACAATATATATATATATATATATATATATATATATATATATATATATATATATATATATATATATATATATATATATATATATATATATATATATATATATCAACGTTGGAATATCGGCACTCTCAAAAAACAAAGTCATTAGATGCCTGGGTGCAGGTTTCAGAAGAAATTTTTATTGGCACATAGTAAATATATATGAAAATATTGCTCTTTTACACGTTTTACCTTAAGCCATTTTGTGATGGTTTGTGTGCTCCCTCAAAGATCAGCTTTTTAGAAGCAATGCATTTCTGTTGCAGAAGGAAGTGTAGAAAAAAAACAAAATTAATCAATTATTTGGCTGATGTGACTTAACATGTATGTGTGCCCTTGGATGTCTGTGTGCACTGTGAATCCTATGATCCAAGGGGACAGCCCTTTGTACTTAAAAAAGTATATCTCTATAAAAATGGTTTATTTAGTTAAAGCAGGGTTTTACATACTGTATGAGCTGTTTTATATAATATATTTTTTTGAACAGTATTATGTGTACTGTATGTACTTATCTGTGGTTTCTATGTTTTGCCAAAATCTTCTGTGTCCCTGTTATATTTCTGGCAAAGATTTGCATATCTTAATACTGAAAGGAAAGTGTATTTTACCAAATTTTAAACACATTTTTCTGTATAATAACATAGTGTAATTCTCCGTACACACCTTTATACCATTTCAACATTTCATTGGTATTTCTCCTTCTCATCATTTAGGCAAGTACTTACAACCTTTAATTCTTCTTCAAACAGGGATTCTCACCGGAAACCAGGAGGGGAAATCATCCTCGGAGGTTCAGACCCTTCTTACTACAAAGGGAGCTTCCAGTATTTAAGTTTGGAGAAGAAAGGATATTGGCACATCAACATGAAGGGGTAGGAAATATGATATGGTGACAAAAATGCAATATCTGCAAAATAATAATAATAATAGCACATTACTTTACAAAGGATATTTGATTCTTTTTGTTCCAGGTAAAATAATTTTAGGTCATATAATCATGTTGGTGTTGGCAAGCATTTTAATTGTATATGCTGTAGGGAGTGTGTGGGGTAAAAACATACCTTTATATTATGCCATCATTATATTATATATTTATAATATAGGGAGTGTTGTTTGCAAATTAACACAGGAAGAAAGTTCAAAACCTCCACAAATATGGTGGTTGCATGTTAATTGTTTTTTGGGAAAACAACAGGGATACAGACCATCTGTGTCTTCTGGATGAATGTTTTACCCATTTAGGTGGCAGCAGTTAGGTAGCAGCATTTAAAATGTTTGTGTTGTCTCCCTCATTTCTATGTGAGTCACCCTAAACCTGTATTGACCATCTATGTTGTAACTTGTTGGACACAGCAATAAATATAATGATCATTTTCATACCCTTTGACACACAAGTGAGGGAGATTTATCAAGGGTCGAATTTTGAGTTCATGGGAGTTATTTTAAACTCCCATGAACTCGAAATTCAACCAACTGCAATTTATTTAAGGAAGAAATCTAATTTTTGGTACTTGGCTGAAAAGGATCGACCCGCAAACTCGAATCTGAGTTGTTGTTTTTTTTAAAAAAACTTGAATTTCAAGAAGGCTGCAAACAACTCCAAATTGATCCCAGGACATCCTCCATAAGTTAAAACAGCAATTCTGCAGGTTTAAGGTGGCGAATAGTCAAATTTGAGTTCCTAAAGGGCCAGTGTCTGATAAATTTTAAAAATCGAATTTTAAAAAAACCAAATAGAATTTTAATAATTCCCTAGTTGAATTTGACAGTTTTGCCCATGAAATGAATTTGAATCCAAAACTCTAATTTTCACTTTGACCCTTGATAAATCTGCCCCTTAAAGTTTGTATCTGTTCCAGCACAAC
The DNA here is from genome assembly GCF_017654675.1 of Xenopus laevis. NCBI lineage: Eukaryota > Metazoa > Chordata > Amphibia > Anura > Pipidae > Xenopus > Xenopus laevis. The sequence goes on from NC_054374.1 coordinate 58,359,759, forward strand.
AATTGTTTGGGCTTGACATAATTCAAAGAGAAAAACATATCTCATCCTTTATTATCAAAAACTTATTAAAAGTCTATAGGGAAGATATGTTTTCCTTATTTTAACAGTAGTCAATATTGCAAGTTTACTATTATATATCTAGCAATTTAGCAATAGTCTCTGACTTGACAGCCACACTTTACAATAATAAACTTTTGTAGTGTTTTTTCAATCCAGCTCTATACTTCCTCAGTGTCGGACTGGGCCGACGGGACACCGGGAAAAAACCCGGTGTGCCCCGGGCTCTTGTGGGCCCCGCCGGCCCAGATCCGCTACTTAGTTGGCCAGCATGACCCCACTTTGTCGGGGGTTGCGGTAGAATAGAAGATCTGCGCATGCGCACAAAGGTAGCGATGCGCGCATGCGCACAAATGCAGCACCGCGCACATGCGCGCTAGCCCAATGAAGCAAAGCCGGAGCGGCAGCGGGGGCCGGAGCGGGGCCCTGGGGCAGTAGCCCCGGTGGGCCCCCAGTCCGACCCTGTACTTCCTGGACTTTCTGCTCATTAGCATTTCATGGTTACAGTCCTAGACAAAAAAATCAAGTTCAAAATGAAGGTATAAGGAGGAATAGGCAATTACAGTCACCTTCCAGGCAGATAACAAACTAGCCTCACCTTCCTCCTAGGCCAAACACACCTATCCCACCTGATTGGTAATTACACTCTAGAATTGCTTTCAATAAACTGCCAGATATGGCATTTGTGATGTCACCTGCTCCTTGCTCCTCATGGGTGCTGAAGTCTGGATAGAAAATTATTTAAAAAAAAGAAGATTCCTACAGGCTCTGTGTTATAGTGTATGATGCTGAAATCTCTGAGGGCAGAGAGCTGTGCAATAAATGTGCTGTACAAGTGATTGTTTTGAGTTTCTGAGTGCTAAAATAGTAAATTGTTGGCATGTGCGTGCCTCCCAGGATGATGTCTTCTATGTGATGCCTGGTATGATGGTGCCATCCCTATGTGATGCCTGATAGAATGGTGTTTCTATGCTTTGTTAGGCTGGTGTTGTCCTTATGCACTGCTTAGTGGGATTCCTATGTGTTACCTGGTAGGGTGGTGTATTTAGGAGCTGCCTGGTGAAAGGTGTTGTCCCTGTGTCCTGCCTGGTGGGATGGTGCAATCCCTTTGTGCTGCCTGGTAAGATGGTGTCATCCCTATGTATTGCCTGGTAGGATGGTGTTCTAGGAGCTGCTTGGTGGGATGGTGTCATCTCTATGTTCTATCTGGTGGGATGGTATCATCCCTGTGTGCTGCCTGATGGGATGGTGTTACTATGAGCTGCCTAGTGTGTTGGTATTACTATGAGCTGCCTAGTGTGATGGTGTTACTATAAGCTGCCTTGTGGTATGGTGTCATTCCTATGTGCTGCCTGCTGGGATGGTATTCCTATGGTCTGCCTGGTGGGATGGTGTCATCCCTCTGTACCACCTGACAAGATGGTATTCCTATGGGCTGCCTGGTAGGATGGTGTTCCTATGACCTTCTGGTGGGATGGCGTCTTCTACATGTGCTGCCTGGTAGGATGGTGTTATCCCTATGCGCTGCCTGGTGCGATGGTGTTCTTATGAGCTGTCTGGTAGTATGGTGTCATCCTTATGTTTTGCCTGGTAGAATGGTGTTCCTATAATCTGCCTTATGGAAGGGTGTCATACCTATGTGCTGCCTGATAGGATGGTGGTCCTATGAGCTGCCTGGTAGTATGGTGTCATCCCTATGTGCTGCCTGGTGGGATGGGGTCATCCTTAAGTGCTGCCTGATGGGATGGAGTCATCCCTATGTGCTGCTTAGTGTATGGTGTTTCTATAAGCTACCTGGTGGAATGGTGTTATCCCTATGTGCTTTCTGGTAGGAGGGTGCTTATTTGTGCTGCCTGGTGGGATGGTGCCATCCCTATGTTCTGCATGGTAGGAAGGTGTTTCTAAGTGCTGACTGGTTGGATGGTGTCATCACTATGTACTGCCTGGTAGGATGATGTCATGTCTTTGTGCTGCATAGTAGGATGGTAATTCCATGAGCTGTAATGAGGTGGATATACCATAACTGTGCAAATATAATCATATTTTAAACATATGTTTAATGAATATAAACACTATAATAAGTGTTGCAAAGCAGCTATAACAATGACAAAGATAGAAAATGAGGAACGCATTGTGGCACAGGTTTTTTAAAGTATATTAATAGGTTTTAAAAAAATATATTACTAGTATATGAGAGGAGTCCAATTTTAAAGACCCACCTGATGGAGGAAGTGATAGCTCAGTTCAATCCAGTCAGCAGTTGACGTAGGATGTGGTACCAAAAGGTTTGCTCAAAATTAATCTGAACAAAGTACCAGGGAGAGATGGAATACACCCTTGGGTACTTATAGAGCTTAGTTCATTTGTAGCAAGACAGTGGGACCCTCAAAAAATCTTCAGGGGGCCCAGTGTAGCCGCATGCACACATGCAGCCGTTTCCTCCCAGCCATAAGTTTGACATCTGCGGTGGGCACTTTAAGTTACTTCAAGGTATCACATACAATATTATGTTCTGGAGAATGGCATTATGAGCAGTAATCAGCATGGCTTTATGAAGGATAGGTCTTTTCAGGCAAATTTGTTTCCAATCTACTGCAATTAATTCCATACAGGATGTAGCATCCATGCAGCAGGATCCTGACAACTAGCAATCTTGGGGTGTATTTATCAAAGAGTGAAGTCAGAGATCGCCTCAGTCCACTAGAGTGAAATTCCGCCACTATCCGTTCATTTATATGGGATTTTTAAACGAGTATTTATCAATGGGTGAAAGGGAAAGTTCATCTTTATCAAAATGGCAGTCAGCTGCTGCAAAAGCAAACAAGGATTTGAGCTGTATTAAAAACATCATATAGGGTTTTTTTACAGCGTGGAATTATTTCCCTGAATCAGTCGAACTGGCTGATACATTAGCTAGCTTGAAGATGGGATTGGAAGTCTTTTTAGCAAGTGAGGAAATAGTACAGATTGATCCAGGGATTAGTCTGATTTCCATCTTGGTAAATTGGAGAAGCTTCAAATTTTGAGTAACTAGAATTTATCAAAACTAGACTTACAGAGGAATACATGTGCAGAAAGGAGCAAGCTCTTGACAACATAGAGAGTAATACTGTGGCAGTCCTTAAAGAAGAAGGAAAGATACAGAGGCATTTTATTGCCAATAGAATAGCTGCAATAGTGCAAGCTAGAATGCTATATTTATTCTGTAGAATATGTTTTACCATACCTGAGTAAAAAGCTCTAGAAGCTCTCTGTTTGTTTGGGATAGCAGCTGCAGTATAAGCTTGGTGTGACATCACTTTCTGCCTGAGTCTCTCCCTGCTCACTTATATCTCTGGGCTCAGATTACAGCAGCGAATGGGGGGAGGGGGGAAGAGGAGCAAACTGAGCATGTTCATGCCCGGGGCAAGGAGGTTTAAGCTGAAGGCAGGAAGTCTGATACAGAAACCCATGTGTACACAATAACAGGAAAGAAATGCAGTGTTTCTTTTGACATAAGACTCAGAGCAGCACTACTTTGAGGGTTTACTGGTATATTTAGGTGGACCTTTCTGATAAGGCTTACTTAGTTTTAACCTTTCCTTCTACTTTAAGGCCCATATATAAAGCCACACAAGAAAGAGAACAGAATATGCTTTAGATGCAAGAAACTTGGACACTTCAAGAAAGACTGTTCAGTACAAAAAAATTCAGGGCACAAAATTCCAAGAAGAACAAACAAATGGTCAGAACACCAGTACATGACAATGACAGAGATTAGTGGCATGGAACCTTAAAAGTAACAGACACTTTTCCAACCAAAACTGGTATAGATTGAAGAGTAGCGTCACATGAAAAGAGACAGAGCTCTTTACAGTTTGATCAAAGAAACTATTTTCCATGCAGATGGAAGTAGCACTACTGCTATTGGGCATGGAATTCATATATGTCACAATGCTGATGGACACAGATTACCTATACCAATTATCTATACCAATAAAGGATGTGCTGTAGGTTCCAAAACTAGAAGGTGGACATAGAAGGAGGCTGTTGGGATCCTACAGACTCTCTCCTCTAGTCTAAAGGGGTAGCCTCTGGTGGGAAAAAAGATCACCCAGCTATCTGTCTATAATGCCCTTTAATGTACTGTACTTATAATGAGTAAGGTTGTTTTTTCCATAGAAAACAACCCCAACCTTGGCAGTCTACCCTCATCATTTAAATCTTCCATCCCCATAACTATTTTTACTTTGCACTCCAGCTCATTTATTTCCTTCCTTAAGCAAAAACTGCTCTGCCTTACCAGGGACCTATAAGGAATTAATGTCAGACAGACAGACAGACAGATTAAAAATTCAGAATGTCTGCTTTTTTCTAAGTCCACATTGACCAGCTGACACCCTCTGACATTTTTTGGGTTATTTATTAAGTCCGAATCCCAAAAATGCAAAAAATATTTTGTTTTTTTAACTATAAAATCAAATTTTTTAGTAAAAAAAAAAACATATTTTTTTGGGACTTAGTATACCTTGAGGATGGAAAAACTCCAAATCTGGAAATCCAGCATTTCAAACCTGTTGAGGTTGTAAATAAGACAATGAGAGGGGGGGAAAATCCTTAAAATTTGTACAAATTGAATTTTGGTATGATTTTCATGAGTTTTTTCCTGCACAGGAAATTTTCAGGAATTGTACTGATAAATAAGGGGGGAAAAACCCTTGCAGATTTGGTCAGAGTAGATTTCAGAAAAATATTAGAAATTTTTGGACTTTGATAAGTAACCCCCTAAGAGTATTATTAAAAATCATTTTGGATTCATTTTACTCTTCTCCATCTCAATTAACACATATTCTTTTTATTGAATTTTCATGAGGGGGAGGGATACAGAAAAAAAGAAGGGGAGGGGGGAGAGAGGTGTACAGCCATAGCTGTATCCAACCATAAGTTACTGACATATGCACTAAAACATCACATGAAATCTCACTTATCATTTTCATTTACATGGAAACATTTGCAAGTGTGCTTCCAACCAAGAGCCCCAGATTCTGTCAAATTTACTGGGTTGTCCCCTGGCCTCATGAGTGAATTTAATGAGTGGTAGCATTTTATTGACATAATCATCCCAGGCTCCTTTCTTTGGAGGTAGGGGGGGCATCCATCGCATCAATATCAGATTTTTGGCATAGAAGAGAAGGGACCTTATCAGTGTCCTTTCATGATTTGTAGGCAACAGATCATCTCAACTCTCAGATCTCTCAGACCAACCCCAACAAACATACCTCTGGGGAGTGAATGGGAGGGAGCACTAATGTATCCACTAAATATGTTGTTACCTTAATCCAGTATCTCTGAATCATGGGTCATGCCCATTTCATGTGCCAGTAGGACCCTTCTCTGTCTCCACACTTCTTGCACATAGCTAGGGGAATTTGTCCCATTCGGTGTAGTCTGTTCGGGGTTAAATAAGTTCTCAGGAGAAACATGTATTGAATTAATTTATCCCTTTAACTGATAAGGAACTGATAGAGCTTATCAGTGGCTTCCTCCCACTGATCTGCATTCAGACCAAGGATGTCCTGCTGCCACCTATTGAAAGCTACTTGGGGTAGTTGGGGTAGTAGATTGGATCCGTGAATATAGGACTGAAACCATTTTGTAGGTATCCTCCTTTGCCAGTTGTACCAATATTGGGAGTTCCATTAGGGTCAGTTCCCCAGGACCAAATTGTGCCCTAAAAATGTGTCGCAGTTGTAGATACCTGTACATGGGTAGATGTGTTATGTTTATATTGTCTCTTAGGACTGTCATGTTCACAAACCTTGAATTCACTACAACATCCCCAATGGTATTTAACCTTTTTTTCCCCCAGTATCGCATAGCTTCAGAAGCACAAAAGTGTTGCAAGTTAGAATTTATCCACAATGGTAGTGTTGGCGTAAGTATGGGGAACTCTATTTTAAGTATTTTTAGCGTGGTTTTCCATGCTACATATGGAGCCCTCATAAAGGGTGGGAGGTTCTGGTAGTCAGTTGGCTTCCTATGTATGCAATTTCTTAAGGCTTCTAGTGAGCCTAGGAACCTTGCCTGGAATGGCACATTTCAGTTGTTCAGGTCTTGATTAAGCCACCAGTTTGTAACTTAGCTGAGCCACCAAGTAATAGTGATATAGGTTCGGTAGGCCTAGTCCTTCTTTATCCAGACGGGCCGATAGCATGGCAAATTAGATTCTGGGATTTTTATTATTCCATAAAAATGGTCATATAAGTGCCTGTATTGAGTCACATATTTGCTTAGTGATTGGTGTTGGGGAATTGTGAAATGTGTACAGATATTTTGGGAGAAAAACCATCTTTATGATGTTGATCCATCCCCACAGTGTAAGAAGAAAGGAACCCCAGGTGGTGAGGGCCTAGGTGGTGGGTAATGGGGGTAATAGGTGTAATGTTCATAGGAATGAACTGGTCTGGGTTTGGATTTAATATTTAAAGCTTTCTACACATTTCAGGTGGTAATCTGCTACCTGTTGCTGTTTTGCATCTAGTGGAAATATGATGGATTTGGACCAGTTAATTCGAAGGCCAGCATATGTCGTAAATGATGAGAAAATACTCAGTATCTCTGCAAGTGATGGACCTGGGTCAGCTAGATAAAGCAGGATGTTGTCAACATATAAGGATATCCTTTCTTCCATAGGGCCATATAATAGTCCTCTCAGCTGGGTGAATTGCCTGATTTGAATGGCTAGCGGTTCTATTGCGAGTGCAAATAACAGCGGGGACAGAGGACATCCCTGTCGCGTCCCCCTGTCAAGTGGGTAGGTCTGAGTAATGTATTCATTTACCTGGATCTGGGCTGTAGTGTTTTTGTAATGAAGTTTAAGCCATTTTATAAAGTGTTCCCCAAAGCCAAAGCATTCAAGTACCCCCACAGGTATGGCCATTCAATGGAGTCAAATACTTTTTCGGAATCCAGGGATATAATTACTCTGCAATATTATCATGGGGTACCTGTAGGTTATAGTAAAGTCTCCTTAGGTTAACATCAGTGGAACGAGTCGGCATAAACCCTGTTTGATCTGGGTGAATAAGTTGAGCGATCACTGTTTTGAGCCTGGCGGCCAGCACCTTTGCTGAAATTTTTGCACCTACATTGATTAATGATATGGAGAGGTATGATCTGCACAGTTCTGGTTCCTTCCTTATGAATTAAGACAATAAGAGCATTATCAAATGAGTGTGGTAGGTTCTCTTGGTCTTTAGCCTGGTTAGGATTTTGCACGATGCACCAGCCGCCCTGTCACCTAATGCCCTGTACCACTCTATAGGCAGACCATCAGGAACTTTGAATGATGCCATTGCAGCTATTGCCTCTTGGATTTCTTTAGGAGTATTGGGCTATCTAACATGACTGCAGATGTTGGATGTAAATTGGGAATACTGTCAGCTGTTGGGAAGAATATTGGGCCTGAGATAAAGTGCACTTTTTCTGCGAATCTCAGGGATACCTGTTTGGGGTCTGTAAGCTCTTATCCTGAGTTTGATAGGACCCTATGTATTATTGTTTGGGGGGTGGATACCTTGGACAGATAGGCCAACAATCTATCTTTACCATGTCCATGAGGCAGTGTCTCATAAATACGCAGTTTCTGAAAATTTTGCTCTCTAGTGCTGGACCTCTAATGTATAGTCCAGATAGAACATAAATTGTGCATCTCCTAGCACCAGGTCACCTTTTAGTTGGATTGGCTTCAGAATAGTGTCTCTGTCTTGGTAATTTAGGATTTTAGCGATCATGGTGCATGGTGGGGCCCCCGGAGGGAACTTTCGCACTGGTTTCTTGTGTACATGTTCCACTAGGAATAGCTGGGAGAGGTGCCCAGTGCCTGGATGGTCTTTGATTAACTTTTCCAGGAACATTTCTGGGGCCATGCCCTCCTGTCCTTCCTCGATTCCAAATATCCTGATGTTATTCTGTATTTGTCTCCACTCTAAGTCATTCGATCTGGCTCTGCACTGCTGCAGCTGGTTCTGGAGATCAGTAATGGATAGGGGGATCTCTCTTGTTGTGTCCTCCATGTCAGAGATTCTCCGTTTGGATTCTGCAGTCCACTCGCGCATTTTCTGCAGGTCTTGGCGAAGCAGCCCCTCGTGTCAATCTTCACCTCCACCGCAGTTCTGATGTCCCAAATTGCTTGGAGGACTTCTTGCAGGGTGGGTTCTGCTTGGTACGGGGACTGTGAGCTTGCTCGTGTGGGGGAGGTGGTGTCTCTGGTCTAGTGAGGCGAGCACCATCTTGATTTTGGAGCCGCACGGATTTGTTGAGTTTGCTGGCCCCTGCTTCGCTTGTTTTCTTATGGCCGCCTATTGTTCAGGTAGAGTAGGGTATTAGGGACTTCGACAGGTCTGTTTTGCCTTGTGGATGTAGCCATTTTTTTCAGTAACGGATCAGTTGGTTCAGAGAGCAGAGAAGATGCGTCTGCCTACATCTGTGGTTAAGCCACTCTCCTTCCATCTAAATTATGATTTATAGGCCTCCTTATACCTGATAAACGTTTCAGCTGTGCCGGCTAACTTGAATGCCTTAAAAGCACATATTTTCTTACAAACCTCAACAGCACCATTTATATCTAACCACAAAGGTTTTTTTTCTATGTTTCAAAAGCCTTCCCCAGTTAATATGTTACATAGTTAAATCGGGTTGAAAAAAGACAAAGCCCATCAAGTTCAACCCCTCCAAATGAAAACCCAGCATCTACACACACATCCCTCCATACTTTCACATAAATTATATATACCCATACCTATACTAACTATGTTGCAGAGATGCCCTTATACTGTAGTGTTTAAGTTACTCCCTTGTAGAGTTGCATCTGCAACATAATCTCAAAGAAGAGCATGTTATGATCACTATTCTCTAAATGTTCACCCACACAAATGCTAGAGATGAGTTTGGTATTAGTAGTTATTGCAAGGTCCAAAAGAGAATCATTCCTAGTAGTTTTTCGAACAAGCTGAAATAAAAAGTTGTCATTCAGAATACTTACAAACCCGTTCGCTTTTACTGACTTGGCAACCCAATAACCCATGTCAATGTCTGGACAACTGAATTCACCATTATAATAATGACCTAGTTGTTAAGCTGCCTTCATTTGTAATAGTAACATTCATGTCACGTATTCGAGGTGGTTTGTAGCATACACCAATGATAATTTTCTTTGTAACCATTTACCCAGTTGAAATCTCAACCCAGAGGGATCCCATACCCTCCCCAGGGCCATGCGTGGTCATTTCTTTAAAACATGGCTTTAATTCAGGCTTTATACAAAAACAACCTCCTCCACCCTTTTAATTCCGCTATTCCTCTTACAAACTCCCTTGTAGAGTTGCATCTGCAACATAATCTCAAAGAAGAGCATGTTATGATCACTATTCTCTAAATGTTCACCCACACAAATGCTAGAGATGAGTTTGGTATTAGTAGTTATTGCAAGGTCCAAAAGAGAATCATTCCTAGTAGTTTTTCGAACAAGCTGAAATAAAAAGTTGTCATTCAGAATACTTACAAACCCGTTCGCTTTTACTGACTTGGCAACCCAATAACCCATGTCAATGTCTGGACAACTGAATTCACCATTATAATAATGACCTAGTTGTTAAGCTGCCTTCATTTGTAATAGTAACATTCATGTCACGTATTCGAGGTGGTTTGTAGCATACACCAATGATAATTTTCTTTGTAACCATTTACCCAGTTGAAATCTCAACCCAGAGGGATCCCATACCCTCCCCAGGGCCATGCGTGGTCATTTCTTTAAAACATGGCTTTAATTCAGGCTTTATACAAAAACAACCTCCTCCACCCTTTTAATTCCGCTATTCCTCTTACAAAGGCTATAACCATTTAAATCACAGCTCAGCCACATGTTTCATCCCACCAGGCCTCAGTGATGCCAATTACAGTATATCTTCATGTCATGATACAGGCCTGTAATAGTTAATTAAACAGGCCAAGGTATCATGAGAAATATTTCTGCCAGCATCTAAATCAGACACATAACAGGCCTCTTTTCACTATGGTCAGAGAGGTCAGAGCTGTAATTCCCTCCTCCATGCCATGGCTGATAAGAGCCATTCCATGGGGAGGGGGAAGCCCAAGGAGTGACAACTTAAAGTTCCCTCAGAGGTGAAGTGAAGGTCACATATAATGTATACTCAAATATATTTATCCTTACAGAACCCATACCTGTTGTACCAACAGTATAAAAAACTGGTGATGGGTTCAAGGCAATATCAGCTTTCAAACGAGTCCAAACATGACTAGGTTTGGTACTCTGTATATTAGATGTAAATATCTGGGATGGGGCAGGTCACACAGTATTGATGTTTAGTATCTATGGAATCCCTGAGAGAAATAATAACCAATGAATATAATATCATCTCTCTCCTATGTACTCATAGGGAGTTATGGTCATTATATTCTTGGTCCAGTTCCTACTCACTGGAGGTCATAAAAACTCAATCTGTGTCCTGCTAGGCCACGCCCCTTCCATTCCTGAGGGAGGGGGGAGTGTGCAGTTACCTGATGCCCTGAAATCACTAATAAATAGTCAGCTCTTCTGACTAAACTTGGGATTTACTTTGGAGGACCAATTGCGATTGGAAATTATCCCGTTTGTTTCCCCTTGCCTCCAGGACCAGGAATTCTATATCTTTGGAGTTATGTATAGGTTTTCCATGTTTTCCCTTTTATTTTACAACTATTGGTAATTGTATTATTGAATGTATGTCTCTTTTTGTAACATATTTTTGTATATTGCATTGTTATACCTTTTATAATATTAAAGAGAATTTAATAAGATTGTCTTTGATGCTCTAAACGAACGTAGCCTGAAAGAGTGTAACTGTGAGCCTTAACCCTCTGCATGCTGAAGTACTTGTTGAATCTGTAGGAACTAACTGACTATAGTGAGAGAGCGTTTAATGCATTGGTGTATTGTGAGTTATTACCTGTTAGAGAGAACAGTGGAATAGTCACATTAGGTTTCTATCGCCTGTGAATGATAGATGGTGGCAGCGAATGAGTTTCGTGGGAGACTGAGTGAGTGACCCCTGATAGCCACACCTAAAGTCACGTGCGGCTGGAAGTACTGTATCTGTGACACTTCATTTTTAGCATATGTAATTAACTCCCATTACAGTTCTCCCATTTTACCTGACAAATTCTGTGCATTTGCCAGCATATAGCAGGGGTTACTACTTTACATTATTTAATATAGATCTAAAGTTACTATTAGCTTGTTTTTCTTGTAACAATGGTAACAATATCTGGTAAACTATATGCCCAGGGCTGCCATCAGAAATAACAGGGCCCCGCACAACAAAATTTTCTGGGCCCCCCTCGCCACCCCTCCCTCAGTATGAAGGCCACACAAGACACAGGCATTAAAACATTAAGTGCCCCCCTACAAGTTAAAAAAATAACTTTGGTGCCCAGGCCCCTCCTACAAGTTTTAGTGGTCAGGTGGTGGTTAAAGAAAAAAAACATTGGTGGCCAGGGCCCCACACATTTAAAAAAAAAAAATTAGCCAGGACACCCACACATTTAAAAAAAAAAAACAATTAGCCAGGGCCCCCACACATTTAAAAAAAAAACAATGAGCCAGGGCCCCCACACATTTAAAAAAAAAAAAACAATTAGCCAGGGCCCACACGCATCTTTTTTCTTCACACAATCTGTTGAGATGCACAAACCCCAGAGCAGCCTCCCTTTTCCTTTTGCCCACACTAGATTTTTCTAACTGTTACCCAGTTGACTGCCTAATCTTGCTGCTGTTCTCCTCCACCAAAACTATCTGAACCTACTATGTTGTTCTCAGTGAGCAAGAGACTCATCTCAAGATTGTCGACCTCAGAGTTGTAATTTGTTGCTCTAGGGCTCTAACAATAGTCTCTAAAGTTGCTTACAACTGCCAGAGAGCTAAAGGGTAACTCCACAAAAACGAAACTTTAGCTTTTTGAAAAGTAAACCATAATTTCAAGCAAATTTGCAATATACATCAACTAAAAAATATGCAGACTTTTCATGGTTTTTAATGGTTTCTGACAGTTCCCTAAGCTTACCCCCAGCTCTTCTGCTGATCTGTCTGACTACTTTGCAGAGCTGGCTGACAACTGTTACTTTGTATCAACAGCCAGTCCTTAGCCTGCATCCAAACCCCACAATTCCCTGCACATGTAATTTCAATAAGGAACGGAACATCAGAGTGAAATGCATTGTGGGTTATGTAGTTTCTGCATGCTGCCTGTAAGCTGTGGAGAAGTTGTTACAATTTGTAACATCTGTGTTTTAGTCCCTCATTCCCTGCCAGGATTTCAAATGATGCAGAAAGAGAAGAACTGTTAACCAGCTGGATTGCAGGATAGAAAATTGTATTTTTGAAGAAACAGGTAACTGTGATGGGTATATTAGGGGTTTCTGTGTTATGTAGGCCTCTTTATCAAATTTTGGTTTGGAAGCCGGAGTTCCCCTTTGAACAGTTTGGAACTCTTGCTCCACATTGCAACAGTGTAACCTTTGAGACCTTTGAGATGGTGTAATGAGTTGACTAGAAATAAGACCTTAAAAGGAGAATAGTTACCACTGAATTAAACACCACTGATGAGCAGACACAACCAAGCCCTGACACTCAACCAAGGTTTCAACAATAACCCAAGAACCACACACATTTATGTGAGATGTAATTTTCTAAGGGACTTGCAAAAGCAAGGACAGCTTGATTTACAGTATTGTCTATGTGAAGATATGGTTGCAGATATCCGTACGAAGCCCCGACCTGAACAGATACACCTAGAATTGTTAAAGATGTTAGGATTTTTGGTTTAAAGTGGACCTGTCATCCAGACACAAAAAGCTGTATAATAAAAGTCCTTTTCAAATTAAACATGAAATCCAATTTCTATTTTTTTATTAAAGCTTTCATAGCTGTTGCAAGCTCATTTAAAAATAGCTGTCAATCAAATATTATCTGCCCCTCCTCTATGCCTTAGGCATAGAGGTGGGGCAGACAATTAATTTCACTTTCCATTCAGCACCTAGATGTCACTGCTCTCCACATATTCCCCCATTCTCTTCATGGTTTAATTGTGTAGCCACGGCATGGGGATGGACATTGGGTCCCCCATTCTGGTGCACAAACAAGATTCTGAGATGATGCAAAGCTTGCCTTAATAACAGTGTCCACAAAATGGCTCCTGCCTGCTTGCTATAATTATGAATTACCTGACTGAAGGAAACAAGATTCAAATAATTTATATAGTGTAATTAAAGTTAATTTTGCTTGACTAATGTGATAAAATGGTATTTTGAATAATTTTTTGGAGTGACTGGACCCCTTTAAGCCTTTTCACTGATGAGATTGGATATATGCAACAGTGTTCATGCTTGAACCTTGTGTTCTTTGCTAAATGTGTTTTAAAATATATATCCTGTTGTATTACTGCACTATGTTAAATGTGCTGTGTGCTATCCCTGAGTGATAGCACACAAGTTGCTGTGCTTTGTCTGTGTGATTATCATAAAAACCACCTCTGCCAACAATATAAAGATTATCATCAGTGCAGCAGACCAAAAATAGTCCTAAATAAGTGCGCCAAAATAAGTTTTAGTTGCTTTGTTTTGAGATAGACTTGTAGTGAGGATTCAGCCAGATAGCACGGTTTTTGTAAGGGCTGACTGGGTGACAGGGCCGGAACTAGGGGTAGGCAGAAGAGGCAGCTGCCTAGGGCGCAACGGTTGGGAGGCGCTGGGCAGCTACCTCCTCTGCCTACTCCCAAACCTTGCACTAGAATTGTGCTTGAGTATGGCCCTTCTGAGCATGCTTATGCTAATGCTCGATGATGCCGGCCCACAGATGAGCGCTGATGCCTCGTATGCGCGCACAAGCACTGATAACTTGCATGCGATCTCGCTGATGATGCACGCGATGATGATGACATGCGTGCGTGTGGGGCAGCGATCGGGCCGAGCTGGCTGGCTGCACTGCCTTGGGCGCCCGATCAGCCAGGCCCGCCTCTGCTGGGTGAAAAGTGTCTGTCAGGATTTCCAAATTAGGAAATTTGGACAGGACATTGAAGTTAATGGCATGTCGATCCGCCAATTGCTGATTGCCACACCATAAGCCCCTGTCCGGATTTGTTTTATTGAAAAGTGTCAATCCTAGTTTTCAGTGGTGCATAGTATAGTGAAGACAAGCAAGAAGTGCTGCATAAGGCAATATTATATTAGTGGATGTTGATTCTCACTTTTACTCACTTGTAACACACTTGTCAAATGTAGTATGTTCTGGTTGCACTCACTCCCATACAGACAAATAGTGTACACTGTCAATGTCTAAAAGACATCAAACTATGAGAGAAACGGCAAAGGATAAGATAAGTGGGTCCCACACCCCAAGCAAATTACATATTAAGATGCAGCTTGGCATGGTCAGCCCAAAAATGAAGTCTGACATTTTTTTGCACTGCAGGCAAAATATACAGTAAAAGCAAAGTACATTTTAGACCGCAAGCAATACTTTGTAGCAAAATAAGTATGAGCTTGTGCATTTTATTTCAATGCATTAAAAGTAATTTAGTCCCCACATGTATTTGTGCATTAAAATAAAAAACATTTTAACTATTGTTGGTGCTTGAGCTCATACATATTTTTGTAATTCCCTCTTTTCATCCCTAGAGGTCCCCTATGCACTATATTTAAATTTATTTATATTGACTATGTGATACTATGCAGCAAATTTTTTTTCTTTTCAATACTTTCTAGCATCACAAACATTTGAAATACTTTAGTTATTGTACCACAAACATTTTATAAAATTATGTATTCTTTTATTATGCAAAGAAACCTAGTAGTAACACTGTGAAAGTTGCTATGGCGGAGCTCACCCTGGCGTGTAGCGTTCCCCTCTCGGTCAATGCTATTGTGAGATTTCTGGTTCTCTTTTTATAAAATAATGCTCGCTTTCAGCGCTGACCGCTCCAGAGAGAAAACGCTGGCTTCAATATCAATTCAGCTTTATTGTGTTGCACAGTCCAGAATCACATTCACAGTGGGTGTGCTATTACAAAACCTATGCGTTTCGTGCCTATTTGATCTGCACTTCCTCAGGGTTATGTGAACATCACGTGTCTAAGTGTTTAACTAGGGTCGAAATGCATATCAATCATCATTTAAAGGTACAGTGTATTCAAATGTTATATAAAAGAAATTCATAAAATGCATAAAATTCCAATTCATAAAGTGCTTGTGCACGTCGTGTGCTATTTATAATAAATAGATATATTCATAAATTATAATGTGCAGCTGTTTGTGATCTCAACTATATATATAAATTCATTTTAATAACAATCATTCTATTTATTTATTTACTTAATTAATTGATTAATGTAATCAAATTAATATATACCCATCATATATTTCATATAATAATATTTTATAACACGTTAAGCTGATAATAATTTAGTTATATAATTAATTGTTTTCTTCTAGGGATATCAATTAGAAATGTGTAATGATATAATTGATAGCCCTAGAAGAAAACAATTAATTATATAACTTGATTGATAATAAAGCCATTGTTTTCTCTTTGGAGTGTTCAGTGCTGAATGCGAGCATTATTTGTGCAAGAAACCTAGTAACATGCTTTCCCATTGTTTTAAATATAACCTAGAAATAGTAGACTTTTAATTATCTTGCCAACAACATAGAATCAGCTGACTGAGTACTATATTTTACCCACACTTAAGAAACAAATTCAATTATTTAAGGAAAAATAAAATAAATTGTAATATTTTGTTCTTTCATTTATAGGGTGTCTATTGGGGCAGAGGTCTTATTTTGTGAAGATGGGTGCTCAGTAGCAATTGACACAGGAGCTGCTTACATCACTGGTCCAGCTGGTTCAGTGTCTGTCCTCATGAAGGCTATTGGGGCTATGGAATTGGCAGAGGGAGAGGTAACATTTTGAAACTGTAAAAAAAAAAAAAACAACTCACCAATTACCTAGTAAGTCTGGTGCCATAAAATAGGGCTTTTACATATTACTATTTAAATATCACATCTCAGTGTACATTTATCTGAATCATAGTTGGAGTGACTCTTCCATCTGTTCCAAAGAAAATCAGTTTCAGTGATGTCAGGGTTTTGTACAAGCTAGTCAGGTTTTTCCACTCTCACTTCAGGAAACTGAATGGACTTTGTGCATGGGGACAATATTTTGCTGAAAAAGGATATTAGAAAGCACAGAATTGTAATACATAGTAACAGTAAGAAGTTAGATTTGCCTCACAGGGGAGAAAGGAGTCCTTCCTGACTCCATAATGACAATTGGACCAGTCCCTGGATCAGCTTGTACTAAGAGCTACAGTATCTTCAATAACCCTGTTTCATAAAAAATGACCTAACATAAGCATGCCAGAACACTAGAGAGACACCACATGGCATTTTTCCCTTCATTTTATAAAGACTAAATGCAGCAGCACATTCTTCTATGGAAGTAAAATAATAAAAAGAAAGTTCCAAAGTCCCACAAAAATATATTCCCAGTCCAAAGTAAATGATGGCTGAAGAGTAACTGAAGCAGAAGATCCAATGTGCTGGAGTCCTTTCCTCTATCTCTGAATTCTAGCAAGTGTTGCATATGATTTAAGTATTGCGTGTGATTTAAGTATTTAGCAGGTGTTAAAAACCTAAAGGGGTTTAAAACTTAAAACTTTGAGGAATTGCACTTGAGAGCCTGTAAGTACCCAATGTAAATATGAGTTTCAGTGGGTTTCACTCAGTGTGTATCTTGTTGCATGTATGTGGTGTTATCGCAGCAGTTCCATGCAGTATTTACATGTGAGACATACAGGTGGGTTTTCATCTTGGAATATAAATTGCAGACTCTAATGGGGGAACTTGTAGCACTCAGGGCAGCAGCAGACGTCGGGGAGGGGGGGTGTATAAAGGACAGTGAAGGCTAATGAGGGAGACAGGTTTTTTTTACAGTTTAGAGGAGAAGTAAGGG
Organism: Xenopus laevis; assembly: GCF_017654675.1. Lineage (NCBI taxonomy): Eukaryota > Metazoa > Chordata > Amphibia > Anura > Pipidae > Xenopus > Xenopus laevis. The sequence continues at coordinate 58,376,857 of NC_054374.1, forward strand.
ATGAAAGGGTAAAGGAGCTGGTTCACAGCTAGTACAAACTAACAGATTTGCCATTTTGGGTGATGCTGGGGAAGACAGCTCTGAACTGGCGTGTATGGAGCAGGCTGACTTTCAGAGCACCCTGGGAGGCAGCATCTCTAATATGAGCAGTGGGGGAGTGTGAGGAAGAAAAGAAAGGTTTTAGTTATAGGGGATTCAATTATTACAAGGGTGTATGCTGAACAGTCTGCTGCTTGGCTAGTGCTGGAGGTCAACATATAGGTGTAAAGTTGATGGGCGAGAAATTTTCACAGAGATATTACCCGTGCCACGAGCAATGTTAAGAAGACAGGGAGATCAATGCGTGGCTAACAGATTGGTGTAGGGAGGAGGACTTCGGGTTTCTGGAGAACTGGGCTAACTTCTCAATTGGCTACATGATCTTTGCCAGGGATGGGATGCACCTCAATGATGATAGTACAGCTGCTTTAGGGAGAAGATGGCTAGAGGAAGTTTTAAACTAGGCATGGGGGATAGGGTTCAATAAAGGATTACATGGAAGATAGGTTAGATAAGCAAGTGGGCCTAGTCCGGGAAAATGGGGAAGAGATTTGGTTGGGGGTACTGTTAAGGACATGGAGGACCACATGTTGTAATAAATACAAAATTCTCATGCTGGTACCAGTATTAAGGGGCTTATTTATTATGCTGTGTAAAATTAAATTTGCTGGAATAAGAGTGTAAATGGCAAATGTAATATTTAAGGTGTGTGTTATTTTATACTATGAGAACACCAGATTTGCTGCTGTTATTTTACACTGCTTCAGACCTTTATAAGTAAGTTCCTTGCTCAAAGAAAAAGCACATTAAAAAATTAGGCCATTTTAAATCTATGTTTCACAAGGCAATGGTGATGTGTGGCGAATTATTCTTCCGTGTATTACAAACGCAAGGAGTCTTACTGGTAAAATGGGAGAGCTGGAGGGGAAATATGATGTGACTGGTGTTGCTAAAACATTGCTGATAGGGCTATGTTTCAGAGGGACAGAGGCAGTAGAAAAGGAGGAGGGGTATTTCTGTTTGGCAGGATTTATTATAAACTTGTTGCATGACAATTTAATGGCACAAGTTGTTGAGGAGCCAAACAGAAACCATGCTATACTCGACCTAGTGATCTCGAATGACCCAATACGTATAGCAAATGTACAAGTGATTGAACCTCTGGGCAATAGTGACCATAATGTGATCACATATAGGGGCCTATTTTATTAGGCTGTGTAAAACAATATTTGCCACAAAAAACTGTATAAAAAGCTATGTAAAATAGGTGTGTTTTAATTTTACACCATGCTATTGCCAGATTTACTGCTGTTATTTCATACTATTTCAAACCTCTGTAAGTAAATTCCGGCAGATGTTGCTCTAAGAAAATATGTGTAAAAAAATACACGGCTATGCCTGGAGATCTGTGGCGAAGTATTCCGCCATTTTTTACACCACATAATAAATCTGCCCGTTAATATCTGGCTCAAAAAACAAATATACACTGACCCCCTGCTCTTAGAGTTGAAAATGGAGCCTCAGTCTGTGCTAGAATGGTGCCATGGATGTCAGAAAGACCCCACATGTTGTCTGATAGTGGATAAGAAGACAGATAACAATTATATAAAGACCTGTGTGTTGCTGCAAATCGAGGACTCTATTAATCCTGAGGAGATTCCATGCACCATGACCTTTGCCAGTGGAAATTATCAGTGCAACCTAGTTGACCCACCAGTTCCACTCACAGAACCAGAAGGTGACACTGAACATTCAGCAGTCCAGAACAAAGAAGTTAGTACACCATCTCCCCCAGAAAATTCAAGTGGGCCCTCTGCTGCAATTGGGGCAGACATGTTAACTGCCCTAGGAAATCTAGTCTAGTCTAATCTAGAAATGGGTCCAACCTGTACAATCTCACATTGGGTTTGGATACAGGAAATTAAACTTTTTCTCAGGGAAACAACCTACTCCAGAGGGGGAAGATGAGTTTGAAGCCTGGATGAATCAAGCAACCCAGGCCCTGGAAGAATGGGATATTCCACAGTATTACAAGAAACAGAGAATTAAGAGTTTAAGGGGCCCCACTGCTGATGAAATGTGGGCCCTGAAACAGAGCAAAAGTAATTGTAATGCCTCTGATTACTTGGACACTTTGCATGATGTGTACGGCCACATACTGGAAAAGATGCTTCACCACATAATACTAAAGAAGGGGATACATTCCCATATGGCTTACCAGCTTATAAAGCAGATCCTGAAAGTAGCTCAAAGAAATGATCCTATGATGTAGAAGATGAGGATGCAAAAGGAGGGCAGTGGAAGCCCCACTTACCCCCAACTAAGTTAGGGAGGAAGAGGCCCTTATGGAAGCCAAGCTACTACCTGCTAATTAAAGTCTGACTCTAAATGGAATTGAAGTGGTTACACTGCACTCCTAGAACTTTACTCACTTCTTCTGCTTTAGTGGTGCTGGTTATCCTCCGGCCTGACGAGGCCCTCCAATAGTAGCAATTTCAATTATGGATCCGCACACACCAATTTTCTGCAGTTTTCTTTAATTTTTATTCACCACCAATATCAACGTTTCGGGGGGTACAACCTCCCTTCGTCAGGGACGAAGGGAGGTTGTACCCCCCGAAACGTTGATATTGGTGGTGAATAAAAATTAAAGAAAACTGCAGAAAATTGGTGTGTGCGGATCCATAATTGATATGACTCTAAATGGAGCCAAATCAGAAAGTTTGCAAGCAAACATTGGAGTTATAGCCCCTTGGGAACTAGAGATACACAGTCAGCTAGATGCTCTGAGCGAGCTGGTGGAACAGACAAAATTCAACTAGCGGCATTAGAAAAGGACACAGACTACAAGTTAGATACTGCTTTCTGTGAGCAGCCCAGATCTAACCAGGCTCAAAACCGCCAACCTCCATATAGGAATACCCAAGAGGTTGGACCCTCCTACCTAAGTGGGACAAAGGAGGCATCATTGTTCTATCATTGGTGTGGTGAAGATGGTCACTACAAAAGGCAATGCCAAAATGCAGAAGGCAATTGCCAAACTTCTGGCTAAACAAAAGAGGAAACTTCAGAGGGTCCCAGTGAAGGAGCTAGCTGAGAGCCCATCTGAAAGAAGCTCAGCTAGAATGAAACAACAAATTCATGCTGGCAAGGGATCCTCCAAAACTCAAGTAAGAAAGACACATAATGTACCAACACTGTGCACTCTGCCCTACAAATATGAACAAGTTCAAAGGACAGTTTCTTCTCCATACCCAGAAAGGTGCTAGAGAAGTTCACACAGGGCAGTGGTCTAAACAACCCAAAGGACTGACAGGTCCATCTCCAGTTGTTCCAGTCCAGATTGAAGGAATCTATGGAGATGCTCTACTAGATAGTGGTGCTCATGTAACTATACTATACCATGATTTCTACCAAAAATACCTGAGCTTTTCCTTTGGAAAAGATTGAACACCTTGAAGCATGGGGCCTAAGTGATACAAAGTTCCCATATGATGGCTACATTAATATCAAGTTGGAGTTCCCATCTTCGATGACAGGGTCTAAAGAGACATTTGAGGCACTGGCTCTAGTGTGCCCTAGACCAGGAGGATCTAAGACCTCCATTGTGGTAGGCACCAACACTGATCTTGTGGCAAATGCTTGCTGGGTTGTTGGATTCAAGCCAAAAACTGGATTTAAAGAAAGCCAACATTCATCCCATGCTGCAATCTGTACTGGTCTCTAGGAACAAACAGAAGAAGGTAACATAGTAAGTAAGGTTGAAAAAAGACACACGTCCATCAAGTTCAACCTTTTTTTTTTATATCTGCCTAACTGCCAGTTGATCCAGAAGAAGGTAAAAAACCCATCTGAAGCCTCACCAATTTGCCTCAGAGGGGGAAAAAATTCCTTCCTGACTCCAAAATGGCAATCGGACTAGTCCCTGGATCAACTTGTACTATGAGCTATCTCCCATAACCCTGTATTCCCTCACTTGCTAAAAAGCTATCCAACCCCTTCTTAAAGCTATCTAATGTATCAGCCTGCCCAACTGATTCACTGAGAGAATTCCACATCTTCACAGCTCTCACTGTAAAAAACCCCTTCCGAATATTTAGGTGGAACCTCTTTTATTCTAATCGGAATGGAGGACCTCGTGTCAGCTGGAAAGACCTACTGATAAATAAAGCATTAGAGAGATTATTATATGATCCCCTTATATATTTATAAATAGTTATCATATCACCCCTTAAGCGCCTCTTCTCCAGCGTCAACATCCCCAATTTGGCTAGTCTTTCCTCATAGCTAAGATTTTCCATACCTTTCACTAGCTAAGTTGCCCTTCTCTGAACCCTCTCTAATACAATAATGTCCTCTTTGAGTGATGGAGACCAAAACTGAATGGCATATTCTAGATGGGGCCTTACAAGTGCTCTATACAGTGGAAGAATGACCCCCTCCACCTGTGACTCTATGCCCCTTTTAATACAGCTCAAGACCTTATTTGCCCTTGATGCTTGGCATTGCTTGCTAAAGCCAAGTTTATCATCTTCAAGGACTCCAAGGTCATTTTCCCAAATGGATTTGCCTAGTGCAGTCCCATTAAGAGTATAAGTGGCTTGGATATTTTTACATCCCAGGTGCATGACTTTACATTTATCAACATTGAATCTCATTTGCCACTTAGCTGCCCAGATTGCCAATATGTCAAGATCGTGTTGCAAGGATGCCACATGCTGCCCTTAGTCATTTATAAACAAGTTAAATAAAATTGGAGCTAATACCGAGCCCTGGGGGACCCCACTAAGAACCTTACTCCAAGTAGAGAATGTACCATTAACAACCACCCTCTGTACCCGATCCTGTAGCCAGTTTCCTATCCATGTGCAAACGACTTCATTAAGCCCAACAGACCTTAGTTTAGAAAGCAGTTGTTTGTGGGGCACAGTATCAAACGATTTGGCAAAATCCAAATAGATCACATCTACTGCCCCTCCACTGTGGAGCATCTGGGTAATTAAAATCCCCCATTATCATTACTTTACCCAAACTAGCAGCCTTTTCTATTTGCATGAGGAGCTTTGCCTCCTCCTCACTTACATTAGGGGGTCTATAGCATACGCCTACAATTAATTTGCTGGACTCTTTACAATTGGTGAAGAACTCCACCCACGAGACTTCTGCCCCCTCATTTTCTAACATAACCGCCTCCTTTATATAAGCTTTTAAATCCTGCCTAACAAACAGACATACCCCTCCTCCTTTTCTATTGCCTCTGTCCCTCCGAAACAAAGTATAGCCACTGATATGTACTGCCCAGTCATGTGACTCATTCAGCCATGTTTCGGCCACACCAATCACATCATATTTTCCCTTCAGCACCAGCACCTCCAGCTCTCCCATTTTACCAGTCAGAATCCTTGCATTTGCAAACATACATTTAATACTGGTACCATATTGAACATATGACACATGGTCCTCCCTATCCTTAACAGTACCCCCAGCCAAATCTCCTCCCCCTTTTCCCTTTCTTTGCCCACTATCTCATCTAACCTGTCTTCCACTGAATTTTTTACTGAACCCTTCCTTCCCCCACACAGTTTAAAATCTCCTCCAACCCTCTAGCCATCTTCTCTCCCAAAACAGCTGCACCATCATCATTGAGATGCAGCCCATCCCTAGCAAAGAGCCTGTAGTCAGCCCAGTTCAAAAACCCAAAAAGGAATGTGTGAGAAATGTATGGTTTCTACAGAGAAGAGAGCAAGTGATACCTCCTCGCCAAATAAAATGCAGGAATGCTTGGGTGAAGATGTGCTGGGAAGACCCTGCCCATGACCTCTTGATTGAAAGTGAACACATATTGACTTGCCCCAGAAGCCTTACCAACTCAATGATTAAAATAAAAAAAGGGAAATATAACAGTGGGACTCAACTCAATACAACCAATGCACCAGTTGTACTTTGTCCCCATGCTTTGTTGGGTAGAGTCCATTCAGTGTGCCCTATACCTACAACTCAATTGATTCCAAAGTCCTGGGACCTAAAACCAGAAGATTTCAACTTTGGAGATTCCCCTATTATTGCAGAATGGAGAAAATAACTGCAGAATCAACTGCTAGAAAGAAGCCAAGTATTCTCCTGAATTGACCTGGATATGGGCTGCTCTATTAGCATAGAATTCGTCTCAAGAAGATAGGCCCTTTTTGAGAGAGAGGTCCCTGCGCATTGCCCCAGGAGATCTGGAAGATTTAAGAAAACATCTAGAAGAGCTGAAAGTTGCCGGGATTATCAGAGCATCACAGAGCCCATATGCTTCGCCAATAGTGGTCATGCATAAGAAAAATGGGTCCATCAGAATGTGTGTGGATTACCATACTCTGAATTGGCGCACCATACCCGAACAGTACACAACCCCTCGCATAGAGGAGGTCCTGCATTGTCTTATGGAGAGCAAGTGGTTTAGTGTATTAGATCTTAAAAGTGGATATTACCAAATACAAATGCAGCCAGATGATAAAGAGATAACTGCTTTTATATGCCCTCTAGGGTTTTATGAATTTGAACGGATGCCTCAGGGTATTTGTGGGGCACCAGCCACATTCCAAAGGATTATGGAGCGCACTGTAGGAGACATGCATTTACTAGAAGTGTTAGTGTACCTGGATGATTTAATTATATTCAGAAAATCTTTGGAAGAGCATGAGGAGAGGTTGATGAAAGTTTTTGATCGACTGCAGAAAGAAGGTCTAAAGCTATGACTGGACAAGTTTCAATTATGTCAGTCACCTGTGTCATATATAGACCATGTGGTGTCCGCTGGTGGCATTTCCACTGATCCCAGTAAGATAGAAACTGTGTCCATCTGGCTGAAACCCAGAACTTCTACTGAGTTCTGATCTTTCCTTGGATTCTGTAGATATTATAGAAGATTTTAAAGGGGTTCTCCAAAGTGGCTAGGCCTTAATCAGCTTCTGCAGACTGATTCAGACCAAGAGGAGAAACAAATCCAGGGTGCTAGGAAAGCTGAAAACCCAAGGGTGGACAAAGGAGTCCATAGAGGAGAAATGGACAGAATAATGTGAAAGAGCATTTGATCAGTTAAAATACTGCCTCACTCATGCCCCAGTCCTAGCCTATGCTGACCCCAGCAAACCATATTCTCTCCATATTGATGCTAGTAGAGATGGCTTGGGAGGTGTGCTATACAAAGAGCATGACAAAATTATTAAAGCCAATATCATCAGCAGAAGCTTATCCCCTGCAGAGAAAAAATACACTGTGCATAAGCTTGAGTTCCTTGCACTGAAATGGGCAGTGGTGGATAATCTCCATGACTATCTGTATGGAGCTGAATTTAAGGTCCAACAGACAACAACCCTGCTGAATAGAAATCCGCAGAATAAAACCCGGTACGACCAAAAAGTGAAATTTTGTGATCTACAGCCTGGAGATAAAGTTATTCCCCTGGACGCCCTTTTATCTGTCTGATTCCTGGTTTTGATTCCTGCTCTGATCCTGATTCTGATCCTGATTCTGATCCTTATCTGCCTGCCTGTTTGAACTCTTGCCTGGACTTTAACTAATGATTGTGCCTGATTCCTATTTGTACTGCATACTCGGACTTTAACCCTTGTTGGGCTTCCTCCTCGGTCCTGACTACTCCCGCTGGGAGCCGATAGGCCCCCTGACAGCTACATCAGGTCTTTTCTTAAGAGTTCCCAGATCCACCTCATAGTTGCAATGTTGGCTCAGCATAGTCTAGTCAGTGGCTGACTCAGGATATGGTTCATAAAGCTTTACTTATTAATGGGGGAAATGTGCCAGGGCCAGATGAAAGAGAGCTTAGTTCAGAGCTACTATCTCCCACTTGTGGGGTCCCAGAATTTAGCAAAAAAATTTAGGCAGTTAGTTCTTGGGACTTCTCCACTTCTATTACTCTCATTTTCCATCTTTTTCTTCAATGCTGGTCTCCGTGTGGACATATTGATACGACTTTTTTTAATTAACTTTTTCACTTTCAAACACCCATCAGCCTAGGCTGAGGTGTGCAAACCAATTACAATCTACCATTTTAGTGGGTGTTTCTTCCCCGTGTTTTATTAATATTTACTTTTGTTCAGCAAGTGTTTTGTAATGAATTCAGTCACTTTTCTTAATTAAATTGTGGTAATTTTGTTTTAATTAATTTATTACCCAGATCTTTATTTCAATTTAATTTTGTTATTTTAATCATGAATTTGGAATAAAATCTATACTAGCACTTTAATTAATTAATCACCTAATTTAATTTGTTTAAGTAATTTATATTCACCTAATTTAGTATTTTATAAGCAATTTATAATTATTACTTAACGGCACAAAGTACCTAACAGGGTAATCACCTTCTGGTGTTGAACACCATCACACAATAACGAATCACAATTTGGTTTCTTTAAATATTTATTGAAATTATTCACAATCATTAGAAACTGAAGAGCTGAACAATATAGATATCGGTAATTAATGTGGTATTAACAATTGGTGGGTAGCTAGATAGTGAGGGGTTTTACTCTTTTTTAACTTTAGTAAATATATAATCAGGTAATTATACCTCTCTCTCTCATTCTAGAAAGTGATTTTGTAATTTAATCAGGGTGTACAAAACAAATCCCTTTTTTTATAAAGGATATGTCATGTCAGACAAATTTGCCCAATTAATTCCACCTAAGATGTGGCATCCTTGCAGCAGAACTGACAAACTGGCTAAGTGGCAGATGAGCTTCATGTCAATAAATGTAAAGTCGTGCACCTGAGATGTACAAATATGCAAGCCACTTATAACCTTAAAGGAACTGCACTAGGCAAATCCATAATGAAAAAAGATCTTGGAGTCCTTGTAGAAAAAAAATTTTGGCTGTAGAAAGCAATACTAGTCAGCAGCTTCAAGGGCAAACAAGGTCTTGAGATGTATTAAAGGAGAACAAAAGCCTCCCCTAAACTTTCTGGCATTGCCCCCTCTCCCTCCCCGCGAAATGCATAAGTTTGTATTCTTCATATTGTCTTCAGGTCTCTTTGCTGACACAAAGCCTGCCAGAGCATACACAGTTGGGCCAAGTCAGAAATTAGCTTTAATTGCACATGCTCAAATCATCTTTGAGACCCAAAGACAAATATGAAGAGTTGGACGATATTGACCAGGAGTTCCACTGCGCTTCTCTGCATTTAAGGTTCAGATTTTTTTAAAGTTTTTTTTTTGTAAAGTTTTTTTTTTTTTTAATGAATGCACAACGCAGGGAGGGGGGCAATGCCAGAAAGTTTAGGGGGGCTTTTGGTGGGGAGGTTAGTTCTCATTTAAAAGGGGTATGGATTTGTGGGAGGAGGGAGTTATTCTGTGCAGAGCTCTGATAAGACCCCATCTGAATATGCCATACAGTTTTTGTTTCCAGCACTCAAACAAGTCATTATGGAATCAAAGAGGATCCAGAGAAGGGCAACCAAGCTGGTTATTCTGTCCTGTACATGTTTCCTAGAGGTAGTGTGAAGCTTGACATACAAATAAACTCCTTCCTTCATGGATGGGTAGGATTACTGAGGATTGAATACTATAGTTGTTAACACTGTGAAGATGGCAGGTATAATGATCATTTAGAGATGATCACATGGTAACCTATGAAAGTATGGTATTGTAACCTAAGAAAGACATTTTAGAACAATACAGGTAAACCATTGGCTAAACCACTAGGTGGCACAACATGAACATGAAGTCATAAGTTTAGAAACTGGTCTGAGGTAAAGTTCAGTCTCATGGTGCCTTGAGGCCTTAGCCTCCACTTTTAATAGTCCATGTTGGTCAACAAATGGGTCAAGCTCTCTCAGGACATTGTCTTTGGAACAAGTGTTTTTCCTTTGAAGTGTTCAAGGTCTTTAGCAGATGTTTTGTGCTGTACCTTGAGAATGACAATGTCTTGCTTAAGTTCATCTCTATATGCTTTTGACAGTAGTGCTAACCTTTGCAGTTGAAGTTAAATTCTTTCTGAAGAGTTTCCCTCTGTGAAGTAGACAAGTGATAGATCTGACAAAAGACTTCCTAATACAACATCTTTTGAAGCAATGTGACCCAATGTGCATACTTGAGGCATCAGAGCAGGGTGTAGACACTTGGGGGTGAATCTCCGGGTGAGATGTTGCATCAATGAACTCATACACATCATCGAGGTAACTCTTCAGAGCTATACAGGAATGTAGGCCATGTAAACTAGGATGTTTCTTATAAACAAGCTGCAGGTATCACTCTTGTTGCATGATCTGCTGGGTTACCACTGCAAAGGTAGCAGATAATTTCCTAGGTTAGAGATGATCACACACACATAAATATGGTAACCTAAGAAAGACATTTTTATAACAATACAGATTAACCATTGGCTAAACCACTTAGTGGTGCAATATGAACAATAAAGCTGGAGGCATAACGGGTATAGAAAATTTCAGCTATGAATAAAGACTGGCCAAGTTGGGGTTGTTCACACTGGAGAAGAGGCACTTGAGGGTTGATAACTATGTATAAGGGGATCATATAATAATATCTCTAATGCTTTTTTTTTACAAGTAGGTGCCTACTGGCACATGGACGCCCATTCCGATTAGGTGGTACCATCTAAATATTTGGAAGGGGTTTTTTTACAGTGAGAACTGTGAAGTTCTGCAATTTTCTCCCTGAATCTGTCCCTGATACATTAGATAACTCTAAGAAGGGATTGGATGGCTTTTTAGCAAGTGAGGGAATACAGGGTTATTAAAGATTATAGCTTATAGCACAAGTTGATCCAGGAACTGGTCCGATTGCCATCTTGGAGTAAAGAAGGATTTATTTTTCCTTTTCTAAGGCAAATTAGAAAGGTTTCAGAAGGGTTTTTTGCCTTCCTATTGGTCAACTAGCAGTTAGGCAGGTTAAATATGGACTTAAAAGGTTGAATTTGATGGATATGTGCCATACTATTACTTATTATATAACTCCAAATCTCTCCTGGTAGCTCTTTTATGCCCCTATTGGCCCAGCTTCCCAACAAGTCCCTATGGTTCTCATGCAGGTGTGTGGAGGCATATTGGAGCCTTGGTGACTGGGTTTTATCCCACTGCTGATGCCGCCTATTGAACCTTGAATATCTCCTAAACCTTTTTAGGTTTTCTAAGCAATATCTCCAGAGTCATAGTTCTGTCACAAGTCACATGAGCCCAAGCTTATATAAGATGGACTGTCCTGTGGTCTGAATATATAGTGGTACATAGTGGTAAATATGAGAAAAATACCAAAGCTGTTCAGAAAATGGAGTCAGAACTGTGAGATAAGGACTGGATAGGCAACAGCTGTCTGAAAGGGCTTGCATTTGCTTTGCTTGCTGTTTCTGAAAGCACAGGATTATACATAATGAACTGAGATGGCTGCTTACACATCATTATTTTAAAAAATTACATTTATTGGTTAAAGAAAACAATTGAATTGGTAGTACTGTGTGTAATGCACACAGTGTAATATAAAGTTTATATTTATAAATCATGATAGAATGCCTTTATATATTGATATATTATATATTAACATGTCCTTTTCTTTATCAGTACATTGTGGACTGTGATAAAGTTTCTCAACTTCCTGACATCTCCTTCCACATGGGTGGGAGTGAGTACACACTGAAGGGACCAGCATATATTCTACAGGTATGTAAGAGAGGTATCATAGTACTATGTGCCCTAGGTGCCACAATTTAGCCAATAAAATTGGTATGAGATGTACATAACTGTTAGAAGTATTTTCCAAAAATATGTAAGTACATGTTTAGGGGTTGAACTTGATGTAACTACCAATTTAACTATGCAACTCTGTATGTTTTTGGTAAGCAGTTAAGTAGCAGACAATAGCATTATGGGCAAGTTACAAAAGCCTGCCAAAAATGTGGCTTAGGGGTTGTGAGTGGCGGGGAGGGGGTGCGGGTATTTGAATGATGGGCCTAGAAATACCTCACAACTGTTATACATGAAACAGTCTCAATTTTGACAGCTCAGCCCACAGTGCCAGCGTCTTACTGAAATGTACTGGGTTTCTCTTTGAAAAAGATTCTGGAATATAGATACAATTGTAACTATTTAAGATAAGCAGATCTCTTGGGGAACTGAGACTTGCAGCTTAAAGGGCAATTTCACCTTCATTAGAAAAACTGTATTAACACATAAAACCTGCAGAAATATGTTAAAACTTTCCAAAACCTGCCAAATTTAAAAATTTGGACGTGGGGTTCAGGGGGTGTAGCCACAAAATAGGCATGGCCAAAAAATTTCCACCACACTATACGCGGTAGATCTTTTCACCCCTCTTTTCAGCTTTCAAATGTTGCGAGGTATGGCCTAGAAGAAGCGATCAATCAGGATGGTGCAAAGGAATCTATGGTGCTGGGTTAGAGGGGTTGTGTGTAGTGGGAGTAGGTGTAAGAGGGTTGTTTTGGAGCAATGGGCCTAATCTTTAATGATAGCATAAGCTTTCCGTATTATTTGTACTGTTATCTTACTGATATTAATGAAGTAACCCAAATAGTTTCAGAAAATTTATTTCAAAGTCTCATTCGTTGCACAAAGTTATTGCATTGGTGCTATCAAGCAGCTATGTTTTAATTTTAATTTGCCAAATTTTAACATATGATGTAAGGCACAGTGAAATGCATAGCTTAAAGGACCAGTAACACTAAATTTTTTTTCCCCAAAATTCGTTAGTATAGAACGAAAAATAAACACCAAGGCAAATAAAACTTTTAAATTGCAAAGCCTTTATTAAGAGATAACTTACCAAAACTCCACTTCCTGTCCTCTTCTAAAACGGCGAAAGGGCGACCATCCATGCAGCGGCGTTCAACTTCTCCTCCCTGGCTATTCTAGTGACAGTATGTGAAGAGGAGGCAGTGGTCCGCTCTGCAGCGCTTCCCCTATTCCCAGCAGTCGGACTTTGACTCCAGCCTTTGCTCCTCCGACGAGGAAGAAGAAGAGGAGGAGGGCAGCCTCTGCCTCTCCAGCGGCAAGTGCTGTCTGCAGAATGGTAGTAATAGTAAGCGACAGGTGCACCGATCTGCTGAAGAATATCCACTTGTTCCCCGTCGATGTGCCCATCTGAGTGTGCCTGGGGCTGGCAGTCCCAGCTGCTGCAGAAGAAGCCGGCGATTTTAGACTCCGGTTGCTGCAGAATCCATGGATGAGGTGGGAGCGCTGAACCACTTGCTACCCGTCGATGCGCTACGATTGCGGGTAGGACTACAGTGCACAAGCCCTTTAAAATGAATTATAGGGTGCTAATCCATAGGTGACATTTAGGGAGGGAACTTCATTGTTAGTTATTTGTAAGTACTTTAAATTTTATTCTAGAGGAATAAATATTCTAGTACTTTAAATTTTATTCTAGAGGAAATTGCAATCCAGTGAAGGGGTGCATTGGGGCTGTTGAAGCAGAGTGATTAAAAAGATGAATCAGTCTAGCAGCAATGTTTAGAACAGTTCAGTATCTGAGTTAAGGTTGTATTCAGCAATGTTGTTCTGATGAAAGCAACAAAATTTGGCAAGAGTTTGGCTGTGCAGTATAAAAGCTGGGAGTCTAAGATAATTCCTAGGCATTGTACCTGTGTTTTGTTTGAGGTTATGCTTTTGACTGTAACTGAAACCTGAGGTACAAGGTAAGATATTTGAATTAATACAATCAATTTTGTTTTAGAGAAATTCTGGTATTTCGGGTGGTGCTGTGACATCTAGAGATAGCAGAAAGACCATCTCTAACTTGAGAAAAGACAGAAGGAAGAGTTTAGGAATAGACAAGTAGATGTGGGTGTCATCAGCATAAAGTGGTACTGAAGTCCAGGGGAAGGACTGGATAAGTTTTCTTAGAATAGTAGCATAGAGTGAAAATAGCAGAGGGCCTAAGAAAGAACCTTGAGGAACTCCAATAGAAAAAGGAAATTAGGCTGTCAAGACTCATAAGGCTTCAAACCATGTTCTGTATTTTGGCTCATGTGTGCTTTTGACCTGTTGAGCCACTGGATGCCTTTGGTGTACTTCTCATGAAAGTTCTCACAAGCATAGGTTTCCTTTGTAACCATCATTGTCCTTCTTCAGACAGTCCCTTCTTGCATCATATTGCTGAGAGCCTAAGACAGAACCTTAAGGAACTCAAATAGAAAAAGGGAACAAGGTTGTAAGGGCTCATGAGGTTTCAACCCCTGTTCTGTGCAGTGGCTGATATGTGCTGTTTCCTGTTGAGCCACTGGAGGCTCAGAGACTTCCTCAATAAAGTTCTCACAAGTTTAGTTTTCCTCTGCAACGCTCAATGTCTCCTCCGCCAATAACATTACGGCCAGATCTCTTCATTAAAGGCCTATTTAAGTCAATCCCTTCATTCATCATACTGCTGAATCATTAAGTTTTGTCTGGTGATCTTTGACCTTTGTTCCTGCTCCAGCCTTGTTTTTTGAATCCCTGCTTCAATTCAGTGTTTCCTATAATATACTTCTGGATTAAGACTCTACCTGTATCCATGACTGAACTCCACCTGCCCCTGACCTCGGCCTGTCCCCAACTATGATAGAACTCTGCCTGCCTCTGACCTTAGCCTAGTTTCCTCCAGGAAGTTCCTGACAGAGGTGGAAGCAGAGTTGTTAAGCAACTTTAAAAGGAACCATCACAAAGATAAGATTTAAACCACAGAAGAGCATGGGGCTGCTCAACTGCAGCCAAACTTAGGGAGAGTTTTGTCTGTTTGTTGAAAAATCAAAAGCTTCAAGTGATTAAAAATAGCAAAAATTAGGAAAATATGGATTTTTTTTAAATTAAAACAATAGACAGATACATTTTAATAAGCTCCCCATTGCAAACCCAGGAAATTCATTCTGTAGGCTGAGCTCTCATCCTATCAGCTATAAATGCTCCAAAATAGGAAAATCTCACTCCAGTGAGCCCGAGATCCACTTCTTCTAAAAATACAAAGGAAATAGAATATATCTTTAATAAGTCAATGGATATAGTGCACGGATAGCAATGTTCCACACCTAACCCAGCAAGAGAAGAAGAAGAAGCTTGCCACATCCCCAAACTACTGTCTTCTCTGCTGACAAAGCAAGACCTGGCACAACTCCTGACAGACATCAAAGAAGCCTAATGAGCAGTAACCAAGATAATTAAAGCAGCTCTAGCTGCTACCACAACCCAGCAAGATAACATTGAGAAGCAGCAAACGGACCTAGAAGCTAATGAATCCAAGCAAGAAACAATCCTCTCTACACACTCTAGCCAATTACATCTCCTCCACAAAGGCCTAGAGGATGCTGAAAAAAAGAAGCTGAAGGATCAACATTTGCAAAAGAGGAATCCCCCAAGATATTCAGCTCTGTGAGGCTAAACAACTACTCTTGGAACTCTTTGATGAACTGCTATGCCAAGCTAAGGACAAGGCTAAGGACCTAGCACAATCTACCATTGCACAGTGTCGACTTCTGCACACAGAGGGGCCCAAAGAAAATTCTATAGGGGGCAGATATATTAGAAGCCTTAAGTGACATTTACCCTGTGCCATATAGCCAGAGCACACCATGTAGCCTACGTCAAGCCCTGGGCCTCTCCGGGCATTACCTGGTGCACGATTGCATCATCAGGGCCACTATGATGCTGAGGGCAGTTGGTAGCAGGACGGGCTCTTTCAGGCTCTAACTATAACAAACAAGGAAAAGTTGTGCTCACCACTAATTTTTAAAACCAGAATTTTAGAAAATCTAATTTTAGTGCCTTGAGGGCTGCCCTTCAGAGCATTTATTAGGGTATTACATTCTCAGCTAAAAACACAAAACAGAAATGGTTGTCATTTAAATTGATATTAAATCATTATACATAAATGTAGAAGCTCTAAGAATCACCCTATGTGGCTGAATATAGAAGTAAAAAAGTTAATATGAAAGAAGAGAAAGGCAATTAAAAACTACTACTAAGTCTGCTGGGACAGAAGCTGCATTTAATGAATATAAACATTGGCCTACCTGTCCCGCTGGGCAAATGCCCCTAACTTGTTACTTACCCTTCTGCGCAGGTCCTGTCCACGGAATTCACAGGCACCATCTTTTTTCACGTGATCTTCTTCCTGCTTTGACCGGCGTTTTGGCACATGCGCAGTAGGAGTATAGGATCTACGGCGCATGCGCCAAAAGTCACAAAGTCTTCGTGACTTTTGGCACATGCGCAGTAGATCATACCGGCGAAATGCTCCTACTGCGCATGCGCCGGTCAAACCAGGAAGAAGATCGCTTGGAAGAATATGGCGTCGGTGAACTCCGTAGACTGGACCTGCGCAGAAGGGTAAGTAACAAGTTAGGGGCATTTGCCAGTGGGACAGGTAGGCCAGGGGGGAGGATAGGAAACTGGCTACAGGATCGGGTACAGAGGGTGGTTGTTTAATGGTACATTCTCTACTTGGAGTAAGGTTCTTAGTGGGGTCCCTCAGGGCTTGGTATTGGGTTCACTTTTATTTAACTTGTTCAGTGTATCAGTGTTTGCAGATGACACAAAACTATCCAGCCCAATAAATTCCATTCAGGATGTGGCATCCTTGCAACAGGATCTTGACAAACTGGCAATCTGGGCAGCTAAGTGGCAAATGAGATTCACTGTTGATAAATGTAAAGTCATGCACCTGGGATGTAAAAATATCCAAGTCACGTATACCCTTAATGGGACTGCACTAGCAAATCCATAATGGAAAAGGACCTTGGAGTCCTTGTAGATGATAAACTTGGCTGTAGCAAGCAATGCCAGTCAGCAGCATCGAGGGCAAATATGGTCTTGAGCTGTATTAAAAGGGGCATTGATTCACATCAGGAAGCGGTCATTCTTCCACTTTATTGAGCACTGGTAAGGCCCCATCTAGAATATGCCCTACAGTTTTGGTCTCCATCACTCAAACAGGACATTATTGTATTAGAAAGGGTACAGAGAAGGGCAATTAAGCTGGTAAAAGGTATGGGAAATCTTAGCTATGAGGAAAGACTGGCCAAACTGGGGATGTTCACGCTGGAGAAGAGGCTCTTAAGGGGGGATATGATAACTATGTGTAAATATATAAGGGGATCATATAATAATCTCTCTAATGCTTTATTTACCAGTAAGTCTTTCCAGCTGACATGAGGTCATCCATTCTGATTAGAAGAAAAATATTCAGAAAGGGTTTTTTACAGTAAGAGATGTGAAGATGTGGAATTCTCTCCCTGAATCAGTTGTACTGGCTGGTAGGTTAAAGAAGGGGTTGGCTGGTTTCTTAGCAAGTGAGGGAATACAGGGTTATGGAAGATAGCTCATAGTACAAGTTGATCCAGGGCCTAGTCCGATTGCCATTTTGGAGTCAGGAAGGAATTTTTTCCCCCTCTGAGGCAAATTGGAGAGGCTTTGCCTTCCTCTGGATCAACTGGTAGTTAGGCAGGTTAAAAAAGTTAAAAGATGGGGGGCGTGTCCAAGATGGCGCTGTGAGCAGACGCGTTTGCCTTGAGCTCCGTGCACCGCATGCTTATACCCGGCTATTTACCCGACTAACCGGTCCGCAAAGGAGGTCGCACCTACTCCTATCTCCCGCTCGACTATGCGGAGGAACAATCCCAAGCCGAAACCTGAGACGGCGTCTCGCCTGGAACGCTTCGATCGCGACCACGCTCAGCCACCATCCCCCAACCAGGCTAGTCAGCCATCTTCCCCTGCAGGCCCTGCGCCTGACCTGCCGCCAGAGCCTCCTGAACCCACTCTAGGAGAAGTGCTAGCGGCCATTATGGAGAACAGAGCTTCCAGCACTGCGCAGTTTGAGGAACTTCGCGTTGATATCTCTTTGCTGCGCCAAGACCTCCAAAAGGTGAGAGACCGCACAAAGGCCCTGGAAGACAGAGTCTCAGCTATAGATGATGCCATTCCCCCTCTCCATACCGAGGTACAGGCCATGAAGCTGCAACTAAAAGCGGCCCTAGAAAAATCAGATGATCTTGAAAATAGATCGAGGCGCAGCAATGTCAGGATAGTGGGCCTACCTGAGAGAGTGGAGGGCGCTAACCCTACACTCTTCATAGAAACCTGGCTCCAAGAAACTTTAGGTTCCACTACTTTCTCCAAGGTTTTTATTGTGGAAAGAGCCCACAGGGTCCCGGCGAGGCCTCCTCCACCTGGAGCCCCCCCGCGTCCCTTTCTCCTAAAACTCCTCAACTACCGGGACAGGGATGCAGCCCTCACAGCTGCCAGAGAAAAGGGCCCGATTCAGTATCAGGGGGCTACTGTGTCATTATACCCGGACTTCTCTCCCAATATTCAGAAACAGCGGGCCGAATTTACAGGGATAAAAAGGCGCCTTCGAGACGCACAAATAAAATACAGTATGCAGTATCCTGCGCAGCTGCGCATTCAGGATGGCGACCGTGCACTTTTCTTCGCCTCGCCTAGAGAGGTTGACGACTGGCTTAATCAGAGGGGCCCTCGCCGGTCCCCGAACCGGAATGCCTGACTTGGCCAAGCCCTGTATGCTGCCATAGGCTGCAAGAAACCTCTCCAACACCACCAACGTTAACCCACTTCAATCCAGGGTGATGCCTTTTCGACTGTACCACCAGTTTAGGACAACTACAGTGGAGCACATCGACAACACCTCCGCAACCCAGCTTTCCCTCCCCCCCCCCTTTTTTTTTTTTTTTTTGCTGGATTCACCATTGTGACCGGATTACTCCAACCCAGTCCTTGCACTTGGGCCCTTTGCTGCATCCTGAGGCCCTATGGCACATTCACCAAGGATGGAATTGAACGCACCGCCTTTCCTTTGCCCATCCTGAGCTCACCATCTCACGAGACGGGACCTTGCTCCTAACCTCTACGACCACTGTGACATGGCCTTCTTGTTTTGCACTGGTGCCCGGCCCTGTCTTTACTACCAAGGAACCCACCTATAAGATGGGAACTTCTTTCCCCTGTCTTTATTAGTTCCTTCTGTTTCCCCCCCCCCCTTTTTTTTTTTTTTTTTTTTTTTCTTCCCCTGCTGGGGGTGGCTCTTACCTTTTGTCACAGGGTAACTGAACAGTACAACATTGCGGGCCTCAGCGATAGGCAATCGTTGGACTTGTTGCCACCCTAGATCCCGTAGGAGGGACTGTTTTTTAGCAGTTATCTAGGGACTGAGCCTCTATTTTGGTTTGTAAGTGTTATGGGTATTAGACTCGCTCAAGTTTGGGGGGTGAGTAGGGTGGGTTGGGGATGTACTATTTTTGGGTTTATGTTTCAATGTGTTTTGCAGACTGCTCAAGCTATGCTGACTGATGTAATTTGTATGCATAATGTACTCTCTATAACTTTCTCATTGCTCTATGTTAAGGGATGGACACTTCGTTTGGCCTGGCATATACCTTTCCCTGTGTATTATGGCTAACGTATCGATCCTTTCGTGGAATGTGCGGGGACTCAATTCCAAATTTAAGCGGAGCCTAATGTTCAATTATCTGAAAAAATACCCCCCCTCTATCCTTCTCCTTCAGGAGACGCACCTCACTGGGCAAAAGATTCTGGCATTGAAAAAGCCGTGGGTGGGATGGCATTTCCACTCCACCTTCTCATCGCACTCGAGGGGGGTCTCTATACTAATCAGAAAGAGTCTGCCATTTGAGCTCTTGAAGCTCCACCTAGACCACTACGGCAGATTTCTAATACTCCATGGCCTTATTGCCAATAAACCCATTCTATTAGTTAACTTATATATGCCGCCGCCATTCGCAGTGTCGATCCTGGACTTAATAATGACCAAGCTAACTGAATTCCCCCCCAGTCCACTCTGTATTTTGGGGGACTTTAACTGTTGTTTGAATCCCTCATTGGACAAACTAGGCCCTGACCCTCGCACCCTCACCAAACTCACCACATGGGCAGAGGCCTTGCAACTGACTGACCCTTGGAGGTGGAAGCATCCATCTCAACGAATCTTCTCTTGCCACTCTCCAACCCATAAGACCTTTTCGAGAATTGATCTCGCCCTTGCCTCAGTAGAGCTCCTGCCTCTTGTTGACCAGGTCCAGTATTTACCCCAATCCCTCTCTGACCACTCCCCGCTACAACTCACATTACGGTGGAATCCTGCAGCCACGGATAAACTATGGCGTCTAAGCCCTCTTTGGCTCAAAAATACAACTGTGGCTACCGCAAATGCGAAGGCTTATGGGGAGTACTGGACCCATAATGCTGGTTCTGCCCCCCCGCTGACCTTGTGGGATGCTTCAAAAGCAGTCATACGAGGTGCTCTTATGGGGGCAATCTCGCAAGCCAGAAATGATAGTGTAGAGCAGGTTACAGTTGCGGAAAATGAACTTCAAAATGCTCTTGCAATACACACTCAGGATCCTACCCCGGCCAACTACACTGATCTCTTAAAAGCTCAACACACCCTCTCCAAGGCCTCTATTTCTCTAACCAGGAAAGCCTTGCTCTACCAAAACCAAAGAATTTTCGACCAGAGTGATAAAAACAGCAAACTTTTGGCGTTCTTGGCCAAACAGCAAACTGCACCATCCGCAGTTTCGCGCATCGTACTAGACAATGGCTCAGTGCTTACGGAACCTAGGCTTATAACGCAAGAATTTGCTACATTTTACCAAACACTGTACACCACATCAGCACTTTATTCCAAAGCCCAACTCCAGCAGTTTTTGGATTCCGTCCCTATGCCTACTCTCTCCCCTAATGACCAAGCTTTCTTAGATGCGCCTATCACACCCCAGGAGGTTACGGATGCTATTGCCTCACTGCCTCCTAATAAAACACCAGGACCGGATGGCCTCCCTCCGGACTGGTACAAAGCCCTCTCGGAACAAATTGTCCCAAAATACCATGACACACTTCAAAGTGCTTTTGACAATAACTCACTGCCCCCTTCATTTACTGAAGCCCTCATAGTAGTTATCCCTAAACCGGGAAAAGACCCTACTACAGATGCAGCCACTTTGGTTTGTCTGTTTGACACAGAATAACTAAACACAGATATCCCATTTATCTCATTTAACACAGAAAACTGTGACACAACATCCCATCTAATTAAAGCATTCACCATTGTGAACAATGGTGCTTTGGTATGCTAATGAAAAGGTTAAATGCATTAAATGAGTTAAGATAACTTTAGATAACACAGTTTCTTCAATTAACTCTGAGTCATGACGCATTTAACTCACAAATCCAAGTGGCTTCATCTGTAGATGCTCTTCATACCGCCCTATCTCTCTGCTTAACACGGATGCTAAAATCTTAGCCAAAATACTCTCCTCTCGCCTCCAACAAGTGGTCCCAGACCTTGTCCACCCAGATCAATCTGGCTTTATGCCTGGGCGCTCCACCAATATTAACCTTCGCAGACTCTTTACTAACCTGCAAATCACTCACGCAGAGACGGGCACCAGAGTTGTAGCCTCTTTGGACTCTGCTAAGGCTTTTGATTCGGTGGAGTGGGACTTCTTGTGGGAGGTTCTGACCCGTTTTGGATTCGGCCCCCGGTGCTTGACCTGGATTAAGCTCCTCTATCGGAGTCCCACGGCGCGTGTTCGAGTTAACGGCCTTATATCGCCCCCCTTCTCGTTGACAAGGGGAACGAGACAGGGCTGCCCCCTCTCCCCGGTTCTATTTGCCCTGGCGATTGAACCCCTGGCAATATTGATCAGGCACTCCCCCCGAATAAGAGGCTTAACGTATGGCACTGTGCAGGAAAAGGTATCTCTATTTGCTGATGACCTTCTTATATATCTGGCTGACCCTAATGACTCCCTCGCTGCCCTTCTGGACCTGGTCAATCGGTTTGGCTCGTTCTCTGGCCTACGGGTGAATTGGGACAAGTCGGTCTTATTCCCCATAGACCCTAATCAACCCCAATCTTTGTCAGCTGAGACCCCTCTAGAGTGGGCCAGTCAGTTCAAATACCTAGGTGTGACCATCCATGCTGATGTTGCAAAATATGTCTCTCTCAATCTAGACCCAATCCTAGCCAACATGACTACCTCACTGAACCGATGGACCAAACTTCCCTTATCGTTATGGGGCCGAGTCAACCTTATTAAAATGATTTATCTTCCCAAAATCCTTTATCTGCTCCACAACGCACCTATATATCTCCCTAAACTTTACTTCAAGCGCATTAACCAGATCATGGTCCCCTTCCTCTGGAACAATAAAGCACCCAGAATTGCTTTGACCAAGTTATGTGCCCCGTGTGAGGAGGGTGGACTGGCCCTCCCTAACTTCTATCTGTATTACCTGGCCTCGCAAATCTATTACCTCCACTGGTGCCTTAACCCAGACCCGTATAACCCCAACTCACAGTTACAGGCCCTCCTCGTAGCCTCGTGGGAGGGTCTTCGTAATTTCCCATACCGATCCCTTAAGGACTACAACTCTCTACCAACTACGTTAACCACCCCTCACAAATCCTGGATGGTAGCCCTCAAGGTCTTGGGTTGTGAACCCCCACTAATGTCCCCTCACTTGCCTTTGTGGGGAAACTCCTACCTACCTCACTTCAGAACCCTACCAGAGTTCGTCTTCTGGCCAAACCAAGGCATTAAATGCCTGAAAGACCTCCTTGATCCACAGACGTTCCCCACATACCTTGCTCTCCAACGCAAGACCCACCCTACCCAAATTTTACTATTCCAATACCTTCAGCTACGACATGCCTTTCACTCCCAATTTCATTCCCTTACCCCCCACCAGTCCTCCCTGGTCATAGAAGAAATTCTCCGTGACCCTAGCCCCTCCAAATAGGTGTCCCGATTATACCACCGGCTTCTCTTATCTGGTCCTAAACCCTTCCTGACTACCCAGGACTGGTGGACTACTAAAATTATAGGTCTTACTCAGGATGACTGGGAGGAGGCGATAGACAATGTGTACACTGGTCTCATTTCTCTAAAAGATAAGCTGATACAGTATAAAATTATACACCATGTATATGTAACCCCTATACGCCTTAAACAAATGGGCCGAGTCCCTCTCGACAACTGTCCTAGGTGTCAGCAGCCGGGTGCGGACTTCTTCCATCTAATATGGGAATGCCAACATATTTTAGACTTCTGGACGAGAGTGGTAAACTACTTAGCGGACAACCTAGATTTCCCAAGGGTCATTTCTCCAACTGTTTGTCTGCTGGGGGTCTTAGAGGAACTGGTCCCAGCCAAATATCCCAGAATTGCCTTCCGCATCCTCCTCTTTTATGCAAAGAAAACTATAGCAATGCACTGGATGGGCAACCTATCACCCTCTCTTAGAGCTTGGGTGCACCTGGTTAACAGTGTAGTACCTCTTTATAAACTTACCTACGAGTCCAGGGGCGCCCTGACGAAATTTGACAACATATGGGGCCCGTGGGCTGACATTGACCCGAATCCCCCTGATTGAGTTGTGTCTCGACCCTTCTTGGCAGTAGCGCTGGAGGTCTCACTAGCCCTGTCCTGCCTGATACATACCTTAGCCATTGTGATATATCGATTCTCCATCTCTTTCTAGTAGCAATGCTTACCCTGGTATGCACAGCGTCAACTTCTGTTTTATACCTATATTGTGTACCTTACTTGTGTCAGTCTGCTTAACTGTTTGTAATGTATGTATGATTGTTTGTGTTCAAAAGGAAATAAAACTTACCTTTTAAAAAAAAAAAAGTTAAAAGATTGAACTTGATGGACGTGTGTCTTTTTTCATCCTAACTTACTATGTTACTATGTTACTTTATTGTCAAGGACACCAAATCCAATGTACAAGGCAGATTCATATTCCTGAATCTACTAGGTCAACACAGGTACACCCACACTAATGTCTACCTCCATAACTTGGATTAAGACAAGAACTTGCATGTATATCTCAGTGCTAAGAACATTTTTTAGTGGGTATGCTGATTCTCTAGAACCCCAACTACACTGCTCCACAGAGATAGCTAGCATCCCACACAAACTGGGGACCAGAATCAGGAAAACAATACACAACTTATTCACAGTTGCTGTCTGGAGAAAAGTCCCGACCGGCCCAGATCCGCACCCTGCGCTTCTTCCTGCTGCTGACCTGAATGCTATTTACCCAGTTTTTATTTTCACACTGAACTGATCCTTTATGGTGATAGCACAATATATCACATCCCCCATTTTTTAAAAAAAAAGTTTGCCTTAAGCATGCATGCTAAGTTTTTATTATAAAATGAGTATTGTAAAATACATTGCTAGGGATATCTAACTCAGAATATAGTCCGGAAATTTACCAGTCTTTGTTACAATCCTTTTAAAGCATGTGCATATGTGCTCCATTTTGGTTGGTGAGCTGCTTGGTTTGGCTCATTAACTAAAAGGTTATTTAGTACAGTCAGTGCTACTGGAGATTCCACTGGATTTACTCCAGTAGCTAATTTTCAGCTACTGGAATGGTTGTGTCATGTCTCACATGACATTGTTTCCCTCAGAATTGAGTCCAACCTAAAATATGGCCTTGACCTAAGTTCTGTTTTCGGTTTCATAGTGACTGCAGGTTGCCATGGTTGGGAAATCTGAATATCTCTCCTCTGAAAGATTGGCAAATCCTTAGCACCATGGTTTCTCTGAAACTTTTTGTGTAAGTCTCTGAGCTTTTTCAGTCCTGTACTTCTCAATACTTTCCCCATCAGAAGTTGAGTAGGAGCAATTGGTGCCTAATATAGGAGTATTCCTAAATTCCTAAAATGTAGAAGTGCTAAATGTGGATTAGCTCCAGTGCTAAATTATTTCTTGTTTAAACTCCTGCTTTGGAACACTGTATGCCTCTATTTGTGTACTATGGAGTCATTTTAGAATTTTAACCCACCAATGTATGATGCATTGGCCAATATTGATGTAAGACAGGTGGCACTTGTTCCTTTTGCTGTGTTCAACCTTGCATACGCATATCTTTAACTGCTTTTAGGATATCATTCTTTCCCTGGACCCTCCCCAAAGCTTTAAAGCTCAACCCCATCCCCAATCTGGTGGCTTTTTGTCTTTCTGCTCCAGTTTACTTTTTTGATCCCATGGAAAGCAAGTTTTTCTTTTTAGCCTTGGGAACGCATTAGAGCTTGCTGGAAAGTGTCCTAGTGGCTGGGTTTTTTTTGTCCTTTAGCTCTTTTTCCCCCCTAAGCAAATTGCCTCATTTGTAGGGAGTCCTTGGGGTTCCATCATCTTGATCAGGTTCGCACAATGGTACTGTGGCTGATATCACTTGTTTGTCCTTGATCTATGTGCCCTCCTGGCCTGCTCATAGCTTGTCAGGTGGCAAGTGCTCTGTCCCCCCATCCATGTGCCTTACCAGGCTTGTCTGAAAAAAACTGTGGTATGTATGGCACCCTTTATGATTTTTATGGAAAGGGAGCTGGCTCAACCAATTGGGGTGATGGGGACTCACTCATGCCAGAATCCCAGGGTTCCCCTGGTGGATTGTGACTAGCCAAGATCTCTGGAAGTTGGTATGTTTAGTTAGCACCCTGACCCTTATGGCCTCCTTGTCATTTTTCTTTAAATGGAGGAGTGGAGGTGTCAGAGCTTCTCTCACAAGTCTTTTACAAGGTTAAGGTAAAGTTAAATTTAAAAAAAAAAGCCCCTCATGGCTCTATTTGGTTAGCAGTTAGAAGTTTTGAGTGCCATCCTGATTTCCAGAGTCTATTTATTCCTAGAATGGATGGGTCAGTTTGGCTTTGGTGTGAGCAGTGCATATGGAATGCTTGTCTGTATATACTGTGAGTAGTACAAATGCAATGCTTGTCTGTATATTATGTGACTAGTGCAAGTGCAATGCTGGTCAATGCAGAAACCAGCCATAAGTAATGAGGTAATTACTCTGAAGGTCAGTGTTAAGGTGCAAGTAATGAATATCTAGTTTCCCCTCCCACTCCCCCCCTTAGAAGCTTAGAGTAAAGCTCAGAAGCATCAGATGCTCTTCAGATTTCTGTGTTACAATTCTGTCCTGTTAGTTATTTTACAGGATTGTTAGTTTAAAACTAATATTTACTAATTTTACTCATCCAGAGTCCATCTAGCTTAGAGGCTAGGTAAATGCTGCCATAGAATTATATACTCTGTTCAGCCATTGTGCATATGGGGATATTGTTTAGCAAGGAATTTCAGCCAGAGAGACTGTGTGCTTTATTCTTTAGCAGAGTGTGCTCAGGCCGGAGTAACAGACTTGCATAATGCAGCAACCAGAATGAATTTATATGTAGCACCTATTTGGCAGTATTTTGTCAAATACCCACTAGCAGGGTAGAGCATTGCTACATGCGACTTACACAACAGGGTCAGGGCCTTCGCCATGTGGAAGTGTTCCCTCTATGGTGTAGTGCAACTACGTTCCCCCAGGCTACTGTGCACACAAAACATACAAAAGATGGGCGCCAGGAAACAGGAAACGGTTTATTAACTATGCATAAGGTAAGTGACCACAGGTTTAGTACTCATGCAGGAGCTGAGGCAATAGCACAATACTCACACAGAGCTGCAGGCTTTAAGCATTTCTCACAGCGGAAAGATCTACATTAGGCATTTGCAGAATTCACACACATTCCCTCCTGGAAGTTGTCAGGAAAGCAGCTTCTAACCTACAGTCCCTCTTCACTGAGGTCCCTGACTGGAGGCAATCACACAGCGCCTCTGGGAAGCTACTCCCTTACTGCAAATCCTCGTTGGAGCTTCAGCTGCTCTTTCTCTGTAACCTCTCTGCCTTTCTCCCCTAGAGAGACTATGACAAGTCTGCCCTGGTGTAACTATTCCTCATTCACGGGATTTCCTGGTCCCCGACTTGGATACATGCCTTCTTCTGGGCCTTCTGTACTCAGCCCCTTTGAGCACACCCAGCTGGATCAGCATCCACAGGCGGAAGAGGCCACTCCTTGCACACACTATAGTGCAGTGTAGCAGGAAGCTGTCACACCTCTCCTGGCAGATCACTCCAAGAAAAAGAGTGGGGGCCTTAAAGATGCAGTGCAGATTAACCCGTAGGGGCCCCTACATATATGCTAAAGAGTTTCAGTGGTTCTGGATCCTAATGAAACGTTGATACTTTTGGTGCATGTGTGCTGCTTTATTAAAACAATTCTACTGTACTTCAAATACCCAACTGGCCAAACAGAAAGCCTGCACCATCAGTGCAACTTACAGTTGAATGACTGGTGTTCAGTTAGTTAATTACATTCTACATATTATATTGAGTGCCATACATAGCAGACTGTGAAAAAAAAATTTTCTGCTGTAACTGAGGTGGTGGATCCATTTAGAAACTGGGGACAGAAACCTGTTTTCATCCAGGTTAATGTGTGCAGTCTGTTTTCTTATTCTAATAATAATAGGTTATTTCTGTGGTTGTAACCCTTATTGTTGACAATGCAATATACAAAAAGGCGAGTTGAGGGAGCACTCAAAAGGCTAAGTTAAAGTATTTTTAAGTAACGTATATACTCGTGTATAAGCCGAGTTTTTCAGCACCCAAATGTGCTGAAAAAGTCTACCTCGGCTTATACTCCAGTTAGCTGATCGACGCAAATGTACAGAAAGCATTTTAGGACATGTTCAGCAGAACACACGCTCCTGCGTGCGCTCTGCTAGGGAAGAACTGCCACTTAAGGAAAAGACGTTTAGTGAAGATCAGATGAGTGTCTTTGGTGTTGCCCATCATCTTCGTTGACAATAATAATCCCATAATGTTTTACACTGTATTGTACGGTTTTGTTTTACAATGCAAATCAGCAAGCAGTCTAATAGTCTTCTAAAAAGTATAACAGTATGTTAAAGTTGCTGCTTACTCACTGATCCAAAGAGGCTGCAGTGACTCCTCTGTGCTGCCCATACTTGTTGTAATCTCCCCCCTCGTGGATTGGTCCTCCTTACTTAGCCCTCAGTCCTCCCTCCTCAGCCCTTCCCCTATTAACCCTCCGTGCTCAAAGCTGACATGACAACGCTAGCTCACAAACTTGAACGCAGAGCACGGAGGGTTCTGCTGAACATGTCATAAAATACATTTCTCACCCTAGGCTTATACTCGATTCAATAAATGTTTCCAGTTTTCTTAGGTAAAATTAGGCACCTCGGCTTATACTCGGGTCAGCTTATACCGAGTATATACTATGGAAGTGCCACTTTTTTAATGCACATTCCCTGTTCCCCTGTCTCATAAGCAATTCAGTATAAATGCAAGTGCATGTGTTTATAAAACAGGGATTTTTAGTTACAAAGTTATGATCATAAAGTTGATAAGCCACCATACCACATCAAGGTAAACCCCATATGGTGGTCCCTAACTTATTTACCTCTGGTCATAGTATAAAAAGTATTTTACTTCTCTGCATAGTAGCATTACTTGTAATCAGTGTCTCGTTGAACCTTGGTTTCAGTCTGAGGGCTAGATCCTTCCCCACCAGTATGCGGCTTTTAAGTGGGAGAGATTGCCCAAACCAACGCCCATTTTTAAAAGCATAGGACCACCATTAGTTTAAAGGGTGGAGTGCTATTACAAACCACATATGAAGCTCAGCCACAGCTTCAGGCTACAATACAATATACAAAACGGGGGGTTGTGGGAGCACTCAAAAGGCTGAGTTAAAGTACATTTAAGTATAATGGAAGTGTTACTTTTCAGTGCACATTCCCTTCATTCGATTCAGTATAAATGCAAGTGCATGTGTTTACAAAACAGGGGTTTTTAATTACAAAGTTATGATCATAAAGTTGATAAGCCACCATACCACGTCAAGGTAAACCCCATACGGTGGTCCCTAATGATGTTGCTCATGAAGCATGTATTTATGGTATGAATTAGAGTTTCTTTCAGACTGTCATAGACCTGCATTGCTAGTTGGTGTTCACAATCATACGGGTTACCTTCAGGACAGTGTGCTTTACAGAAACTTGCCCCATGGATAATATTTTGTTTGGACCAAGGTGTCGGTGTTGGCCTTTATGTAGGGTTCTGGTTATGGCATGACTGCCTATGGGCTTAGACATTGTGGTATATGTAGTAGTGGTGGTTTCCTTCCAGAGCAATAGGTGGATTCCTATTTTCCAATGCTTAGATTCATTTCTTTATGGATCTTGGATTCTTGTTAAAGAATAATTTAGTGAAGTATCTGTAATGTTCCAGGCTGGAGACCAAGGATAAAGAAGTTGTTTTCAGTATTTTATAATCAAAGAGTAAAGATTGTGTGTTCAGCAGTGTCCTATGAATGTCAAACTGGTAGCATGGCTGAGAGAATGGGCATCGATGTGGGTGGAATTCCATTACTGTAGTGCAATATTACCTCTATCCAGAATACCATACTGCCAACCCATAAAACAGAAGATTTAATAATGGACCAAAGAGATGATAAATGCAAGTTACTGCTTCCACAAAAACCCAGAATAAGGGGCAGATTTACTAAGGTTCGAGTGAATTTTCGAAGTTAAAAAAGTTAGAATATTTTTTGAATACTTCAACCATCGAATAGGATACTACGACTTCGAATTTACTTCGACTTCGAATCAAAGCAAAAAACGTTTGAATATTCGACCATTTGATAATCGAAGTACTGTCTCTTTAAAAAAACTTTGACTTCAATACTTCACCAAATTAAACCTGCCGAAGTGCTATGTTAGCCTATGGGGACCTTCTACTACATTTTTCTAAGTCTTTACACATCGAATAAAAATTCTTCGATCGATCGCTAAAATCGATCATACAATTTTTATTCGACCGCAGGATTGCCGAATTTGTGGAAAAAACGTTGATGGTCGAATTTCGAAGTTTTTTGTACTTCGAAATTCGACCCTTAGTGAATCTGCCCCTAAGTGTTCTTATTTTATTACATGATGAACATGGGCATTTGGGCTATGAAAAGACTTTAGGACTAATTAGAGGCTTCTACTGGCCCTGCATGAAACAAGATGTGGAAGATTACTGTCGGTCCTGTTTACCATGTATACAGAGGAAGACTTTACCAACCAGGAATGCCCCTATGGGTCACATGGAAAGTCAAGGGCCCATGGGCCTTGTGTGTATTGGCTTTTTATCAGTTGAACCTGATAAAGATGGTATAGGCAACATTCTGGTCATTCACAAGGTATGCTCAAGCGTTTCCAACCCAAGATGAATGAGCTATCACAGTAGCCAAGGTCCTAGTGGTCTACCATATAGAAAACATAGAACAACATTGTTTGTGCACGAAACAAACACTACCTACAGTATATCTAACGTTATCTGCATCTCTAATCTTACTTATCTTTCTTCTTTACAGCAGTCCCAGTTCGGGGAAGAAATATGCTCAGTTGCTTTCATTGCTCTTGACATCCCTCCACCAGTGGGGCCACTCTGGATCCTAGGTGCCTCGTTCATAGGACAGTATTACACTGAATTTGATCGGCGCAACAACCGGATTGGATTTGCAACATCTCTCTGAACTTTATGTCAAGAAAATATGGAAAACTTGAAATAAGGGAAATATTCCCTTGGCATCCACATAAAAAACACTCCTGTGTTGCCAAACTAACATCAATAGAAAAAAACATAAAATCTATCTTTGTGTGTGGTGTAGGAAGTGGTATTCTTTAATTATTTATACTTGATTTGATGTGGTCATTAAAAGTACTTGACCTCTTATTACTAGTTACAGTAAGTGTTTTGAATGGCAGAATGGCTAGACCACACATTAAATCTGGTGTTTGGTTACTGAAACCAAAAGCCTTCCTGTTCAGACAGCACTTCTGTAACTTCACATATTTTTACAAGCAAAAAAAAACAATAATGATGCATAATTTCAGAGTTGCTTAGTTTACTTTAGTCTCCCCAATAATACAGTTAATTTTTATGTGACTTTAATCTTTACACTGCATAATGAGAAATGAATGCAATAAACATAAAAGAGAAAATATATTATACAAATAAAAAGTTTATTATTAAACACCTTCATTATTTATTTAAAATGCAAACTGTAGTAATTAGGTTTAACCACTGCAACAACTCCCTGTACAAAGATTATATCTATCTGAGAACTTCTCTGATCCACAATCACACACAGGGGTATGGTTGAAAGGTTTATTTATAGAACACTGTAACTTTTAATAACATGCAAACATTTGTATCTCTTTAGAGTCTCTCTTAGGTGGGTGCTGTTTATAGTCCCACAAATTATCAGTAAATGCTTCTAGAAAATAATAATCCAGTGAATCCTCACTAGCTTCAGGTTGAGTGTTCACAACACCCCAGAGGTAGTAGTGCCTGCCTTTGGTATACAATCCCCACTCAATGTGAATCTCACATGGGTCCCACTTTCCAAGGATCTTCCAATCCCTGAGCTTAATCGATTGATTGAATCCCTAAACTGACGGCCTGGCGACTGCAGGGTACTAAACCTCCTGGTCGTAACCTCTTGCTGCTTATTAAATAACTCCTGATGCTGTCTTTCACTCCTAGAGTGATTATAACAAAACTGCCCTTGTACTTACTTAATCTATTCTGGAACCTTCATTTGTTCCAGGCCCTATGGAGCATCACTGTCCTTTCTCCAGCAAGCGTGCAGCCCAAAGAAACTGAGCACATGTGACCTTTCCCTTTTATAAAATACAATAGTGACATCTACTGGCTAATCACTGAACTGCCAGCAGATTACTTTCATACTGGAAAAGGAAACAGTTTCCCTTCTGTAACTGAGCTGAATAAGTTATGCCAAGGGGACCAAAGAATCAATCATGCAGCAAATGTCAGACCCAATCTCTCCGAACAAACAATATACAAAGCTGTTGCCTGGCAACCAAGAAGAAAACAATTAGAGTCACTACATAAAATCAGAATAAACCAGCAAAGTAGAAACAAAGCATGAGAAAACCGAGGTATAGGTGAGCAAAAGAGAATAGTACTTGCCAATCATGGGAAAGAGTGCACAACTTGTTCTGCAAAATCAACATTGGCATTATGTGTGTCACAACAAGGGTCTCCCCTTGATTGAATCAAGTGTACGGAGTAGTGGTGGGTGTGCACAGAAGGTTTCTATGCTTGCCAAAAAGATTATGCTTCAGTACTAGGCAATCTGTGTTTGCTATTATAGTGAGCAATGTTAGTAGGCACATATTTACACTTCTTCAATCTACCATGTGGGTCTATGGGGCTAGTGCGCACACCCACTGTTACCTTGGATGGCCTATTTATAATACGGTGTAAAAATACCTACCTTCCTGTGGAAAACACTTACTCACTTTGGTATTGGCCCAATTTTCCAACACCTAGTAAAACTGCTATATCATTCCCCCAGGGCCTCTTTAATGATCAACGCCACGTTCCTTTGGCAGAAAAAGAGTCTCAGTCACTTTTCCCCAAAGAGCACATTTGTCCCCAGGTAGCGCTACCTGCCCCAAATACCTTTCCCACTACCTTTCCTCAAGATATTGTCTCCCACGTGGCAGGCACACAAATAGCCTGTTTCACAAACAAGGAGATACGCTGGATCCTTATTCTTTTTCTACCCTCCCTTAGGCACAACTCACCCTTGGGATTCACACAGATGGGTAGGCTCATCCCGAGCTGGAAAAGGCATCCACAGTGATGAAGTCCTTTTATCCAAGCACATGCAGCTTGCTTTATCTTCAGGGTATTGCTCCCAGCACTGTCTATAGCACGAGCACGATAACCCCCTTTATTCCTCATAACACAGCTCCCAGCACTGTCTATAGTGCGAGGCTCGAGCACTCAGATATCCTCCTCTGCAGAACTACAGCTCCCAGAACTCTTCATAGCGCGAGCACAAAAGATGTCCAGCAAAACTCCAAGCCTGCATGGTTGAGCTTTCCAGGCTTTTGGAGTACCCTGCATCAGCCCGCAGGGCTATCGAACTCCCTTTAAGTCCCTTGCATCTTTTATGAGTTCTGGTCACCTTCCTCCATGAAAGTGAAAGTAGGAATCCAGTGTGAGCACATGGCAACCTATTTATACCAAAGTGGTGCAGCAGCGACACCTTGTGACACCCTCCGGTATCTTCTAGCATGCTGCAGAAGGACAAGGCTCAGCCCCTCCTGAGACCCTGTAGCTCACATCAGGGGATTTCCACAACATGTGGTTCAGACCGTAGGGGAATTAACCCTACGGGTCCCTACACTCTTTTTCAGGATTGGGCTGTACCTCAACGATGATGGTGCAGCTACTTTGGGGGAGAGGATGGTTGGATACGATTTTAAACTAGGTGCTGTAAGTAAAGCTGTGAAAGATAGGTTAGATGAGGTAGTAGGCATGTTAAGGGAAAATGGGGTGGAGACTTGGTCAAGGGGTATATATAGCAGGAATGGCATGAAGGACACCACAGCTTCATTGTAATCAGCTTGAAAAAGGAACTAAAATGTTCTGAAAGCTTGCTATGATTATATTCGTTAGCCAATGTAACAGTTGCCCTGTAACATTTTTACGGTACAGCAACTTTACCTGAAATTGCAATGGAAAATACCAGGACATACCAGACACAAATGAAGCTCATGACACTGCTGAAGAAACTGACTAACCATGATAGTGATATCTTCTTCCTCAAAACCTGCAAAAAGGAAAATCTCATTTCCAAAGGGTTTGCCCTAAGGAACCCTGTTAGAAGCACTTACAACACCCACTTTGCTCAACAACTCTGCACCAGGACTTCCCAGAGACTATGTAACCACTTCATCATAGTGTTTTACAACAAAAAAAGGATTAAACAGCAATAAATTGACTCCCTCAGAGATCTATTAACAGGAACAGACACTGACTATATTAACCGGGCACTGCAACTATACTAGAGAAAACTACAAACACTGCTGGTAACTAACAAAAAGGAAAAACTGCAAAGGCTTAGATTTCAAAGCAACCTCTTTACAGATCCAACTGAGACAAAAAGGCTGTGTAATAAATTTATTGGACAACTCTCCTACTAAAGAGGAAATGACAGTACTTTCAAAGGGGCTAACATACTGCCCTACAAAAATAATGGATAAAACTGAACTCTGCAAAGACATGGAGGAATTCTTTAGGAAACTGTGCCTTAAAGGGGACCCGTCACCCAAAAAAATTATTCAAAATCCTATTTTATCACATTAGTCAAGCAAAATGAACTTTAATAACACTATATAAATTATTTGAATCTTGCTTCCTTCAGTCTGGGATTTCAAAATTATAGCAAGCAGGCAGCCATTTTGTGGACAATGTTATTAAGACAAGCCTTGTATCATCTCAGAATCTTGTTTGTGCACCAGAATGGGGGACCCGATGTCCATCCCCATGCCCTGGCTACACAATTAAATGGTAAAGAAAACGGGGGAATGTGTGGAGAGCAGTGACATCTAGGAATTGCTGAATGGAAAGTGAAAGTAATTGTCTGCCCCACCTCTATGCCACTGGCATAGAGGAGGGGCAGACAATATTTGATTGACAGCTGAGAATTTTAAATGAGCTTACAACAGCTATGAATGCTTTTATAAAAAATAGAAATTGGATTTCATGTTTAATTTGAAAAGGACTTTTATTATACAGATTTTTGTGTCTTAGTGACAGGTCCACTTTAAGGATTTTTTTATTATAAAAAATGTGTGACACCTCCATACAACAGGAACAATATTAAAAAAAAAAAAGAAAATAAAGCGGACACCTCCTGCAGGCATGAATCCCAAACTAGATCAGTACATAGACTCATTTAGGGACAGGGTTAAATCAACCATCCTGACCAAGCAGAAGAAACAGAAAGACAATTTGAGTGCCCAAGGACATAATGCTATTAAATGCCTCAAGAACAACAAGGACATCATCATCAAACCAGCCAATAAAGGGAGTGCAGTGGTCATTATGAACACTTTGGACTACATTACAGAGGCCAACAGACAGTTATCAAACTCCAAAATTAGATACTGACCCCACAACTGCCTATAGGAAAGAAATAAAAAACTTAATCAAGACACTATCAGCCACACAATCACATCTGATAGATTTGGTACCAGAGAATTCCAAAACAGGCACCTTCTATATGCTTCCTAAAATCCACAAAGAAGGTAACCCTGGATGACCAATAGTATCTAGGATTGGCACTCTGAGGACATATCAGGATGGGTTGAGCAGATCTTAAAACCTGTTGTAAGGGGCACAACAAGCTATTTACAAGATACAACTGATCTGCTAAACAAATGTGCAGGCATAGGACAACTTCCAGAGGGTACCATTTTGGCAACAATGGGTGTGGAATCATTATATACAAACATTCCACACAAGGATGGTATAGATGCCTGCAAAACATTTTTGGAATAGCTTGACCTACCATCCCAAGCAGTTGTACAACTGATTGAGTTTACATTACCACACAACTGCTTCTTTTTTGGCCAGGAAGTATTTCTGCAACCGATGGGAACCAGAATGGGTACATGCTTTGCACCCCAATATGCCAACCTCTCATGGCAAAACTAGAAGAGGACTTCATCTCCACCTGCAACACCAAGCCTTTGACATACCTACTCTATATAGATGACATATTCATAATCTGGCCAGATTAACATAATTCATTCAGTTTCACAAACAGTTTCAAGACTTTCATCCAACTATCAATTTGAAAATGAGCTACTCCCCCACTCACATCCACTTTCTGGACACAACCATTCACATCAGGGAAAATACTATTCAAACCACCATATATCGAAAGCCAATGGACAAACCATCATATCTAATGCATGACAGTTTTCACCCTGACCACACTAAACAATCTACAGCCAGGCTTTACGAGACAATCGTATATGTTCGGGCACTGCTGAAAGGAACCACCACCTCAAAACACTCTAAACAGACTTCATTGACGGGGCTACAACCCCATGATTGTAAATCAATACATTCATGCAGCCATCTTTAGTTAAGAAGGCTATGTGTCTTGCATTGTTATCTCCATGTTCATATAGTTGGTGCGCTCTATTATTTAGATATTTTTTTAGTGGCATCCACAAATAGAAGCTTGAGGTCACGTTGTGTTGTTTCTAAGTGGGTTTGTGTATCTGTTGTGGGGCTATTAGCATGATCCTGTTCCGCTTGGGCTAGTTCCATCTCCGCCTTCTCTATATTATGCCTATTTCTTGTCCGGTATGTCTTGATCATTGATGTATGCGCCTCTAGTGTATGCTTTGTATGCATCCCAGGTTATGTTTGTGTTACATTCAGTAGCATTATGAAGCCAAAATTCTGTATGATGTATGGGAAATTCCGTCTGCATGTCTGGAAGCACAATCCAGCGCCCTCCTAGTCTCCACTGTCACTGTGAGGAAGGTCGGCCAAGCTGTAGTGTAATCTGTATAGGTAAGTGGTCTGAGCAGGGTCGTGGAAGAAAGTCTACCCCCACCACCCTGCTCAGAAGATCAGTAGTGGAGTATATGAGATCAATCCGGGACATAGCTGATTTTGCTGGGGTAAAACAAGAGTATTGTGTGTCCCTGGGATGCTTCCACCTCCATAGGTCTGTCAGACCAAGAGCCTCAGACCATGCCTGAAGCCCAGAGGTCCGTCTCTTTTCAGGAGGGTAGCAATCAAGTCGGGTGTCAGGTACTGCATTAATGTCGCCTGCCCGAATGATAGGTCTAGGGTCTGGGCTCTTTACCTTAACTGCAATTTGATTGAGCAGACCAAGGTCAAATGGAGGTGGGTTATAAACACATACTATAGTTATTGGACAGTATAAATATGAGTTGTTTTCTGCAATATCTTTTTATAGAGACCTACATTGTTTGGGGGGTATCGTTTTCCTTTAAGGGCAATTTTAAAACAGATAATTATAGAAAAGTATGGGAATACAAATTAATGGAAACTTTCAATTCTCTGAAAAAGGGACTAAACCTGGGCCTTGGATTTATGGCTAATTATGTGGACTAAGGAAGGACTGCACCAGGTCAGAAATATCAACATGTGTGGGTATGGACTAAGAGATCATATGGAATTCCTTTGATTCTACACTCCAATAATTCAGTCCTTATTTATACTCTTTGACCCACATTATCTTGTACCTTATCTGCTTGTCAGATCTTACAGATCCCCTCATAAATGACTTTGACACCTTCCTTTTTTGTTGGTCATTTGACCTATAAACTGAATGTTGTATGTATACCAGACAATACCACAGCTTCATTGTAATCAACTTGAAAAGGGAACTAAAATGTTGTGAAAGCTTGCTATGTTTATATTAGTTAGCCAATAAAGGTATCACCTTTATACCACTTATGTTATTTTTTATTTCAAAAGGGTTGCGCTGTAATACTGATATTAACTGACCCTTACATTGTCACACTACATATGGGTGTGTATTAAAGGGGAAGGGCATTTTAACTTTGAGCGGTTGCCATGACAACCCGCCTCACAACAACCCGGAAGTGACATAGAATTAGAGAGAGAGGTGTGGAGTGCACTGGTGGAACGCAATTCCACAGGAACTTGAGATCGCTATGACGACCACGAGTGATTAACAGGTAGAAAAGGGAAGCATGTAGTCAGGGATAGTATGCCTCTGAGGAAGCCAGCTGATTGGTGAAATGTGTCAGGCAGGAGGTGAAGTCACACAGGGAACACAGGAAGAGCCACGAGGGGAATACACATGCCGGCAGGGCCCCTAGATAGAGTGCAACCTGTGCAAATATTTTTTCCTATGTGCGATCATTCTTCACACAAATGTGAGTGCAAATTTGTTTTAAAACTATCCTGGCTTTATATCTCTCTATGGGAACATGAGGAGCTGACAGGAGAAGGAGGAAGAGACCTGGTAAACACTACGAGCCATATATTACACCTACAGTTTGTAAGTAGGCAATCCAGCCAAACGGTGGTGGAAAAATCTGAAAAACTTTGCATGTCACCAATAAGAGTGGAAATACACCTCAAAAAAAAACCTGGACACTGGGTGTTGGTGTGATATTGAAACATATTGCACTATTTTTTTCTGTTTCTTTCTCTGTTGCTGTAAGCGCTGATCTGCATATACATACTTTTGTGTGCAGCTGAGCGACTGTGGGAAGATCGGCAAGAGAAAGTGATTTTAAAGGACTTTTTTCATTTTTCTTATTTTCTGATAATTCAAATATTTATCATTTGCGAAAGATTCGGCCAAATACCGAACCGAATCCGAATTTGCATATGCAAATTAGGGGTGGGAAGGGGAAAACATTTTTTACTTCCTTGTTATGTGACAAAAAGTCATGCGATTTCCCTCTGTCCCTAATTTGCACATGCAAATTAGGTTTCGGTTTCAGTTTAGCTGGGCAGAAGGAATCCTGCTGAAAAAGGCAGAATCCTGGCCGAATCCCATATATATATATATATATATATATATATATATATATATATATATATATA
This sequence comes from Xenopus laevis, assembly GCF_017654675.1. Taxonomy (NCBI): domain Eukaryota; kingdom Metazoa; phylum Chordata; class Amphibia; order Anura; family Pipidae; genus Xenopus; species Xenopus laevis. The sequence goes on from NC_054374.1 coordinate 58,415,239, forward strand.
TATATATATATATATATATATATATATATATATATATATATATATATATATATATATATATATATATATATATATATAGTCAAATACAAGAGTCCTCTGCACTCAACCCATTATCAATATATTTAAGACAGCGACATTTTGTGCATACTGCTACTAAAAAATGCCTTACCCTTTAAACAAAACAGGGATTGTTTGTCCATATATTGCAATATATTTAAGCTGGCCAACTACGTCAAAGTCATCCCATATCTGGCCAGTCCTATGCTCAATTTCATCTGATTCATTAAGAATTCTATTGCTTCATTATACATTTTACAAAGGGACTTGGTTTTACCTGCAACTTAACTTGCTGCTTTCAAAGTAAACCTCCATACTTGGCTGCCCTTTTATTAGACACCAGTGGGATCACCTGACTATAGCTGGGAAGGGTGGGAGCTACAACATGGAGCTGGTCACTGCTCCTGTATAAACTATAACAAACAAGGGAAAGTTGTGCTCACCACTATTTTTTAAAACCATTAGGCGGGAGTGCAATGAGGCTGTGACCACAAAATACATATAGTCAAATACAAGAGTCCTCTGCACTCAACCCATTATCAATATATTTAAGACAGCGACATTTTGTGCATACTGCTACTAAAAAATGCCTTACCCTTTAAACAAAACAGGGATTGTTTGTCCATATATTGCAATATATTTAAGCTGGCCAACTACGTCAAAGTCATCCCATATCTGGCCAGTCCTATGCTCAATTTCATCTGATTCATTAAGAATTCTATTGCTTCATTATACATTTTACAAAGGGACTTGGTTTTACCTGCAACTTAATACGTAGTTGGCCAGCTTAAATATATTGCAATATATGGACAAACAATCCCTGTTTTGTTTAAAGGGTAAGGCATTTTTTAGTAGCAGTATGCACAAAATGTCGCTGTCTTAAATATATTGATAATGGGTTGAGTGCAGAGGACTCTTGTATTTGACTATATGTATTTTGTGGTCACAGCCTCATTGCACCCCCGCCTAATGGTTTTAAAAAATAGTGGTGAGCACAACTTTCCCTTGTTTGTTATAGTTTATACAGGAGCAGTGACCAGCTCCATGTTGTAGCTCCCACCCTTCCCAGCTATAGTCAGGTGATCCCACTGGTGTCTAATAAAAGGGCAGCCAAGTATGGAGGTTTACTTTGAAAGCAGCAAGTTAAGTTGCAGGTAAAACCAAGTCCCTTTGTAAAATGTATAATGAAGCAATAGAATTCTTAATGAATCAGATGAAATTGAGCATAGGACTGGCCAGATATGGGATGACTTTGACGTAGTTGGCCAGCTTAAATATATTGCAATATATGGACAAACAATCCCTGTTTTGTTTAAAGGGTAAGGCATTTTTTAGTAGCAGTATGCACAAAATGTCGCTGTCTTAAATATATTGATAATGGGTTGAGTGCAGAGGACTCTTGTATTTGACTATATGTATTTTGTGGTCACAGCCTCATTGCACCCCCGCCTAATGGTTTTAAAAAATAGTGGTGAGCACAACTTTCCCTTGTTTGTTATAGTATATATATATATATATATATATATATATATATATATATATATATATATATATATTAAAAAGCAATTGTGGCTCAACAAATATTTTTATCGGCTTATGTCACGGGTTATCCTGTGCTTGATATCCCAATTGAGTCAATATGAAGATATGATATATATATGATATGATATCTGAGATATGAAGGATCAGCACACTCTTTAGAAAGTGAATGTTTTTTGATTGACACAGCATCTTATCCAATGTTTTGGTCCCACGGTCCCATCCTTGAAAAAGATGGGAGCAAAACTTCGGATAAGATGCAGTGTCAATAAAAGAGCATTCATTCACTATCTAAAGAGTTTGCTGATCCTTCATCTCTCTCTTTCTATATATATGTATATATCTCTTTCTATATGTGGAGAGTTCTTTTTTTTTGCGCCATTCACTTCTGTGCTCTAAGGATAACAAACCAGACTGTGACCAACACAAACTGCTAAATACCCTCCCCAAGAAGTGAATGGCGCAAAAAGAAAAAAACACTGGTTGTCATGGCAACCACTGTATAAACAAGTGGAAAAAAGCGAACGCCTGTGTAACATGAAAAAAAAACTTGTGCACATATATAGAAACAGTTGCAAATAAAGTAGCAAAAGTGAGTCTCTGAAAGTATGTGCTATTTGCAACATTGTTTATAAAATACATATCCAATCTTCAGGATCAAAGTTCTGTTAGTTCCCACATGTTGTTTAACTTTAAAAACCACGTGACAGATGAGCGCATCAGGTTATACAGGTTTAAATTTACCAAATTTATATATGCACCACAGCTGGCCAGCATCCCAGAACTAATTTATTATTTTTTTACATGGTACCCCTTTTGTATGTAGTGGGATCTGTCATCTGGGTCAGGAGTGGTTCACAAGAAGTATATCTGTGCATACAGGTCATTAGACCCAATGAGGGAAATACATAGAAAAATCTTGTCTCCTAGTTTGTTTCAGTGCTCAACAATAGTTCTTGCTGAACTATAACTCACAACATGGTGCGCACAGAGTAGTAGAGCACATATAAAAGAGCTATTATGGAGAGTTCTTCCTGAACTATAACTCACAACATGGTGCACACAGAGTGGTAGAGCACTTATAAAGGTATATAATGGAGGGTTCTTGCTGAACAATAACTCGCAACTTGGTACACACAGAGTAGTAGAGCACTTATAAGGTGTGGAGAGTTCTTGACAGGCCTGTCTAGCCATCTCATGCCCCACTGTGACCAATGGATACTCCAATGCGGTCAATTAGTACAGGGCTGTACAACTGGCGGCCCGCCCTTATTTGGCCCTCCACATCAAAGTCTGCCTGCTGTGTCTGTTTACCATATGTAAAATTTAAAAGGTATCACTACAGAGATTAACTGGCCCCTGCATTGTTTAAACCACAAATTCAGACGAATCCCCTGTATTGTTCACACATGTGATCCCCCTGTATTGTTCACACTTGTGACACCTCTATTGCTTATATCCTAAAGACCAGTACTGTTCACACCTGAGACCCAGACTGAAACTGCCACATTGTTCACCTGTTCACACCTTATTCAAAATGCTAATGGGGCACCAGCACTATGTCACTGTTTGTAGTAAATATTAGACTAGTCCTGATTTTCCTGTCTCCTGCTCTGTTCTGCCTTCCCTCCCTGTGTGTGTCATACTTTGGTATTTGTTCTGGGGGTTTGTTAGCATTTGAAAATTATTGTTAGTGGCCCCTAAGGTATTTAATTATATGCTGGGGTACTGTATTATACACAGGGGAGGAGGAGGCATATGGATTTACGGGTATGTCTTATCTTTTTTCACATATGACTGACATCCTTGCCAGGGCAGACACAATGTAGTTTGGCACCCTAGGCAAGAGCTTCAATCAGTGCCCCCTGTCCTGAATTACCATTTCCCTCCTTACCATGATGGTTTTTAAATAAAGAGAGCAAGAAAGTGTACAACATTTTTTCATTTATATTACTGCCCCCTGTACCTGTGCAAGCAAGCTCAGCAGCCATTCATCATACAGCCCTCCTGCAACCATCATATTGCCCCCAATCTTTACCTGTGCCAGCAGCAGCCAAAAATAAATCTGATCATATTGCCCCAAGTATTTATGTACCTGTGCCAGCGCCCAGTCCAGCAGCAACAGCAAACATATGGCCCCCAAATCTGTACCTGGCTGTGCCAGCAGGAAGCCTCACACTTTACAGTAATAGACAGAATGTCTTCAGTTCAGTGCAATTGTGCAAGGCTGAGCGCAGTGAGAGCCACACCAAACAGGCCGCCAGTTCTCTGCCTCTCTCTGTCATCCAAACACCCAATCAGTAACGTCATTGACGCGTGTATGCACATCGCGCTGCACCACACAAAGCAGCTATTACTTGCCGGCAAGAGGGAGAAGGGGAAGGAGATGGATTCCACCCAACTGGGTGACCATGATTACTGAAACAAATGATTAAATAAAAGCTTGGAAAAAACGAAAAAATAAAAAAAGGAAAAAAAATCCCCTTAAAAGTGCACCCCTCAATGATGGCTCCCTAGAGAGCCACCTACTCTGCCTACCCCTAGTTCCGGCCCTGATCCCTGCAGTGAGCACCAACCATTTGGTGTTTTGGTGTGCTATTAATGTGGACATGGTCTTGTGGTAACATGGGTGTGTCTTAAAGTGGGTGTGGTCTAAAAACAGGGAGTGGCTAACACTGTCTTCCGTTATCGGCCCTCCACCATGTAGATTAGACAAATCCCGGCCCTCGGTACCATAGATGTTGGACAGCACTGACCTAGTACAATTTAGGGGTTAGTTCAGCTACTAAGACAGGTCGCTCTATGTACACACCACTCTCATGGCAAATTGGGTACACAACCACTCACATTTGCACCGACTAATAAATTAGATAAATTTGGGATGTTTATTGACACAGAGAAATTTATAAGGAAATTTACACTAAAGAAAGTCTTCTCTAAAAATAATCATATAGAAAGGAATTATGAAACATCTATGAATGAAAATAAGCCAAACTATATACATACATCTTTAAAGAATAAGTCAGTGTATATTCCCACACTAGAGAAAGGGAATTATATTAAAACATATGAGGAACTATCAAAAAGGGATCTGGAAACGCTAATAAAAAGGTATGGCACTAAAGTAAAAAACAAAAATGGGAGAGAAAATCTTACGAAGAAAGAAAAATTAGCTCTAGATACTATAAAAAAAGATGAAACCATAGTAATCAAAACGGCCGACAAAGGAGGGGGATTGGTAATTATGGACAAGGAAAAATACCTTGAGATGTGCGAAAAACTTTTACAGGATACAGAAACATATAAAATTTTAAAAAATAACCCAATGGAAATATTTAATGAAAAATTGGGATGTATATTAGATAAGGCTAAAGATGAAGGTATCCTAAAGGAAAGTGAATGGGCATATCTCAAAGTTAAACATCCAGTGATGCCCGTATTATACTGTCTTCCGAAAATACATAAAGATCTAGAGAACCCTCCCGGAAGACCAATAATATCTGGAATTGGGTCTCTGACAAGTAATCTATCTCAATATATAGATATACTTCTACAGAAATATGTCCAATCACTTCCCACTTATTTAAAGGATTCCACACAGCTAATTAGGGTACTACAGGATTTTAAATGGGAACCAGATATGATCCTAGCAACTCTGGATGTAAAATCCCTATATACATCAATCAGGCATAATCAAGGATTAAAAGCTGTGGCACACTATTTGGCCAATGACACGGAAGTTCCAATTTTACAAAAAGAATTCATATTAAAGGGTATCGAATTTATTTTGGAGCACAATTTCTTTTGGTTTGAAGACCAGTTCTACCTCCAAACGTGCGGCACCGCCATGGGAACTAGGTTCGCGCCCAGCTATGCCAATCTACATTTGGGCTATTGGGAAGAGTGTCATATACTACCCAATTTAAAAGCGGGCGGGAACCTACTCCTATGGCAGCGCTACATTGACGATATTGTACTAATATGGAAAGGAACAGAATTAAGTCTATATCACTATGTAGAAAATCTTAATAAGAATGATCTAAACCTGGAACTATCTCTCATGCAAAGTAAAGAATCAGTAAACTTTTTAGACTTAGAAATTTATATAAAAAAAATCACAGATCAATTTTAAAACCTTCCCACAAGTAACCATCACCCACAATGGATACAAAACATCCCTTTTGGGCAAATGTGTAGAATTAAAAAGAATTGCACGGAAGAAGAAATATTAACCAAACAATTAAATTTTGTTAGTAACCGCTTTAAAGAGAGGGGGTACAATAAAGATATGGTTCAAAAATCTTACGAAAAAGTACAAAAAATTGATAGACAAAACCTGGTAAAAGAAAAAATAATGGAAACTAAAGAAACAATAGTTTTCTCTACAACATACAATTCATTGGCCAAAGATATAAAGAAAATTGTAAATAAACATTGGGAAGTGTTAAAATGTGACGAGGAATTGAAAGCTATGCTGCCTGAGAAACCAACAGTAGTATTTAGAAAGACGAATAACTTAAAACAAATTCTAACAAAGAACTACGTGGAAACTAAAAAAACAAAGAAAAAGAGGGATAAAGTAGAATGGGCGGGCTTTTATCCCTGTGTTTCATGTAAGGCATGCAAATATGGACAGAAGAAAAAAACTTTCACATCCACTGTCACAAAAAATGAATTTAAGATAAATCAATGCATTAACTGTAAAACGGAAAATGTAATATACTGTATACAGTGCCCTTGTGGCCTACAATATATCGGTAAAACGAATAGGAAGTTATGTGATAGAATAAGAGAGCACATTAGAAATATAGAAAAAGGGCTTGATACTCTCTAAACATTTTAAATTATACCATGAAAAAAACCCCAAAGGGTTAAAATATTGGGGTATAGAAACAATAAATAAGAAATGGAGAGGAGGCGATTTAATAAACCACACACTTAGAACTGAAAGTAAGTGGATTTACACATTACAGTCCTTAGAGCCAAAAGGCCTAAATATAGATTTTAATCTAAAAGCCTTCCTATAATTAAAACAAGTTAATGTACAGACTTTTAAATATGTGAAATTTGTGATACTAAAGAACTGTAAAAATTGTGTAAAGATTTTTTGAGCTTCGCCAAAGCGCCCGATATTTTAATCAAATTATACAGTATACCAAATCATAATACAATTGATTAGTCTATAGACATTTGAACAATGAAAACGTTTTTTTAATAATAGAGATTAAGATAACTGAGAAATTCATTAATTAAAAAACCTTTTAAAACTTTTTTAAAATTTTTAAAAATTATTTAAAAATTAATCTGAAAAAAGTAATTCAAAATAATTTGAATTGATTAATAAATTAATTAAATTAATTCATTAAAATATTTTAAGGTCAATTAATATATCTTGTATCCAGAAAGCAATGGGAGCAATGGCCTAGCAACGAATTCATGGAATATGTATTTGATTAAAAGTTGTGATGTATAAAGAAGCAGTTAAATTAAGTAGTGAGAGACACATGTGGAGGAATTGAAAATTGTATTAGAGGTTAGCGCAGGGTTGCCGTGGAGACGCGTCCACAAGACGGAAGTCCAGATACTAGCAATGAGTGGACGCGTAACTATGACAACCAAATCCGTTTAAGAGGCATAGCGGGGACTACAGGTACGGAAGCCTCTGATGAAGTCGGTAAGCGACGAAACGCGTAAGGCATAGCTGGCCGACGTCACATCCAAGCGTCCAGAAAGCAACCAAGCAGCAAGCTGATCGTGGAGGAAACGCTGGTCGGGACCCCAACAGCAATTGCTGGAAAAGACTTGCAGCAGTACGGATTTGCACGGATAAGTGACTATATGCCTGGTTTTAACTACTAAAATGTGAGTGTAACCAATTGGTTTTTTAGATATTTAATAAAAAGGGTTTTACACTATTTTTGCGCATTTTTAACCTCTTCCATCCTAGAAGAAATACCTTGCAACTTTTTATTCTCAAACAATCATGATGTGCACTTGTTAAATTTAAACGTTCGTAAGTACCCATCCAATAGCCACCTGTGGTGAATTTTAAAGGGTAACTGCACCAAATAGTCTTTTTTGGTTGTGGAACTAAAACTCCCAGTAAAATACTACACTATAAAAAATTCATCGTTTTCCTTTTTCCATCATACTCTTTCCCTTGAGCTTTTAATTAGCGCTGACCTTTAAAGAAAATTTTGGACTGTTGTTTTGCACTCGAGGAGAAACGAGGATCGTTGGGTAGGACAACCAAGGGGAAGACTCAGAGACTTTGGTCATTTAACTTTTTTATAAGTTTACACAACCACTCACATAGACATAACCCACATCAGCCTAAAAAAGGAGGTACTGTAGTCTAATTGGGAATGGCTGGTTATCAGTGGTGTCAATGCTACACCTGAACTTCCGGGATCATAACTAGAATTTGTTATTTAGACCTGATGGGCTCCGGGGTCACAATAAAATGAAAGGCAACACTTTACAGTGGCAGGCTTGCAAAAAGTCAATTGGAGTAATATTGAAATTAGCCTCTTTGCAATATCACAAATGGAAAACCAAAATAACAGAACAGAGGGTCCCCTAGGGAAATCAAACTAGTAATCAAGGACCTCAATCCAAGCGAGTGAAAGTAAAAGATTAACCCCAAAAAAATGCAATGAACATCACATGTTATTCCATGCCCTAATCAGAGAATATTGTTTCATTAGGCCCCAAGACATGGCTATAATAGTCAATATTTCAAATAAAATTAATAAAGGCAAGTGTTCATTCAGGCCCCTAGGGGATAGCGTGTCCAGTCTATAAATCCATCCAGATTACAATCTCAGAGTTTCAAATTTCTCTCACCACCCCTCCTGTTTGGAGGCACACGATCAATTATCATGTGCCAAAATTGTGGCAAAGAATGTTTGGCATTTAAAAAGTGTTTTGCAATGGGTTACAAAACGATTTTACTTAAATAAAGTATTTACCAGCACCCAGGCTTAACAAGTTTAAGGCTTAGAACTGTTGATCGTGTTACTCTTGTTCCTATTACTCCCATGCCTGATTCCTGCCTTTCTTCCTTGGACCATGCCAGCAACTAAACAACACGTCATTCTATATCTCAGCATGTGTCATGGGCTTTAATTGGGTTAAACACCAAAGGAGAATAGTGTATAGCCTCCATTAAAGTCTGGCTGCTGTGACTGCTTACCTTGTGCGAATGGTATCAGTACTGAGATTAAATGATCCCTGCATTGTGCAGAGCTCAGATTTAAACTATAATACCCTGCATTATTCACACCTTAGATTTAGTATTGTTCACCTGTTCACACCTCTGACTCTAGAATGCTTGGGATAGGCATCCACCCAGTTTGAAAAAGTCCAGTCTTCCATAGTCCTTTGGAAGGAAATAAGACTCCACAAGTGCTTGAGAATGGCCTTCAGCATTTTAGTCAGGATTCATGAAAAAGTTGGCTTACTCATGCCGATTGGGTGAGGTGACTAGATGGAAGATTGCATTGATCAGAACATACAAATTGAACCCCCTGGCAATTCACTGGACTGTCCTGTGAGCAGTTTCAGGTACAATAAGGGCATCCAGATCCTGGATCACTATAAAGTTCAGTCAGGATGGGGTGGGACACTTCATATCAGAAGGGGGTCAGTTGGTTGGTAAGAACAGAGAAAAAGCTGAGATTCTGAACTTATTATTCATAATTTTCCACAAATGAGGAACCAATAAATAATAGTCCCAATTTTAGTAATACAACAGATACATAAACTCATCCTAAGGTACTAAATGAGCTTTGCTTTGTGATTGTCAAACCTCTTACGTAATCTTTCAGGATTCATTGAGGCCTGGTGCTGAGAGACCAGCGAATTGCTAATGTGGTGCCATTATTCAAAAAGGGATCCCGTTCTCAGCCTCAAAACTATAGGCCTGTTAGTTTAACGTCAGGGGTATAAAATTTATTTTATACCGATACCAGCACGGTTTTATGAGTAACCAATTATAATCAAGACTAATTTAATTGCCTTTATGAGGAGGTGCGCAAGAATCTTGACCCTGGGCAGTGGATGTAATCTAATTGGACTTTGCTAAAGCTTTTGAGACAATACCACACAGACGGTTAATGGTTAAATTAAAGAACATTGGCCTGGAAAATAATATTTGTACCTGGTTAGAGAACTGGCTGAAGGATAGATTACAAAGAGTGCTAATAAATGGAACATTTTATAATTGGACCAGTGTTGTAAGTGGAGTACCACAGCAGTCTATACTTGGTCCCTTGCTTTTCAATTAGTTTATTAATGACCTGGAGGTTGGCATTGAAAGTGCTGTTTCTATTTTGCTGATATTAATAAATTGTGCAAAACTATAAGTTCCATGCAGGATGTTGCCACTTTGCAGAGTGATTTAACTAAATCGGAAAACTGGGCAGCAAATTGGAAAATTAGGTTCAATGTTGATAAATGCAAGGTTATGCACTTTGCCAGAAATAATATAAATGCAAGTTATACACTGAATGGCAGTGTATTGGAGTTTCCTTAAAGGGATACTGTCATGGGAAAAAACATTTTTCAAAATGCATCAGTTAATAGTGCTGCTCAAGCAGAATTCTGCACTGAAATCCATTTCTAAAAAAAGCAAAGAGATTTTTTTATATTCAATTTTGAAATCTGACATGGGGCTAGACATTTTGTCAATTTCCCAGCTGCCCCAAGTCATGTGACTTGTGCTCTGATAAACTTCAATCACTCTTTACTGCTGTACTGCAAGTTGGAGTGATATCACCCCCCTCCCTTTCCCCCCCAGCAGCCAAACAACAGAACAATGGGAAGGTAACCAGATAGCAGCTCCCTAACACAAGATAACAGCTGCCTGGTAGATCTAAGAACAACACTCAATAGTAAAAACCCATGTCCCACTGAGACACATTTAGTTACATTGAGAAGGAAAAACAGCAGCCTGCCATAAAGCATTTCTCTCCTAAAGTGCAGGCACAAGTCACATGACCAGGGGCAGCTGGGAAATTGACAAAATGTCTAGCCCCATGTCAGATTTCAAAATTAAATATAAAACAAATCTGTTTGCTCTTTTGAGAAATGGATTTCAGTGCAGAATTCTGCTGGAGCAGCACTATTAACTGATTCATTTTGAAAAAATTTTTTTTTCCCATGACAGTATCCCTTTAACCAAGAAGGATCTAGGATTTTTCATAGATAATAAGTTGTCTAATTCCAGCAGGGTCGGACTGGGGGGCCCGGGACCCACCGGGACTGCTGTCCAGGGCCCCCCTCCAGCCCCCCCGCCACCCAACTGTGATGCGCCGGCTCAGCTTGAATTCTTCACGGAGCCCCTCGACAGGGTTATGGAACATAGCTCATAGCATAAGTTGATCCAGTGACTGGTCCGATCTTGGGAGTAAGGAAGGATTTTTTCCCCCTCTAAGGCAAATTGGAGAGGCTACAGAAGGGTTTTTTGCCTTCCTCTGGATTAACTAGCAATTAGGCAGGATAGCACCCATGGTGTCCGTGCAGACCAATAAGTCCCTTAGGCTCCTGTCTCTTTTGTAGCCATTCCGAGGCAACAGATTTTTTGCGCTAAAACTTCTTATTTAAACACTACTCTGTTTTCTGTTATGTTCTCCTTGATGAAGGTTCCTGTGTGGAACTGAAACAAAGGACTTAATAAATCTTTATTTTTTTGCATTAACTTTTTTTCTCTTGTTCCAAATTTTCCTTGGAGTGCTGTCATATTGTGGAATATTCGCCTTTTTTCTATATGGACTACCTACACAGGGTCCTTCCTGTGTGCGCACCCGGTCTTTAATTTTCATAGGGGACTCCCTAATCAGACTTCCCCGATCTATATATAATATATTGAAACAAGGTTTGTTCGGGAAACCAGCCGTCTACTTTTCAGGATAACAGCGCATAGGCCAGGGGTGTCCAAACTACGGCCCGCGGGCCAACTGCGGCCCGCAATCCATTTTAAATTGGCCCGTATCAAATTCCTAAAAAATACCTTAAGCAGAACAGGGAGCATGCCAAGACCTAATCTCCCAGCGGTCACAGACCGACTAATTGACTGGGAGGCGGCACAGCGCTGTAAACATCACCACGTCCACCACGGCAGGCACCTCATTCCCTCTGATTGCAGTGCAGCTCCCTGGAGAGAAGAGAGACTGCTACTGCTGCTGTGCCGGCACGCCCCGCCCCCCGCTTCGCTGGCTGGCCTGTGTGGAGACTGGGTGTGTGAGAGTGTGGACGTCACTAGCGATGTGCTGCCCAGGCACGCCCCCCTCCCCACGGCTTCACTCTGGCTGGAGTCAGACTGTGAGCCTGCCCTCTGTGGAGACTGGGTGGGGACTGGGGAGACAGCGTGTGGACGTCTCAGAAGACTCTGAGAGAGAGACTGCCTGCTGCAGTGTGCTGCCACCCACCACGACTACGAGGTAAACCTCAGTCAGAGTCAGTCTGGGCAGGAGACTTCTCTTCTTCTGCGCTCACACAGCACACTCCTCCACAACTGTCTTCTCTCTCTGGCTGTCAGAGTGAGCTACAGAGCGGTGGAGGAGAAAGGGGGGGAAGGTTGCCAGTCCCAGGCAAGTAGCCTGTACATACACACACACACACTGCTGGGAGCGGTAAGGCATCTACCATCTGCTTTGCGTTAGGGGCATCGGCATATGAGCATTATGGTTAGGGACAGTGTTATGTAATCATTCTTGGTCGTAGTAATCCGGAGTTGTGGGATACTGAACAGATGTTCATTTGATTTAATTCTATTGGTCGAAGAGCAGGTCGGTAAGGAACTGGCCGTAGTTAAGGGTAAAATTGGGAGACTGGAGGATCAATACACCGAATCACTTAAAACTGACTGTAATTGGCTGGTTTGGCAAGCTACAAACTGTGGTGGATAAATACAAACAAGATCTGACAAAGTTTAAGCAGAATAAACTTAAAAAAAAAAGTATCGGACCATTATAAATCAAAACGGGCATACGGTTGGTTACTAGGTCTTAAATCTGACAACTATAGAGCACCGCCATTCAGAAGAAGACAAATCCCCAGGACCCTACAAACAGTAGACAGCTCAGACAAATCCACTGATTCTGACACAGGGACTGAAAATACTGCAGCCCAAGCTTTTTTAGGGGTAAAAACAAGATCCAGAAAAAGGATATAAATTAGTAGCAACTGGCAAATGGATTGCCAACCCCACAACCCCAAATTTAAACCAGGACTGGATCTAAACAATTTTCAGGATTGGAGAATAAAATTACACCATGGGCCCATTATTTTCTTTCAGGAAACTCTATAAAAAAAGTTGGAAGACTTACTACAACATAGAGCACCAACACCGCTAGCCCACCTCTGGTATGTTCAAATTAAACATTTCACATACACACATAAATTGACAACAACTGCAAACCAACCTTCAACACAGATGGAGATCCTCTGGGAGTCCAATAGTCCACCAACCAAAACCATTTCATTTATACAAAAGCCTTTCTACTATGTCTACGGACCCAAGCGTGTCATTCAAAAATAAATAGGAAAGTGAGCTGAATTATGAACAGAGGAGACATGGAGGAAAATAATATCTCTCTCAAACTCCTTATCTCCATGCTGCAGATTTCAAGAACAGAACTACAAAATCCTTTCACACTGGTACAGAACCCCCAACCCAACTAAAAAAAATTCTTCCCCTCACAATCATCCTTATGTTGGAGATGTAAGACTGAAGAGGGAACACTATCTCACATCTATTGGGGGTGTACAGCACTAAATAGCTACTGGTGGACAGTCAGAGATGTAATTAAGAGACTGACGGACAGACATTCCAAATGATCCAATACAATTGCTATTACACAGTTACCAATCAAAAAATACAAGAAATCTCTCATACCTGTCCTATTGGATACAGCAAAGATACTCATTCCTAGACATTGGAAGATACAAAACATCCCGATACTCAGAGATTGGTTAATAAAGTAAATGAAATACAGAGATTTGAGGAACTAAAATCATACTCATCACATGAAACACAAAACTACATACAAAGATGGCTTTACTGGACAAGTTTTAATGAAAGAATATAAAAAATGGATTCTGATGGACAGACATTCCAAATGATCCAATACAATTGCTATTACATGGCACACAGTTACCAATCAAAAAAAAAAAAAGAAATCTCTCATACCTGTCCTATTGGATACAGCAAAGATACTCATTCCTAGATATTGGAAGATACAAAACATCCCGATACTCAGAGATTGGTTAATAAAGTAAACGAAATACAGAAGTTTGAGGAACTAAAATCATACTCATCACATGAAACTCAAAACTACCTACAAAGATGGCTTTACTGGATAAGTTTTAATGAAAGAATATAAAAAATGGAATATAGACTCATAATCTAGATCAGAATCGACCTGGAGAAACCTCTCTAAGTAGGGAAATAAATCTCTCGATGCAATTCAAGAAAGAAGATGCACACCCTCACATTGAAGAACACAATTACTGTAGCAACAGATGAATCATGAGAAACCACACTTCATGCTATGGTTCAAGGTTCAAGGTGGACTGGCCCGTGCTCTAAATCTGCAGGCCATAAATCCGACTCCGCATGGAATGAAACTCAAATGCTGACAACACTGTCAGTCTCATCTATCCAGCTTAGGGTAAAGTTACAGTTAATGTTAACTTTTTTTCCTCCTTTCTGTAAGGATAATAGCCTATGAAGCATAAGCTCTAGCACTATCAATACCCCCCTTGATGTATTTACTTTTTCTAGGCAATTATCTTCATGGTACTGACCCTACCAGTAACTTCAAAATGGAACTAGATGGGATTTTAAGACTAGCCAGAAATGCAGGGTGGTTAGACCAAGATACATAGGGGCAACTTTACTAAAGGGCGAAGTGACTTAACGCAGGTGAAAATTCGTCATTTTGGTACTTCACCTATTTACAAACGGTCGCCAGCGTAACTTCGCTAGCGAAGGAGATAGACTCTAGCAGTCCTTCGCTCCTTAACGCCTGGTGAATTTGTGCTCTGGCGAATGGACATAACTACGCAAATTCACTAAGATATGGATTTTACTGAACGTTACCTCTTGCGCTAGACTTTCCTTTGCCACCTCAGACCAGGCGAAGTGCAATAGAGTAGATAGGGCTTCCTAAAAAAAATAGTTGAAAATTTTTCCCAAAAAATGCTAGCGTCCTTTTTCAGGGTGATAAGCTGAAAAAGAGCATACTTTTTTGGGGGGTAACCGGCTTCCCCCCTAAATTTCCTAACATATGGCACATAAACTATACACTGGGCTCATGTGTAGGGCAATATAACAACTTTGACTAGCAATATGGCAGTAACACTGGATAAGATTTTGGGCCCCCTGATACAAACAACTAAATCATATGTCAAAGATAATGACTTTTTGAATAACACAATATCCAAAGAATAGAAAAGAACCCCCACTAGAACAGACTAAACTCAGGCAGTCACAAAGTATTATTGACACACTTATTTATAGTTAGTTGAATAGACACTTGAATATGCCACTTATTAAATTGTTATAAAGTGCTGTGCAATAAATTATAAAGTGCAGTGCAAGGATTATTAGTGAGGAGCTTGAAAGACCAAATTTCTTCTTTCCCACAATATTATTAGACAATTAATAGAGTGATACCAAATTGATCACCAATTTCTAAATTACTAGTAGTGCTAAAAAAATTATTTAATAATTATAATTGATTGACTAAAATGAGAATATTGAATATATTAGATTATAAAGTGCTACAGTGCTAAATGAATTTAGTAGTCCTTCCTAATTAGTAAGGTTCAATTCGTTAAATAACTAGACTGCCATTAGATAGGATAAAAATAAGAAATTAATTAAATCATTGCTCAAATTCATGAGAAAAGGAGGAAAATGAAAAAAGAGAGGGTGGAGTTGTCCCAAAACTACTACCTAATTTGTTCTATCCCTAGGACACCACAAAGGTGGAGAAGGCAGAGTAACCGGGACTGTGGTCTCGTGATTAACTAAGCCCTAAGCTGATTTGAGAGACTACGATATCCTATAAAACCACAATTCCACGGTCTCCTGGGAGTTTAGTATTGCAGAGAAAGAGAAGGAGTTGAACCGAGCAAAGATTCTTTCCACCACCCTCCAAAAATTGTTTGACCCCAAGTTGAGTATATAGTTTTAAAAGATAACCAGATCTGGAAATGAAACGCCGACGCGCGTTTCGCTATGTTAGCTTTGTCAAGGCGTAATAATAATGTTCCATGGGACGCGAGGTTTAAGTTACTTCCGCGTCCTGCGTCACGTCAATCAGTTCTCGCGAGATCTCACCCCGAGATCGCGCGTACTCACACGCTCCCACTACACCTATCGCGAGGAGTGCGTGTACCTCCCTCCTATTGGTGCCGCCGTTGCCATGACACCCATGCCGCAACTCGGAGCCATCTCGCCAGACGTGACACCCCTTGTGGCTCGCCCTTACTCATTCCAATTCTTTACTTGCAGATCCTGCATTAATCTTACCACATCAAGGGCTTCCATACACACAGGGACATTGGGGAGCATTTATTATTTATTTATATAGATCACCATTAAGTCTGAACTTGTTTTTTAATTGAATTATTTATTTTTATAACTTTTTTTAAAAAAACATTAATTGCTCTTATTGACTACATATATGAATTATTCCTAAAATTATGTTTATTAATTGTTGATTAAATTAAATTCATAAAATCATAAATGTAGCTTATCATGTGAACTCCTAAAATTTTCTTGTTTTTATAAAATTAATAAAAATTATTAAAAAACTTTTCAGTTTCATGTAGGATTTATTAAATGAATTAATTTTATAAAAACAAGAAAATTTTAGGAGTTCACATGATAAGCTACATTTATGATTTTATGAATTTCATTTAATCAACAATTAATAAACATAATTTTAGGAATAATTCATATATGTAGTCAATAAGAGCAATTAATGTTTTTTTAAAAAAAGTTATAAAAATAAATAATTCAATTAAAAAACAAGTTCAGACTTAATGGTGATCTATATAAATAAATAATAAATGCTCCCCAATGTCCCTGTGTGTATGGAAGCCCTTGATGTGGTAAGATTAATGCAGGATCTGCAAGTAAAGAATTGGAATGAGTAAGGGCGAGCCACAAGGGGTGTCACGTCTGGCGAGATGGCTCCGAGTTGCGGCATGGGTGTCATGGCAACGGCGGCACCAATAGGAGGGAGGTACACGCACTCCTCGCGATAGGTGTAGTGGGAGCGTGTGAGTACGCGCGATCTCGGGGTGAGATCTCGCGAGAACTGATTGACGTGACGCAGGACGCGGAAGTAACTTAAACCTCGCGTCCCATGGAACATTATTATTACGCCTTGACAAAGCTAACATAGCGAAACGCGCGTCGGCGTTTCATTTCCAGATCTGGTTATCTTTTAAAACTATATACTCAACTTGGGGTCAAACAATTTTTGGAGGGTGGTGGAAAGAATCTTTGCTCGGTTCAACTCCTTCTCTTTCTCTGCAATACTAAACTCCCAGGAGACCGTGGAATTGTGGTTTTATAGGATATCGTAGTCTCTCAAATCAGCTTAGGGCTTAGTTAATCACGAGACCACAGTCCCGGTTACTCTGCCTTCTCCACCTTTGTGGTGTCCTAGGGATAGAACAAATTAGGTAGTAGTTTTGGGACAACTCCACCCTCTCTTTTTTCATTTTCCTCCTTTTCTCATGAATTTGAGCAATGATTTAATTAATTTCTTATTTTTATCCTATCTAATGGCAGTCTAGTTATTTAACGAATTGAACCTTACTAATTAGGAAGGACTACTAAATTCATTTAGCACTGTAGCACTTTATAATCTAATATATTCAATATTCTCATTTTAGTCAATCAATTATAATTATTAAATAATTTTTTTAGCACTACTAGTAATTTAGAAATTGGTGATCAATTTGGTATCACTCTATTAATTGTCTAATAATATTGTGGGAAAGAAGAAATTTGGTCTTTCAAGCTCCTCACTAATAATCCTTGCACTGCACTTTATAATTTATTGCACAGCACTTTATAACAATTTAATAAGTGGCATATTCAAGTGTCTATTCAACTAACTATAAATAAGTGTGTCAATAATACTTTGTGACTGCCTGAGTTTAGTCTGTTCTAGTGGGGGTTCTTTTCTATTCTTTGGATATTGTGAAATTTTTGAATACTGACTGTAGTCAGACCTCCACCGGAATTAGAAGGATAAAAATCAAGGGGTGATTCGTGTTTGTATTTTGACTTTTTGAATAAGCTATCACAGGTACCTAAGTTAGAGGGAACTATTTGGCTGGCCACATTTGATGTAGACAGCCTATATACATCAATTCCTCATGTGGATGGGTTGAGAGCAGTTCAGATCATTTTAAGGCGATCAGGTCTATATAATGATAATGAGATAACATTCTTTATGGAAGAGCACGTTTATCATAATGTACTTTTCATGGGGCATTTTATTGCCTGGTGGAGATACATCGATGACGTGTTCCTTCTATGGCGGGGTGACCTGGATACCTTGGCCGCCTTCCGAGAGGCAATCAATGGAGCCCACAATGAGATTAAATTCACGATGACAGCCGATCTCCAAATTTTTTTAGATGTTTAGACATTTTTAGATGTGTTGGTTACACACACACAGACAGGTTTTGATTTCCGAATTTATACCAAACTCACAGATCGCAATCAGTTATTGTCCTATGATAGTTTTCACCCTCCCTCAGTGAAAAAGTCAATTCCAACTAGTCAATTTACTAGAGTCAGTAGGATCACAAGTAACCCAATAGCTTTGGAACAAGATTTGGAAATGAGTAACAAATTAAAAGATAGGGGATATCCAGATATGCTAATTCAAAAAAAACAAAAAGTTAAAAAAAAAAGTCAGGGATAAAAGGAATAGACTAGTTTATGTGTCACAATACAGTTCAGCGAGTTCAAATTTTAAGAATATATTGGACAAACAGTGGCACTTACTTAGGGAAGCATATCTCTCAATCCCAGAGTTTCAATCAAACCCTATGATGTCATATCGCAGAGGTACCACTATAGGCAATAGACTAGTTAATGCAGACATACGAAAACCCCCACAAGAGGAAAGAGGGAATGTACAGATGTAAAGGTTGTGCACAATGCCGATTTGTCCTCACTGGTCCAGAGTTTGATCATCCACAGACAAATAAGAAATTCAAAATTAGGGAATACAATACATGTGACACCAATTATGTGGTGTACATGTTGGTGTGTCCATGTAAGCTGATCTATGTTGGGGAAACCACACAAAAGGTGAGAGACAGGCTTTCCCAACATAGATCAACTATAAATACAGGTAACAGATCACTTCCTGTATCAAGACATTGTCTAGATTATGGTCAATCATCGGAGGACCTTAAATTCAGGGTCATTCAGTATATTCCACCACCCAGGAGAGGGGGAGATCGAACCCTGATATTAAAAAGAGCAGAAGTGGATTGATAGACTGGGAAACCTGATTCCACAGGGGTTAAATCGTGACTTTGACTTGCATTTATTTTTGTGAAAAGTACATTATAGCTGAAATGCAGGCTATGTATAATTGTCCATGTTTAATGAAATAAGGTCTATTTTATGATGAACTAATGTTTTTTGCAAATACTTTGTAGCTAAGGAATATCGCTAGCAACCGAGAGGTGGGGGGGATGTGTCTGCTGATGTGCAGACCCATCTCCAATATGAGGACACGTCATCACAGTGATCGGCCACGTCACTTCCGCCCTGCATGGAGACGACTTGTATGCAACTATGGAGTCCTAGACGCTACTACACGCTGCAAACGCTTGAGAAAGGAGGATTTCCTGAAACGTCGCGTGGGTGCATAATTATGTGGCGTTATCGTTGGACAATGTACTGCTGGACTATGTACAGATAAGTTAAACAATGTTGCAAATGAAGGCACGCTTTGGAATGTTTTAACTTAAACAAATAAATGCTACGTTTTATCAAGGTGTTGCGATCTGGCAGGACACTATATATTTATTGAGAGCGGAATTATCCACTGCTATTCAGATCAGCACCCTATTAACGATGTGATACGTTCTACTTGATTGGTGCATCATATCTGTTGGAATATATATATATATATATATATATATATATATATATATATATATATATATATATATATATATATATATATATATATATATATATATATATATATATATATATATACACACACACACACAGTGGTTTTCTTATTCTTTTGCATGTTTGTCACACTTAAATGTTTCTGCTCATCAAAAACTGTTAACTATTAGTCAAAGATAACATAATTGAACACAAAATGCAGTTTTTAAATGAAGGTTTACGTTATTAAGGGAGAAAAAAAACTCCAAATCTACATGGGCATGTGTGAAAAAGTGATTGCCCCCCTTGTTAAAAAATAACTTAACTGTGGTTTATCACACCTGAGTTCAATCTCAAAGGTTATAAAGCCATTTCTAAAGCTTTGGGACTCCAGCGAACCACAGTGAGAGCCATTATCCACAAATGGCAAAAACATGGAACAGTGGTGAACCTTCCCAGGAGTGGCCGGCCGACCAAAATTACCCCAAGAGCGCAGAGACAACTCATCCGAGAGGCCACAAAAGACCCCAGGACAACATCTAAAGAACTGCAGGCCTCACTTGCCTCAATTAAGGTCAGTGTTCACGACTCCACCATAAGAAAGAGACTGGGCAAAAACATCTCAATGATTGCCAAGACTTTTGGGAAAATACCTTGTGGACCGACGAGACAAAAGTTGAACTTTTTGGAAGGTGCGCGTCCCGTTACATCTGGCGTAAAAGTAACACAGCATTTCAGAAAAAGAACATCATACCAACAGTAAAATATGGTGGTGGTAGTGTGATGGTCTGGGGTTGTTTTGCTGCTTCAGGACCTGGAAGACTTGCTGTGATAGATGGAACCATGAATTCTACTGTCTACCAAAAAATCCTGAAGGAGAATGTCCGGCCATCTGTTCGTCAACTCAAGCTGAAGCGATCTTGGGTGCTGCAGCAGGACAATGACCCAAAACACACCAGCAAATCCACCTCTGAATGGCTGAAGAAAAACAAAATGAAGACTTTGGAGTGGCCTAGTCAAAGTCCTGACCTGAATCCTATTGAGATGTTGTGGCATGACCTTAAAAAGGCGGTTCATGCTAGAAAACCCTCAAATAAAGCTGAATTACAACAATTCTGCAAAGATGAGTGGGCCAAAATTCCTCCAGAGCGCTGTAAAAGACTCGTTGCAAGTTATCGCAAACGCTTGATTGCAGTTATTGCTGCTAAGGGTGGCCCAACCAGTTATTAGGTTCAGGGGGCAATTACTTTTTCACACAGGTTTGGATTTCTTTTCTAAATAATAAAAACCCTCATTTAAAAACTGCATTTTGTGTTTACTTGTGTTATCTAATAGTTAAATGTGTTTGATGATCAGAAACATTTTGTGTGACAAACATGCAAAAGAATAAGAAATCAGGAAGGGGGCAAATAGTTTTTCACACCACTTTATATATATATATATATATATATACACACACATAAATAAATGGTTGAATTTGATCAACGTGTCTTTTTTCAACCTAACTTATTATGTTAATTATGTTAATCATTTTTAAAACGACATAAGCAAGCTGTAAAAATATTCACATGGACCTTAAAAATATATCGTATTCATTGTTTATATTTAAAGGAACCACACAGAGACAAGGGTCTCGTATAATGACATTTTATTTTTTTTCCAGCACAATAAAGATTTAAGGAGAATAATTCTGACAAGTTACTTTCTGATTAACAAAATAATTAAAAAAAAAAAAAAGACTTTTCTATAACCTATATTTACAAAAGTATAAAACAATTATACTTCCAAGTGAAAATGTCTCTTTTTCCCATGAGGTATGCAGGTGGAGTGGCAGCCTTCTCCCTATCTTCTATACAATAAGGCACTTTGGGTATAAAAAGATGACTTCATCTGAACTTTGACATTCACTAAAATAGTCTTGCTTTGTTAGAAGACAAACATGGTTTCTCTTATGCCAAAAAACCCCAATCTTTAGGTGATCTAAAGCAATACTCTGACTTTTATTGCCACCATCCTCCACAAGGTATGACAATCATTTTTACAAAAATTGAACCTCGAATTTGCAGAATTACAAATGTCCACTGTTTGTATATGGTCTAAGTATTAAGTATCATTTTCTGTAGGCTATATTTTTTTTTTAACATCTAAAGATAAGGGCTCACTGTTTAAGTTGCATTAGCATTTTGACCAGCACTGTTGCGTCCATGTGCACAGGTCTTACCTGTTTACCCTTACCTCCTACTCAAAGCAAAATTTGTGCCAGTAGCTTGGAGTTAAGATGGTACTGGGTGGTAATGTAACAACACTTTTTTTTTTACACACATTTCTAACTATGTTCCTTATGGTGTGACTTTAGCTGTCCTTAAAAGAAGTCATCCAACCAAACCTTGCTGTATTGCTGGACTATAGATGTTAAAGTATAGGCTCTATAGCATATATGACCTAGACCCCAGCTACTTCTTAACATAAAGGGCATAAAAAGCAACAATTTTGCAGTAAAGTGTATTTTTTGGTTACTGTTTAAAAATGATAGCCTCTAATAGCTTCCATTTACATCTCCCATAATGATGTGCTGTTACTCATTTCAAGTTTTATCTTCAAGTTACAAGGAATCCATTCAAAGATGATGTGAAACTTTTCAATGAGTGAAATATCAAACAGGATTTTACTATAGGAGTCGTGTCATATTTTTGATAATATTTACAATATAGATTGTGACAGGATAGATGCTGCTTTTTTTTTTTTTTTACTTTTCATCAGTCTGTTATCACCACCAGTTCCCCATCACTCTTTACAGAATCTTCAGAGTCGCTACAGATATCTTTGGCCATATGGATAGCCCCATGGAGTTCATGTGACATCAGACACTGACTGGTAACCACTTGAATATTACATTCCTGTGGAGACTGTGACAGATTGCCCAGCAAAGACTGTGAAGAGAATCCAGATGGTGAAGGGGGACATTGTAGAGATCCTAGAGACCTAAAAGAGACAACTGTAAATGTACATACATCTATACACATACATATACACATACCAACTGGTGAAATGGATCTGTTTACTTCAAAACACTAGTATCATTTATATAAACAAGCTGTTGTGTAGCAACGGAGGCAACTAAATAGGGCTAAGTGACACAGGTGAAATAGCAGATAACAGATAAGCTCTGTAAAATGCCATTATATTCCTCTACATAATCTGTTTTCTCCTTTCAATGGCTGCCTTTATGGCTAAAAAGTTTATTTATATAGTATTATATAATAGTAGTGTTTCTGAAGATTTACCTGTGCAGGGCAACAGTAAATATTTTAATCACTTCAAACACTTTCAGTTTGACTAACATAAATCATAAATAAAACATACAGTACATTAAAGCATATCCTATTTTATTTAGAATATTTATTTTATTTAGTAGAATCTACTTTGGAAAAGTCTATTGATTCTGTACTTGTGGGCATTGTAGCAACTTTTAAAGGAGAACTAAAGGTATAACCACTGGGAGGTAATAAAATATTAGGCATCCCCCAATAATTATAATTGCTTACATGATACCTCAGGCAAGTGCTACTTTTAACAAAAAAAACTGCACTAGCCCAGGGTATTTCTGTAGAAGCTTCTTGTCGCCATCTTCTTACGGTCGGGCACATGCACAACTGAATGGAAGCCTAACTTCGATACATGAAGCCAGCTTTTTTACTCTACTGTGCATGCACCTGCCCAGGCCCATAGAAAAGAAGACAGAAGAGAAAGAAGATTGAGGCAAATGAGCATCTACATACATATACTAAGCCTGTGTTTCTGCACCAACTGCACCAAGGCCACAAGCACTAGTAAGTTTTCTATGCATGGTTTCCTGAGGTGGCTTTAGTCCACATATATAATGTAGTAAATGTTAATTTTGCCTTTTATTTTATTGATTACATTTTATTTATCATTTCTGGAGTGATGCTTTGAAAAAAAAAAAATCAAAGTATACATATCTGTTATTGGCCCATCTAGAGAATTTGGAAAATAAATACATTTTCATGTGTTCCTAAGAGATCCCTAACACTCAACGCTTACCTTTCCTGCGACAGTGGGGTCCAGGAGGGGCCTCATCACTGGTGCAGAGAGCGCCATTGTGCTCTCTGCACTACAAGAGCCTAATTTTTAGTTTAATAACCAGAAACTTCACTATTAAAGTTATCATATTTTTGCCACCCCTGGTAACTTTCAGACGCTGCCGTCTGACTTATGGCAGGAGCGCTCTGGCACTGTGTGCAAATAAAGTGGAAAATTTTGCTGGCACTTAGTGAAATTAGTACAATGCCATATCTTTTTAAAAAGTTTGCTTTATCTTGACTTTAAACACTAATAGCACTTTAAATGTAATCAAATATCCATGCCTTGTATCTTGCCTGCGGTTCTTCATGAGAACTTTGTACTCTCCAACACGTAGTCTCTTTCCCTCAACAATGCATGTGCGCTTGGGGCGCGGCTTGTACTTATAGTCTGGATATCTCTCCAAGTGTTGGCGACTAAGCCTTGCTTGCTCCTCATAATAGGGCTGCTTCTCGCCGTTACTCATAGATTTCCAACGAGACCCTAAGCAAAACAATAGTAAAATGCAAGGCTCTTATAAATTTATATAACCAATAAAGTTCCAGTACGCACACACATATATATGTATATTTATTTTATGTAACCAACTACCAGTAAATATATAGCTCCAAGACCCTAAACTATTATTTCACCTTTTGTCTTTGTAACATATACATTCACTGCCTACCCATCCCGCCATCCTGGGCTGAGGTTGAGAAGGGCTGGTTCCGACCCACCTCGCTCCCTTGTCAGTGAGGGGACAGCTGTCCAGCAGACCAATAAATAGACCAAGTAATATTCATGTGTTTATGGATGTACTGAAATGTATCCCTGAAAAGATTAAATTAACGTTGAAGGTTTATCTGACATAAATATATTACAAAGATCTTTTAGCAAACTAGTAACACAAAAAAACTAAAGTGTGCTATTAACTGATGCATTTTGTAGAAAACATGTTTTCATATGAAAGGATCCCTTTAAGCATTCAATTTACTACTAATATACTATCCTTGGAAAAGACCCAGAGAGGTACTGAAGTATTGGATTCACAGTGATGTGGTACGAAATAAAACAGATTTACACTTACTTACTAAGTATTGCTGGTCCCTTGTCGCATATATTACCAATAAACTTTAGCAGCCATCATAGCTTTTTGTTTGAGTGTGGGGGGGACACACATGCGTATGCACACACACTTCAGAATAACATTTTAAAAAATGAATAAAGCTCAAAATCCATTTAAAGCTTTTATTTCTATACATGCAAATGCATTGGGAACACTGCACATTATATTCCAAATCAAAACTTTAAGTTATTCCATTACAAAAAGTGAAGAAAAGGCTGTTAAAAAATAGCAAAATCTGCATTCCTCTTTAAAAACTGAAATATTCACTGTATAAAATGAAACGTTTCAAGATTTTGCTTTCATTTGAATCACTGAACTGATATTTAGTTGTATAACCAGTTTCTGATAACTGCTCTACATCTGTGTCGCATCAGTTCGACCAACTTCTGGCACCTGTTACATTCCACAATTCTTCTGCATTTCTTGGTTTTGCCTCAGAAACAGCATTTTTGATGTCACTCCACGAGTTTTTTTTTATTGGATTAAGGTCCGATGATTGGGCTGGCCACTCCATAACATCAATCTTGTTGGCTCATTTACTGGTGTATTTGGGGTTGTTGTCATTTCAAGGGCATTTCTTCTTCGGCATAAGGCAACATGACCTCTAAACTATTTTGATGTATTGAAACTGATCCATGATCCCTGGTATGCAATAAATAGGCCCAACTCCATAGTATGAGAAAAATCCCTATATCATGCTTCTAGTGTCAACATGCTTTACTGTCTTTACAGTGTACCATGGCTTGGATTCAATGTTTGGGGGTCGTTTGAGGCCCCTAGACCCAAAAAGAACAATCTTGCTATCATCAGTTCACAAAATGTTGCACCATTTCTCTTTAGGCTAGTCAATGGGGCAAATTCACTAAAGGGTGAATTTTCGCCAGCTAAGCCTTTGCCACACTTCGCTCCACTTGCCAGGCGTAAATTTGCTGCCACTTCGCTAATTCACTAAAATGCAGAGTTGAGTCTCTGCAGCCGAATGCTGGCAAAGTTAGTTTCTGCCTAACAAAACAAGTACACTTACGCTTAGGTCAATTTGAATAGGGTGGGTACATATATGTCGTATAGACATCTTTATAAGAGATGTTGGTGCAAATGCTTGAAGTGGCCACTTATTATTACAAATGTCCAAGGAAGCAAATCAAAGACAAAAGAGATCCTCTAATGCACTGGACATGAGCCCACCCTAAAACAAATGTGGTAAGCCCATCAAATGGTTGAAAACTTTGAAGGCAATCATGCTTTAAAATATGAAAAAATGGCTGTTTTTTGGTTTGTTTTTTTTTTAGAACTTTTATGACTTTTCGGCATACAGAATATGTTGTCACTGACATAAGATTGAAGAGGATGTAGCTTCGCCGGTCTAAGGTGGTGACGGAAACTCTAGATAGATAAAGCAATGTTCAGTAAAATTGGCACTTTAGTGAATTAGCGGAGTAACAATCGTTCACCTGAGCAAAAATTCACCTGGTGATAGGGCGTGAAACTACCCTAGCGAAGGTCTCTTTCGCTAGCAAATTTCTTCGCCGTTTAGTACATCTGCCCCAATGTGTTCCATGACACCTGGTATGCGATAAATAGGCCCAACACCATAGTATAAGAAACATCCCCATATCATGATGCTTGCGCCACCATGCTTCATTGTCTTCACAGTGTACTATGGCTTAAAGTCAGTGTCTGGGGTCGTCTGACAAACTGTCTGCGGCCCCTAGACCCAAAAAGAAGAATCTTGCTTTCAACAGTCCACGAAATGTTGCTCCCACCATTTCTCTTTAGGCCAGTCAATGTGTTCTTTGGCAAATTGTAACCTATTTAGCATATCTATTTTTCAACAATGGTACTTTGGGGCGCTTCTTGCCGATAGCTTGGCTTCATATTGGCATCTTCTAATTGTACTCTAACAGTACCCACAGTTAACTTTAGACCTTTTGATCTTCCTGGAGCTGATCATTGGCAGAGTCTTTGACATTTAGGCTATTCTTCTATCTATTCGAATAGTAGTTTTCCATTTTCTTCCACTTTTTTCAGGTTTTGGTTGACATTTTAAAGCATTGAAATAATTTTAGCTGAGCAAGCTATACTTTTCTGCACTTCTGTATATGTTTTCTGCTCTTCAATCAACTTTTTAATCAAAGTACGCAGTTCTTCTGAACAATGTCTCGATCTACTCATTTTCTCCGATTTTCAGAGTGAAATGCACTATAACAAGCATGCGCAACATTTGCTGCCTTCCTTCCTTAAATAAGGACACCTGTTTTTTTCACAGAATGAATGACCTCACTAATTGAACTACACGCTGCTATTACTTCAAGCAAACCGCAATTAATGATCCAATTACACAGAATCAGCAGCATGCATGTCATGACTAGTGGGTCTGTTGGTTTTCAATTACTCTATTACACCTACTAGTAAATTACTTGCCATGTAGAAATATAATTTCAACCAAAAACAGTGATTGATCAGCTTTGTGATATCAGACTGCTGTTATTCTGAACAAAACTTTATATATATTGTAAGCTTTACTGGGCAGGGATCTCCTTCCTACTGTGTCTCTTACCACATAGCAATTAAGCTCTGTGTCCTTATGTAACTTGTCCTCCCTGTGTATACTTTTATATATTGTACTTTTATTTATATTGTACTTTTATGCATTCTACGGTGCTTCAGCTCCTTAATAGTGCTTTACAAATAGAGTTGTACATACACACACATATAATTTACAGTTTAGTCATTACCCTATGGGACCAAACTGTAAATGACATCCTTATAAACAGAGAGTTCCTATGTCAGAGCGTGCCGCAAGTACTGTGCGGCATATTCCTTCGTAAGATCTGTCTGCCAAACTCTCTCCGTTGTATAGATTGCCTGGATGTTCCCTACACTCACTGCCCGCACTGCATCTACTCTGGCTGACAAATCTCTTGCTCCTGAGGTCCTCTGCCTCTGTCCCCTTTCCTTTGCCGCTTCACTGTCTCTGAATTCGGTAAACTTCCAGTTAGACCCACTTCAACTAATGATCCCCAGGACACAACTGCCAGTAATCAGTATTGAGCAGTTACATGCATTCAAATTAGCAAAATTACAAGGGTACCCAAATTTTTGCACAGCCAGTTTTTCACATTTGATTTAATTTCATACAACTGAATACTGCTTAACTAAAAATCTTTGTTCAGAAAACACCCCAGTACTCAGATGTTCCTAGAAAATGAAAGACATACCAATACTATCTTTTTTGTTGAAAGTGGAGTAAATTATTATGCAGGCTGAGAGGGGTTCCCATACTTTTTCATATGACTGGAAGTGTAAAAAAATCACTTTCTGAGATTTGCTAAGGTTCGAATGGTAAATTGAAAAAAAAATTTTTGGCCAAAACTCACAAATTCGAATTTCAAACCACCAACTCAAATTTGAATGTAAGATTTACCAGTACCACACCTCGACCCTGGAATTTGTATGCATTAAGTACAAAGGTCTGGATACTCCCTGTATTTACAGGTGTTTCAAAAGACAATTCTCCCCACACTTTCCCCTTTACTTTATGTTTTGCTTAAGTATAACATTCACAGTCAGGTGCAAATCTAGTAGTGGGAGCAAGAATCAATGTAAGTAAAAAAAACAACATGGAGTTCTGCACCTATATTTTTGTGCTAACTCCTGCCAGTCTCACCTAGAATCTTACTGATGCTAGAATTATGCATGTCAGGAAATGCTTGCAAGATCTTCCTCCTCTCATCTTTTGCCCACACCATAAACGCATTCATTGGACGTTTAATGTGATTACCACGGGATCCTGGAGAGGAAAGAATATATAGCTGAGAGATTGTAGAGATTCGATATACCACTGAACATAAACAATCACAATCTTTCACTTTCAAAAGAGAGACATGGTTAAGAATATGAAATGTAGTTGCCATGAAAAACCATATGGCAAGAAAATAAACTTTTTTCTTTTTTAAAGCGCAAACTACCCATGTGTATCTGATGAGAGGGAATAGGGGTTGAGCAGATGGTGGATGAGAAGGTTTTTCCTTTGGGCCACAGGGAAAATGTGGCATAATTCCCTATACTGCTCTCAATAATGTCATACCAACCACACTGACTGCAAAGCGATGCCTCTTCTGGCTTCTTGTAATGTAATGTGTTGTAATTGTAACACAATAGAAGCTTGTTTGAGGGTGAAATAGGGCTTACATAAAATTTTCCAAAATGTTTACTCTGTTAAATAATAAAACTATATATGTCATAAGTCTGTCTCATGCAAGCAGATGCAAGATTCCCAGTTATTCATAAGCTACATTTTACAGTATTACCAGTCCCAAGCAAGTCAAGACATTTTTAAGAGTGAGCTGCATGGAAATGATCTAAGAAGGAACGCTCTAGATAGGATGCTTGCCACCAGTGGTACCACCAGGTTTGAATAGCCTTGTGGTATGACTGGTGGAATGGCATTATTCTCAGGAAGAACTCTTAGCTTCCTCATAGTCTGTCCGCTAAAGGTAAGGCAATTCCCTATAGATCTCACTGGTCCTGCCATTTAACTTGCCTGCCAGGATTTTTGGCCACAATGTAATCCTCACAGATGGCTTAGAAGATTTCAGGTAGGAATAAATGTCCTCCTGTCTGTCATCAAATGTGGGGAAGGTAGCATTCTGTCTGTCCTCAAATGTGGGGGGGGTTCTTGGTACAAAGCAGTACCCCCAATTTTCTGCATTGGATTCTTCAGGATCTTTCCTATCTACAAACAGGAGGTGAAATTATACTTTCTAATTTTTTTTTATGGTCAAAACGCGAAATGCGACTTGGGAATTAAACAAACTCAACTTCGAGATTTATCATACTCTGGCCCTAGAATCCAAGAATTGAATCTTACTATTCGCCACCTAAAACCTGCCGAATTACCGTTTAAGTCAGTGGGAGAGGTCCAGGGATTAGTTTGTTAGATGTTTGCAGCCTTCCTGGCATTCAAGTTGTTTTCAGAGAAAAAAATCTAAACGAGTTTGATCTAATTCGAATCTAATTCAATACGAGTTTTTGGGTTGTTTAAAATGTCTGAATTTGGAAAATTTGGTTTTATTAATAGATTTCCCCAAGTCGAATTTCAAATTAATTCGAACTTTAGGGAGTTAAAAAAAAAAAAAAAAAACTCACATGAATTTGAACTTCGACCCTTGATAAATGTGCCTCTCTGTCTCTCCAGTGGCTCTTTTTATGCCCCTAATGACCCAGTCTCTCAACAAGTCCCTATTGTTTTCATGCAGGAGAGTGGAGACATATTGGATCCTGGGATCTCAAATAATTGTCTCCAGTGTTTGTTAAATAAATGTCACAGTGCTGTCTTCTGCCACAATACTGGGTGTATAAAAATATGTTTATACGACTTATTTGATACATCTGCTTTCCTGCACTAGTTATTTCTTCTGTAATACTTGATGAAGGGATGTGCTGCTTAAATTTGCTTCTTAGACAAGCAGGACAAATTAACTCATATAACCATCTTTGCACTAAACAGGGTAAAGTTTTGGTTATACTCAATCAGAAGCTAGAGGTGTACAGCCAAAATTTCTTCTGCTAGCCATTTAGTGAATAGTAAGGAAAAAGCTTCACACATGACCAGCACTGCAGACAAGTTACTCTCTGCCCCCTTAAAACAGCAGCTTTTAAGGTGAGCTTTAAACAGGGCATCTGACTAAATAAATACATAATCGTTTTGAAAAATACATTCTTGGGGACCACAATCTTTTGTTTTTTGGGTAGCAGTGAAGAAGGTGAAAAAACCTTTAACAACAGTGTTTACAAAATGGTGCCTACCTGCTTACTGTGATTCCAAGATTGAAGAAAACAAGTAAAGTTTATTTTGCATGACAAGCACAAGAGAAAAATTATGGAATTATTTCTTAGGGTTACAGGACCCTTATAAAATGACTTTTTTGGGGACCCAAATAATTATACATGTAGCGTGCTGCCAAATTACATGAATTTATCAATCACCCTCTGGCCAATATTACTGTAAACTGGTGCAGAGAAAAGGGCAGGTTGAAAAAATTAGGAAATGGCTTCATCATAAAAAAATCTTCTGTTTAACAGAAAGGTAAAACATTAACTGACCAGAACGGCAAACCTTACCATCTATATCCATGCTGCATCTTAAAAGAGATGCTTCTGTGTGATGTAGAGAAGTCACATCCTGGATATTCTTCTCTGGCAGGGTATCCAAAAGCTCCTGCAATCAATTAAATGTTATTATTTTTAAAAAAATTATGACACCAGAAACGAAACTTGTATAGACATGCTTAAAGGGGAAACCCCTGTTCAGACCTGGACTGGTAATCTGAGGATTCTGACAAATGCCAGAGGAACTGCTGTAAGATGCCACAGAAAGTCACTATTTAGTGGGCTGCTGTTTAGCTCCCTCTGTGCCAGGGTCTATTTTGAATATCAGTTTGGACTAAGCCTTTTTTAAAAGTGCTGCCTCTGAAAGTGCCCCCTCCTGAACCGCATATAATGCTCCACTCCCAGAGGCATCAGGAGAGTAGTGGCCAGAGTCACCGTAGCGCGAATGGAACTACCGCGGGGAAGCTCGAAGGAAGGCTCCTGGCAAGTGTTTCAGTGGGGTGTGCATACTGGTGGGGAGGGGGGCGGTGCCTAGTTACACCCCTGGCTTTCCATCTGCTACTTCATGCATAAATGCGCATTTTTGCAATGGATCCGCTCAGAACAACTGCATACAAGCCTATACCATGGTGGAGGTATACAAAGAAGTGGATCTGCTGTGTCTGTTTGTGGCATTTTCTCATGATTTCCCTATTTTCTAAGAAAAAGTGGGAGGTATAACTTAAAGAATTTGAAAAATCTGTAAAAGAATGGCTTTGTCTATCTTACCATAAGAAGGCTAATTTACTAACCTTGTGTAACGTGCACAAAAAAAGCTTAGCTTTTCTTTTTCCCAAAATAAGTTGTTTTTTTTTTACTCAGCATTCCAGCATAAGTACAGCCACCACAAAATTAGAACCCACAACTACTTGGCACTGTCCCTTATATACTGTATCTAAGCAGACAAATACAGTGGAAGTATAGAAGAGTGCATATATAATAAGCACAAGCAGTTTTATTTGGTGTACAGTGAAACCTCATTTTTAAGTACTACCAATTTATAATGCATTTCAATGGGTGCATTTCCCTGATTTCATGTAATGTTTTCCTGGATTTTACATAAAAAGTTTGTCCTGATGTTCTCAAAAATTGCTCTTTGTACTTTGTGAATGTTACCGTTAGTGAAATAAGGAGGTTTAACATACTAACCAGATGTATATTGTGCAATGGTTCTGCCTATAAATAGTCAATTCCAATTAGTCTTGCACCAATCACTCATTGGTTTAGGTTGTGCATATGACTGACAGAGAGTCCTTGCGCATGCCCCCCCCCCATAATGTAAAATGAATGCTGCAATGCTTAACCCTTGTTATTAAAGCAGTAAATATTGTATTTAAACAGACTCCTGTGCTTATATCCTTTCAGTATTGATGTTCATTTAACTGATGATCATTTATCTGATTTTACATTTCCCAAATTTTACATAATTTTTCCTGGTCCCCTGAAAAATGTAAAATGGGTGTTCTACTGTAATGATATTCCCATTTTAGCACCAAGCAACTGTAGATAAGCAATTGTTGTGGTAAGCATGCATGTCTGATGCACCTACTTGCAGATTAGGGCTTTTGTCTTCAAACCTCTAGAAGCAGGAAATAAG
Source organism: Xenopus laevis (assembly GCF_017654675.1). NCBI lineage: Eukaryota > Metazoa > Chordata > Amphibia > Anura > Pipidae > Xenopus > Xenopus laevis. The sequence goes on from NC_054374.1 coordinate 58,447,960, forward strand.
AATAAGACTCTTAATCCCTCCTTCCATAAAGGGGTTGTTCGCCTTTTTAGGTTATCTTTTTGTTTATTATATGGCCTATTCTTAGCAACTATTAATCTAGTCTGTCTTCTTCTGCCACTTTCTACCTTGTAAACAGAGGTTACTGACGCGGACAGTCAAACATATATTGCTCAGTGAGGCTAAAGACTAAGGGGGTTGCTATGGGTTACTGCCACAGGGCAAATTTAGTGCCTTTTATTACATATGGAGGGAAGTGCAAATTGTCTATTACTGTGTACATCATACTAAAGGTGAACTACCCTTTTAAGTGCTTCACATCCGCTCCGCAGATAGCTAACAAGCTCCAACAGGTAGAGACGACAAGTAGGAAAGAAGAAAGTATAAAAAGTTTAAAGGACAGTGAGAAATATAATTTGTAATGTAATCATTAGCTATAGAGCCTTGAGGTTCTTGTTCTGCAGGAATCTGCAGAATCTCAGGAAGAGGGCTCAAATGGAAACTGGCAAAGGTCGTGGCTTCTAGGGAAGAGCCCAGAAACCTCAGCAGCCTTAGAATCTGAGGAATTGGCTTGAAAAAGATCAAACAGTTCCAAGCAGCACCTTTTGGCCCAAGGTAAGGTATGGCACAAATCCACAAAGTTCTGAGGTATGCTGCCAGGGTGGCCACCACTTCACTGGGTGTGCTGCAGAATAAAATCTTTAAAGTCTCTAACAAGATTTGATTGTGGAAGTATGCATCCTGAAGTTCAACAGATGTACTAAATACTCCATAGCAGCAATGACCTGATAGATTCCATCTTGAAAATTTGCTTGTGATCATGGGGTTTAAAGGTTGTATATAGGAGGATCTGAAAGTCCTTTTATTCTTCCAGACCAAGATCCTGGGCATAGAACACCACTAATGAGCTTGTGGGAGAGTTGAACTTGATGGACTCTTTTATCAACCCAGATAAATACATAACTATGGAGGTAGTCAAAAGGGAACTCAATATCAGAGTTAAAGGCCTGAACTTGCTCAGAGATGCAGGGGCTTTGTGCGTCTTAGTTTGTAGCATCTTGGAAGTAGAAGGAGTTCTTTTTAAGGTAAATTTACGTTTTTAAATGCTGTGGTGTTGTTTGTAGCGGTCTCCTGAGGGGTTGTTGGTCTCCTGAGGAGTCTACATACAAAAATGTAAAGAACTATCGAAACTGGGAGCTGCTGTGTTAATAATATGACACAAAAGAAGTAGACATAAGTCTGCTAATATTTTCTTGAAAAGCCCATGTATCTACTTTTGCTTATTACCAAAGGCACAGAGGCTGATGACCACTTCCTGCCAAACTTCAGTATAGTGCTGGGCAGAAGGTGGATCGTCCTCTTTTGCCTTCAACTTCAGGAGGGAGTGGATGTTGCTGGGTGCCAGGGACTTGGGTCCCAGTAAACGGAAGGCCCCAAGGTTGGTGAGGCCCTTGGTGAAGTCAGGGATACAGGGACCCTTTGGCTGAGGTATAGTCAGGACAGTGTAGTCCTCTTTAACAGCACTTTCTAGGAAATTGAGCCAGATAGAACTAGTGAAAAAGAGCAGCCTGTGCTAGCAGCCTACTAGGAAAGCTAGCATGGGGGTAATTCTCTTCTCACTCCAGAGTTGAAAGGCAGCAGGCCTCAAAATAAAGAAAAATAATAAAAACTAGCTAAAATTAACTATCCTTTACCCCCCCTGGCAGGACAAAAGAAAATGGGGAGTTGAGAAGGAACAGGATCTTAAGTATGTAAAAGCAGTTTGGAGTTAAGTTTTATTCTTCTGTGCTGCCTCCAGAGACAAATGTCAGGGAGAGCTGCCAAAAGATAGATTGTTTCCACATGCAAAAATAGATATCATGAGTCATCACAGCAATGACTAGCTGCGAAAAAAAATCAACTGAAGGTGTAGGATGCTAATGGTAACAATTGTTGTAATATACTGCTTAAAGTCATTATCTGTTATTATATGCCTTTTTTTTATCATACTTAGGGATGGGCGAATTTTTACGCCTCATTTCGCCAAAAAAAGGACGCCCATAGACAAATTTTTTGACGCCCATAGACTTTAATGGGCGTCTGCGACATTTCGCCGGCGGCGAATTTTTGGCGAAACGAAACGGCTCAATTTCGCCCATCCCTAATCATACTCAATGGCTATGTCTTTCTTACCTTCCTGTAATTTTGTTGACAATGTTCTGGAGATGTGTTCTGCCCATGAAGCAACTGACATGCTTCCTGAATTGCTTTAGTTATGGCATCCCCTTCTCCTAGAAAACCTGTTTTGGGTAAAGAAAACTGCTTAGTAAATGAGTAAACGAATGAATGGAAAAGTGGAAACACTATACAACATTTAAGTGAAACAGATAGGATAAAGTAAAATTATTAACCCAAAATATAAAAATTAAAGTAAACAAAGAAAGCTGAATAGGGTAGTGTCACGGTTGGCACCCTAAATTCAGAACCGATGCTAAACACCCTGTTCTCAGCTCTTGCTTCCGCCTTTAACAGCCGCCTTTCACCTCAGTAGGAGCCCTCGGCTAATCGGATGCCGCCAGGTCTTATTAAGAGAGGTTCAAAGCTAGGGGTTCTGAACAAGCTGGCACAATTGTAAAGCCTTTTGGGCAGAGGGTCATGGTACAAGGCGTAGACAGAATCATAGTCAGATCAGGCCGAGTCAGGGCAGGCAGAATACAAAACGGAGTAAGGCAGGCAAGGGTCAAACCAGGAGATCAATCAGCAGGGATATAGAATAAGCAAAGTCGGATATCAGGCAGGGGTCAGGATACAGAACCGTCAAAAAGCCAGGCAAGGGTCACAACAGGAATCAGAATTACAGATAGCTAACAACTCAGAAGCACCAGGAACACAATCCTATAACGGGCAAAGTACTGCAGCCATTAATGCACCTTTTAAACTTAAATTTTTGCTACAATGCGCGCTGACGCAAAAACGTCAGCGTGAATGCACCTGTAAAATTAGCAGAGGTGCGCCATCACCACAGGTGGTGATGTGATAGAAAGAGAAGTTCACAACAAAATGCATTTCAGATGGAGAGAGGAAAACATTCATACCCAGTGGTAAATTTGCTTTCTGGGAGCTAGATGCAGAATCCATGGTACCTCCACATTGGCTGCCCACTGGGGACATTCTGAATTCAGGAGAACTGCTGGAGTTGGGAAACTGGTCAGGACATTTGGGTTTGGCTGTTAAATTTAAAGGCTGGGATGTTTCCTAGGATATGAAAAAAACCCATGGTCAACCTCCTGTCTCATACGAGGCTTTCACACATGCATTTCCTATCATGGTCTCCTCCATAGCATACCTGGTGTTTGGCAGATGCAGAGCCTCTTCCTGCATGGGAGTTGTGAAGAAGTGGCATGGGGTATTCTACTATAATGATAAGAGATACAGTCTATGTTGTTCATAGTCTAATGCCAAAGCAGTTAACCAATGCAGCTGTCAAATTTTAGTATAATTCAAATTCCATTTCACATTCCATTATATATGTCAAATGTATAAAATCATCACATCATCAATGCAGATGCTCTGTTATATGGTTAGCATATATTATCACAGTTGTCTCACCAGGCTTGCATGGAATAGGTTGGATAGGAAGTGACATCTGGGGTTCTGCTGAAACAGTCTGAGCAGAGGGAAATGCAGGAATCATCACATAAGGCATGTTCACCTGCTGCAGAAAACAAGGGGTGTCAAGAATAAGACCTTTTACAGAAAAACTAGGAGTAAGAGAAACACAGAACAAAAGAGGGGAGTCTGAACCTCAGAAATAATGAATAAAAGGAATGAAGTGTTCATTTATCTTTCCTCTATACTCCATTATACCTGCATTGCTGTATATGAAAAGAAAGAGTTCAGTGATAATGTGTATTATTAAAATAAGGAGTCCATAAAAGACCAATACCTGAATCTGCTGCTGCAACATATTGATCTTGTGCTGTTGCTGGATCAATTGTTGTTGCTGTTTTGCTATCTACAAATCACAACAAAAAAGAAATACTGAAGTGCAAGATGATTTCACATTGATAATACATTAATCAATAGACCACTAAAAAGTACTAGTCACAGCAAAGAAAACAAAAGTTTTAAATTAATCACATTTTAAATAAAAAAAATTGTATTTTCTCACTACACTGATAGAGAAAACGCTAATTTGTAAGAGTAAACACTGAGTGGAACTGTATCCATTATTTCAAAGGGGCAGATTTCAGGCAGAAAATGCTTGCATTTGCAAGTTTTCATTAAGAAGTGTACTCCTCCAGACAGGACTGTTGGCAGCAACCCTTACAGGGGTCAGGGCTTGGATCCTGCACCAATGGCTTTTCAGTGGGATTCCTGGCTTATGCCTAGTCCTGAATCTGACCCCACACAATCTTTGCACAGGCATCAAGGTGACACAGCTCTCCTGGACAAATCTAAATGCTACTACAACAGGAATTGGCTATTACAAAAGTCCAGACCAATTCAAGGTGAAGAAAAAATGAAATTTTACCAGAATATAGGAAATCATGCAAACATGCAACGTTTTGGAGCTCCCGCCCCTTTGTCAAGCGTTGATTCTCACAGTGACATCATATCCTATTTAACATGTCCCATAACATAGACACACCTACTTCTTACATGGTATCAATTATTTTACATACACAAATATTATATTAGTTCCATAGTTTCACTCCTATCGTATTATATCCATACTATATAGGTATCACATAATATTAGTCATTTCGTATAATGTGTCTAATCTCATATATTAGTTCTGTCTTACTCCAAAACCATTTAAATAAACGCATAAAGATCATATTCTCTGTTGAGTCCTTTCGGATGCAGCGTCTGTAGAGTATGCATCCAAAATTTCTCCCTCTTTTGGAGTTGTAGGAGTCTGTTGCCCCCCCCATCGTGGGGGGGGCAACAGACTCCAACACAAGAAATCTGAGGGATGCAGCGGTATGTCTTGCCAATTCGAAATGAGCAGGAACTGGTAATTTAACCACTTCCTTTCTGATTTATGTTGACTTATTCTGTCTCTGATCGGTTGTATTGTTTCTCCTATATACGCTAGCCCACACAGGCATTTGATCATATAAACCACGTATTCTGAGACAGAACCCATGTCCCAGTCTACTCCACCATTGAGCTCCCAAGCAGAGATATTTGCTTATACGGAGGTGGAAGCAGCGAGTATAGCTACTTTTGCTAAAGGATCAAGGCATTTTTTACATGCATCCCATCCGTAAACACGAAGACGAGATTTGGAACGTGCACTCAAGAAATCCGTTGCACTGGAATTACATGGCTGCACACTTGCGGAATATTATAGATTAAAGCGTATTCCAAGAGGCCTGAGAGTGCACTTGAGACCCACTATATTCTCCGAAAATGTGGAGCATTGCAAGAAGTTTGAGGGCATATTGAATAAGTGCTTTTTGGACATTATAACCCTTACTATTGAACATATACAGAAAGAACTAGCAACAGTAACGGAACAAGCTCGCAACATAGAGCTACAATTATCACAAGCGGGAAGTCAGGAGGAGTTTGCTACATCTAAGGCACTAATAGAGAAATCCATTCAACAGTACCGACAGGAAACAGAGAACCGTAAGAGGTTCAAGTTTCTAAGGGACGCAGAGGATTATGCCGGGGGAAACATTTACCGGTGGATACCAGAACGACCCCATCCTACTTCCGCAATCAACCTGCGAGAGTTCGGCCGGCGCGTGGTTCACAGCGCAAGGGACGCCAGGAGATACCGCTGAGCGGATCAGCTGAGAGTACCTCACAGAGGTCTACGGATTCCTCGGGATCCTCTTTTTAGGGGAGGACTGCGTTCCTTCAAGCGGCGGGGAGCGCGAGGAACACGGCACAGGAGTGGATACAGCCGCTGTAGTCAGGCCATGGCAGACACGCACAGCAGGCATAGTGAAACCGAAGACGGCACCTCGCTAGTGATCAACATTTCAAATAAGTTACTTTCTGAATCTGATTTGCGAGTGTTACAGAAGGGCTTATCATTTTGCCCGAGTACGAAGTTTCACACCTTTGCCCTAGATATTGATTGCAGCGATTTTTCAGGTTAATAAGACTGAAAGTACATTTTGCGGATAAAAGGGTTGAGGGGGAGATGCAGACTCATTCTTTGTCTATGAAACAGTTTGGTTTACAGAAAAAGAGCCAGTATTTACATCCCACCTCTTCCCATCTCGTGGAGACAGTTATTAATTTCATAAATCATTGGATGCAGGATTCTAAGGGCCTGCGGACTATGAGGTATACTAACAATATGACCAATGCAGAACGTAAGTCTTTGGACACTCTGATGAAGGACAAAACTGTGGTTTATAAACCTGCGGACAAAAGTGGGGCCTTGGTCATTATGAACAAAGGTTACTACACAAGAGAAATTTTGGGACAGTTAAGTGATGAACATACTTATGTACGCTTACAAAAAGATCCTACTAATGAAATTGCAAGTTTGATTCTTGATTTGGTAACACAATACCATAGGGAGGGGGTGATTAATGAGGATTTGAAGGAGTATTTGATACAACAATTTCCATGTATACCAGTCTTTTATACCCTCCCTAAAGTACATAAGGATCAACAGTTCCCCCCAGGACGCCCTATAGTTGCAGGGGTTAACTCGATATTGGCTCAGTTAGCCATCTTTTTGGACAAGGTTTTGGCCCCTTTTGTACCGTTGGGTAAATCCTATATTAAGGATACATCTCATTTTTTACGCTCTTTACAGAATGTAGATCTGGGTGAGGGGGAGATTATATTGGCTGCCTTTGATGTGTGTAGCCTCTACACATCAATACCTCATTGTCTAGGAATGGAGGCCATACAGGCGGTGTTAGAGGTTTCTGAATACGATGAGGTAGAGAGAAGGTTTTTTATGGAAATATTAGCACTGATATTACATAAAAATTACTTCCTGTTTCAGGACACCTTCTTCCTCCAATTACAGGGTACAAAGATGGGATCAAACGTCGCCCGTACATACGCCAACCTGTTCATGAGTCAGTTTGAGAATCATTATGTATGTACACATGATCTGTTCAAAAAACATTGTATTAAGTGGTGGCGTTTCATAGATGATCTAATGGTCATCTGGAGGGGCGACGTTCAATCCCTGCTGGATTTCAAGACATATCTTGATAATTGTGTTTCAACTATTAAGTTTACACTAACACATAGCCATGAAATGGTGATATTCTTGGATACAAAGGTCTATCGCAAGGGAACACAAATATGTACTGATTTATTTGTTAAGCCCACAGACCGTAATAATTTATTGAGATATGATAGCACACACCCGAGGGCTATGATATGAGAATATGATCTTTATGCGTTTATTTAAATGGTTTTGGAGTAAGACAGAACTAATATATATATGATTAGACACATTATATGAAATGACTAAAATTATGCGATACCTATATAGTATGGATATAATACGATAGGAGTGAAACTATAGAACTAATACTAATATTTGTGTATGTAAATTGATACCATGTAAGAAGTAGGTGTGTATGTTATGGGACATGTTAAATAGGATATGATGTCAATGTGAGAATCAATGCTTGACAAAGGGACGGGAGCTCCGAAACGTTGCATGATTACCTATATTCTGGTAAAATTTCATTTTTTCTTATCCTTGAATTGGTCTGGACTTTTTTGTTGTATATATAATTTGTCCATGTAAGTGGACTAGTCACGGACGGGTTAAGTGCTCCACTCTACTTTTGTACAGATATAGATATAGAGATATAGAGATATAGAGATATATATATATATATATATATATATATATATATATATATATATATATATATATATATTTATATAAAACACTATAATGTGAATATTAGCCATAAGATCACCCCACACACATATCTGTGGAATATGCAAAAGCATTTGGTTTTGAAACTCAAGACCAATGGCCCAGTTATGTGCTATGCAATGTGACAGTATCAGTTCTCAGATCACACAGACATCCGTGGCCCTTAGTTTGTGATAGTGCACTTGGAGCTAAGGTTAGGGCCAGACGATTGCAGATATCAGCCTGTGGAGAAATGCAGGCTGAGAATCCGCTCCCTTGCTGCTCCGCTGCTCCTCTGCTCCTGACAGTCTGAACCTGGAAGCATTGTCTTTACTTGGTGCAGACAGATGCGGCAGATTTCCACACCAAGACGCAACATTTTGCATTTCACTCCAAAATTTGCCCTGCCTACAGAAAAGAGAAGCGAATTCTCCCCCTGAGGAGAATCTGTACTGTCTGGTCCTAGCCTAAAAACCCAAACCAGTGGGCCTCAATACATGCCATCCAAGGCCATCAAATCATATATTCCAGACATATCCATGACCCCGAGTAAGTCCAAATACATTCAACTATAAAAAGCAAAAACTGTAGCCCAGCTATGTGAAATGCATTTAAACCTTAGATCTTATACACATCTCCTAATATGTGCAGGGGGTTTTAAAAATAAAACCTAGACCAGTGGTCCCTACTCTGTGCAACGCATTATAAACATCAGACCTTGGATAGGTGGACCCAGCTGAGCATTGGGATATGGCTTGCAGACCAAAGACTCGCATAACTATCTGACCAGTATCCCTGCTGTATGATATGAATACTACTGCTATATATCAGCATATAATGAAACTGTATACACCACCTTTTCTACAGTTCTATTGTACCTGCTCCTGCTGTTGCCTTGCCAAATCCATCTGCTGCTGCTGTTTTTCAAACAACATGGCTGCCAAATTTCTGTGCTCAGAATGTGCACTGAGCAATTGATCTCTCAGTCCTGTCAGTTGGTGAATCATAAGCAGCAACTGCAGCTCCTTCTCAGCCAAGCTTTCCTTAGTACCTAAGTGTAACCAGAATTGTTTTTATTGTGTTAGATTATGGCTGTGCTGTGGCAATACTACATCCAACTATATCTATGACACCTGGAAATGAAAATATACTACATGCTTTAGCCCACGTCCACTCAGTGTTGAACTGCGCCTAGGCGCCTGAAATGCAGGACCTGCTCTTACAGGAGTTAAATAGTGATACATATTATAGGTGATATATGGGCATATGCTGTAATTAAAAAAAAAAAAAAAAAAGATTGATGGAACTGCCCAGAGCAGAGGCCCAATGCAAGATCTACTGGGACTCTACTACTATTTACTGGGGCAGGTTGGTCTGAATGCATTCACTTAGAATGTTATTTATGAAAAGCTGTAAAAAGGTGCTAAGATGATTTTCCAGAAAATGTTGGGGAATAATACTTCAAAAGCCACTGTACCTGAACTGAGTGTGAAAATAATTTTTGAAGAATTTTGATGTGAATTGTTCTTTTATTCATTTTAGTTTCTAACCAGACACTCACATGTGCATAAAAGATCTCAGAAGTGAAGCACATGCATATTGCAATGCACTAATCAATGTACATGGGGCCCATCCATGATAGCTACTTGTCATGCAAAATGATGGCGTGCCACAGTTCTACACCAGGGACCAGGACAAAATAAACAAACATCTGGAGATTTGAGGGAACTGCTCTGCATAAATAATGAGTAAAACATTGGGTTTCCTTATCCTTTAAAATGTAATTTTGATGTTGTTTTGATGGAAGGCAAAAAAGAACATTCTTATCAGCATTATTTGTCTAAACATGTTTTGTTATTATGATGGAAAAATGTAATTATGCACAAAAGCAAACTTTTGATCAAGCGAAGAAACATTTTTCATAGCATAACCTAACACTTTTAAAGATGCTAGTCAAAGCTGTCAAAAAGAACATTCAATTGGTCCTACAAACTCCCAGAGGAAGCTAGCCGATAGGGGTCTGAACAGACCAGAAACAAACATTTACAGTACTGTTTAATTATATTTAAACAAACTATTTCTGGGCAAAAAACTTTTTCATTTAAGGCTAATGCCATACAGGGGTTGAAATCGTCCTGCTGAAATATGTGGGCCAAAATCAGCCCCTACAAGGGCACTGTCATCTCTTCTGCCTGCTCCCAGAGCTGTTGGATCAGTTTGGGTGCAGGCACATAAGGCAGATTTCAGCACGAGAATGCAAAGTCTCACATTTATTTGCCAATTTCATCCCTCATGTGGCACTACCCTTATAGTCTTGTACTGGGCCAGGAATGATACTTGAATTCTGTTTATCTCCAGTATTTTGCATTGCGTAACTGTTACTTGCTATGTAAACATGTGCCCTGCTTCAAGTTAAAATGACTGCCCCTGTACGTACACAGCAGCTTGTTTATGTAAACTACATTTGAGCCTCTGAAGCATACATAGTTTTGTCTTTTGAAAGGTAACAGAACATTATACTTAAAAGTAGAGAAACCCCTTTAATTTTTATTGTTACAGTGGCATATCTATACAGCAGAGCCCATGTCATGGGGAGACTTGGGCAACAGTTGGGCTCGGACCTCGGGGTCTGAGGCAGAGGGGAAGGTACTGTTACCAAGGGACCAATTTAAGCCACGGTTACTGGCCCTACATGGTCTACCTGTTTTTGGGTCTTATTGTGATGCCCGACTGCATTAGAGGGGCACCTGACATTTTTGTATGGCAGCATATTAATACTTGGAGTGAAGCATACTAACCCTTGAAATCTTTGCTTCCTACAGTCGAATTTCCTAGAAGTATTTCCTTCCAGTCGTTAGATAGAAACTTCTCTAGAGCAGGCATAGCTGGAAAGTAAATGAGAGAAAAAGTAATCTAGGTTCCCCTAAACAGAACAGAATTAAATTGCAATACACTGAAGGCTGGCTACAGTCATTATCGGTCTAGGTAGAGAAGTAGTTCATCGGACCTCAACGGTAGGCTAATATCAGATGACACGGATCTATGCCTGAGTACAAACACAGGCCGAGAATCTGCTCCTACACTTCTAGGGCGTCCATGAATAGGGGCAAGAGGGGGCAAGAGGGCTCACTTGCCCCCCTCCCATGGAGTTCATTAATGTTTTGCCTCTCTGTTGTCTGTGAATTTCCAGTTTCGCCATTTATCGAATTGTTTGGGAAGTGAAACGGGTCAGATTCAGCCATCACTAGTAGTGAGTTATGATTGCGGTTGCCCTTGCATTGTGAGTGTGGCATCAGCTCTGTGTTTGAATGACCTTTCCTTTTTATTGTTTTTTTTGCTCTGCGATGCTTTGTTCTCTTCTTATGCCATATTCGGTAGATTGCATATTGTTGTGGTCATTAGCATATCAAGCACTCTGTACTTATGGCTTGGTTTTTAGCTCTCATTTTAAGGGGCTATATGCCTGATCAGCTTCCCTTTTTCCTTGACGTTATGTTGCCCTGTTTTTTTCACTTTTTGCATCTGTTCGTTTTATTGTACTGTAGGGTATTTCATTCCCATCCCAATTGTTTTGGGGCATGGTTTGGCAAGATCCAATATGTACAGACATGGAGGGATGCAGAAAAAAAATGAAAATTTCACTTACCTTCTTACTTACTTTCTTCTAGTCCCGACATATCAGTACAGGGTTTCCCATCCCAATTTATTTGATTCCGGTACTGCTATGGGTAATATATAACACTGGTGAAGATAAAGTCATGTGGTCTTATAGGTCATAATATTAATTTTTATTGGCCTTGGTATATATGTACTACCTCCTTGTCTGCGCGGGCAATACCCATGTGTATTGACATGTTGGGACTAGAAGAAAAGGAATTTACAGTAAAAATATAAGTGAAATTCTCAGTTTTTCTCAGACTAGTGCCACAAGGGGCGATTTCAGCAGATAGACACTTTTTGGTTTAAGTTTATATACAGGAAGAACTGCCAAGACTAGACAAGTGTCTAGAGCCTAAGAGAAACACACGTAGCATTAGGAGGAAAAACATGCTGCAATGCATTGGCCTAAGTTCAGAAGCATGGAGCTAATTTCCATGCCAAAATATTTGTAGAAGTATTATTTTTACCTACCTGGAAAATGTTCTGCCTCGCATTGGTGTGCCTACTGCTGGATACATTGTGTTGGCCTGGATGCTGGCACACATGGCTTATTTTGTGAGATTTTGCATTCTGGCACCAACATCACCTGCATGTGCCTGCATCCAGGCTGTATCTAGGTGCAACCATATAAAGAAGTGTAGGAGTGGATTCTCGCCTTTTGTTTGTCCTCAGGCTGAGACCCACCACATCTGATATTAGCCTTAGAGTCAAAAACATTAGAAAGTTTAGATGAGGCATAATTAAAGAAACTACTGATCTTTAAAGAAAAAAAAAACAGAAACAAACATTCCAGAACATATTGCTATTCCAGTTTGTGTAAAAAATTAAACCTTTGTACTAAAAAAAAAAAAAAAAAAAAAAAAAAGTCATAACTTGATAGTATGCAATTAATACCTGTAATATAGTGTGCAAAAAATAAAAAAGGCAGAACTAAAGCAGAGGAAAAACTAAAGGTAAATTGAATTGGGAAAATATAGAGAGAAAATGAAATTATACTTGGAATAGCATTTTAGGCTTTATAAAATCCCCAAAAAAATGAAAAATAATTAAAGAAATACAAGTATAGTATAAAGGATGAGCTATAATATAACAGCTCAAGTGTTCCTCTGCACTGAAAGACACAGAGTCGGTCTGTATGCAGACACCATGAACAGATATAGGTGTTGAAAACCCAAACTATTTATTTTCGCACCAATATCCGCTAATAAATATAATTTAGTTATATTATAAGGCTGATGGCACACAGGGCTCATTTTTGCACTGATATCCAATCAGTGTGTCTGCTCACAGGCCAACACTGTCTCTCTGTGCAGAGGAACAGTTGAGCAGATGAGAGTGCATCTGCTCCTTTCCCCCCTTAAGGGGAAAATTATGTCCTGTGCCTCATGTGTCCTCAGGCTAAGATCATGTTAACTGCCCACGGGACTTGATCAGCCCAGGTACATGCATCAAGTTCTTACCATCACTCACTGTTTTGCTTAGCTTCAGATTTTCCTCTTTTCTGTCAGACGCAGGGGCGTCACCCTGAGGTTTGCACAAGTCATTAGCATCCTGGGGGGGGGGGAAGGGGGAAACACTTATCAATAACTTAAGAAAATATATTTTGGTTGCTTTCTGATATATTCAAGTGTATGTCTAAGGCCGAGGGCACATGGATCCTTGGCTCTACTGCTCTCAGCTTGCTTTTTTTTTCATTTGCTCCCTTATACACAGTAAACTAGCACTGATAAGTACAGCGTCCACTTCAGCTCAGCTACACATAACAGAGCAGAGTGGCGATTGGCCATTTCTAATGCTAACGGACTCCTGCTGCACAAATATGGCAACCTCCTCATACAGGAACATGGGGCATCAGGCAGGAAATTTAAAAGCATTGTGCAAATACTTTATGACAAAGTTCTAAGTAGCTTTCAAAGGCAATATTATTAAAAAAAAATGTTTAATTTCTGGTGTCAGTATCTCTTTAAATAAGGGGGTTTACTGCCCTTTACGGAATAGTACAGTATAAAAAGAAAACTTGGCAAAATGATAAGTAGTTTTATTTTGTACTGCCAATTTACCCAGTTTTATTTTACACTTTAAAGTTTGTATATCTATTTGATTATGAGAAAGGTTGTCACCGATTGTCCTTTAGAGAGCTATAAATGGCAGTCGATCTCTGTTAGGCTAATGCCAGATAGGGCTGAAATCGGCCTGCTGGAATATGCAGACTGAGAATCTGCCCCTACTCTGGCATTAGCTTCCTGGCCTGCCTACATCCCAAACAATTGTGCTGGCCCAGGTGCAGGCACATGCAGCTGATTTCAAGCAAAGAAACATAGGACTTTGCAGTCACACGCAAAATCAGCCTTGTGTGCCTGCAAACGGGCTGACACAATTGCTCCATATGCAGGCAGGACAGGATGCTTATGCCAGTATAGGGGTTATCTGTGTATTTCAGTAGGCCAATCTTCAGCCCCATCTGGCATTAGTCTTAACCTGTTAAAAAAAAAAACAACTAAAACCATAGTACTCTGTGGTTTTTCTTTTATCTGATATGTAAACATGCCTTTTTGCCCTATTCATAATAAAGTCAAAATATACACCACTTTGTGACATGAGCTCATTCAGTTGGTCTTACACAAAAAATGTGCATAAACTTACTTTTACACAGACAAAGTGGATTTCACAGATTCAAATGGAGTCATGCTAATCTGTGTATGTTTGCTGTGTGCTAAATAAGTAATAAGATGCTATCCCACAAGAATTCAAGCACTGCTCTCAGCATAAGTTATCTTGGGAAATTGCTTGTTGCAATTGCCATGGCTTCATTCAATCGGTGGAATCAGGTATGTTTGTACACAAAAAAAATTACTTCTGGAAATTCAGTGATTATACATCTTTTCTACAAGAGTTAATGTCAAAAAGGGGAATATATATTCTCTTTACAAAGCTGGCCCCATGGCTACACAGCACCATTTTTATATAAAATGTAGTATTTTCAGATTGCCTTATTGAAGGACATTTAGTGTGGACAACAAAACTTAACATGTGTGTGTGCGTGGGTGCATGCATATGCATATAGTGAAACCCTAGGGGCTATTGTCGCATGTGGAGTTTTTGCTTCCAGCCCAATGCATGCTGCTGTTTTATATAAATTAATGGAGAACTAAACCCCCCAATAAGAAAATTCTCTACCTACTGCCCTAGGTAGTCACCCCTCCCTGCTTCCGCCACCACATAGTTACCCCTGAAATTGTCCCTAAGAGTTTGCTCACATATCTGTGCAGAGTAAGAGCAGTGGAGCTAATGGGCGCCATCTTCCAGATCTCCGTTCTTCTTTACGTCCTCTTCTGGAAGGTGGCACCCACAAATGCTTATTATACATTTACAGGTTATTATTAACCTCGAAATATCAACTAATTATTGATATTTGCATAAATATAAAAGCATACATTTTATTATTTTGGACACCAAGGTGTTAAAAACACCCTAACCCATAAAAACAAAGGCAACACTTTGAGAGGGTTGAGAGGGGTCCCTCCTTGAGTATATAAATAATTCCTCTGATCTAAACAACTGTGATCAATTTAAGAGTCCATTCCAAATCCAGATCACGCAGATATCTTACAGATGACATGAAACACACACACACACACACACACATATAATGCATGCTTATTAGTGATGAGTGAAGATACGCTGATCACTAATGCTTATTAAGAATGGGGTACTTACTTAGCACACTTATATGTGTGTCAAATTTTTAAAAGTTTGTTTTCCTATTGTTTTCAGTTTTGACGCGCATACATTTTGGCTCAACATGATGCATAACTCACAACATTTTGGAAATAAAAAGAGGGACAAAATAGTTGCAGCGCGTAGTGCAGCATAATTTTTGACCACTCCCACTATTTAGCTTTTTATTCATCAGCTCTCTGGTTTGCACTTTTAGCAGTCTGGTTGCTAGGGTTCAAATTACCCTTGCAACCAAACCCTAGCAACCATGCACTGAATTGAATATGAATAGGATAGGATGTAAATAGAATAATAAAAAGCAAATATAGTAATACATTTGTAGTCTTGTTTTCAGATGGGCTCAGTGGGGATGCACGAATCCACTATTTTGGATTTGGCCGAACCCCCAAAGATTCGGCCAAATAACGAAACGAATCCTAATTTGCATATGCAAATTAGGAGTGGGAAGGGGAAAACATTTTTTACTTGCTTATTTTATGACAAAAGTCATGCGATTTCCCTCCCGGCCTTAATTTGCATATGCAGGAGGATTTAGCTGAATCCGAATCCTGCTGAAAAAGCCCGAATCCTGGCCGAGTCCCGAACCAAATCCTGGATTTGGTGCATCCCTATCAGTGACCCACATTTAAAAGCTGAAAGAGGAAGGAAAATAATTCAAAAACTATATCCACAACCCGATCCGCAACCCACTGGCCATCAAGAAACAGGAAGTGCTGTCGTTTGTCGACCAGAAGTGATATAATTTGCAGTGGAGGTGGTCAGGATAATTTACAGAGTACAATAGGAATAGAGGGGGCCCCAAGAGTTTACAAACTAAAGGTTAGGGTACAATTGACACAAGTTTTCAGAAACAAATTAGTGATTTATGATACAGCAATGACTGATTAATTAAGGTACATTAAATAAGCTTATGATTAAGTGCCCACTGTCACGAAACGCATAAGGCTATGTATTTATTTTCAAGGCCTAAATAAAGTTCTCAGTTCTTTTGTTTGTGGGATCTGTGAGTGCCTGTAATTTTTCTTCTTTGGTTGGATACCTCCACCTCGAGCTGTCGGTCTGGGGCATGAGCACCCAGGCCCCACGTATTACTGGTGAGATAATACATTTTTTAGGTTTTTACATTGGGACTTTCTAAGAATATGACATTGAATAAGCTTCCCTAAACAGATAGGTCTTTAGGGAGCGTTTGGAAGTTTACAAAAAGAGAAAGTATGACCGCTCGAGGCAGAGAGTTCCAGAGAAAAGCAGAGGTCTGAGAGAAGACTTGTAGATGAAAATGGGCTGAGGTGATGAGAGAAGAGAGGTGAAGGTCAGAAGCAGAGCGAGGTTGCGTGAAGGAGTGTATTTTGAGATCAGTTATGAAATATAGGGAGGGGCTTCATTGTTAAGGGCCTTGAACACAAGTGTGAGTAGTTTGAATTTGATTCTAGAGGAGATTGGAATACAGTAAAGGGATATGCATAGGGAATCAGCAGATGTTGTGTGGTGAGATTATATGAATAAATCTAGCAGCAGCATTTAGAACAGACTGGAGTTGTGAAAGGCAATTTGTTGGAATACCTACAAGGAGTAGGTTGCAGTAATCAAGGCGGGTGATAATAAGAAACAAGATAAGTGTTTTGGTTGTGTCTGAACTAAGACACAGTCGTATTCGTGGCAATGTTGCACAGCTGAGTACGACACAAAAATTCTACACGCAACCCTCATTTTACACCTTTTTTTTTTGCAGGTACACAACTCACTGCAGGACTCTACTTCAGGGGGTGATAGCAGTTTTGCTCACCGTGAGGGGGGGACCCCCTCCTTCACTTCCATCAGCTCTTTAAATTTAAATTGTTAAATTTAAGGTCTACTTAAGTGGTTTGTTCATTTTAATGTGGGATACAAAGCACCCAGATATTATATGTTGAAATGATGGTTGGCAATGGTTATATTTATTATTAGTTAGTTGCACCAGCATTTGTAAGCTATTAGTAATACTAATATATAAACTATAGATGGTTCTTTTTGCTTAAACAGCAACATAGTTACTATGGGGGTATTTATTAATGTCCGATTTTTTCTGGTTTGACTTTTAAATGGGAAAAAAACAATCCGAAGATTTTGTGGTTTCGGGCATCAAATTTGAAAAATTGTCGATTCAGATTTTTTTCACAATTTTATCTATTTTTTTCCCCACACGAGAAATTCTCAGAAAAATGTATTGATAAATAGGAGGGAAAGTCAAACACTTATAAACACTAGTTATATGGTACAATGTTGGTTTATAAAAAACAACAATTATCTACAAAAAAAGCAATAAAAAATCCCAGTGGTGAGCCAATGTGTGTAAAATATAAAATAAGTATATCAAAGTATATAAGTATATGATATGCTGATTTTCACTGGAGCATACTAATTAACATTGAAAAAGACACACAACTCTTATAGAGTTCAAACTTTTTTCTAAAAAAGGTTTCAGCCCAACTGCTACTTTATCCTGAGAAAGGTTAAAGGGATCCTGATATCGGAAAACATGTTTTTTTCAAAACGCATAAGTTAATAGTGCTACTCCAGCAGAATTCTGCACTGAAATCCATTTCTCAAAAGAGCAAACAGATTTTTTTATATTCAATTTTGAAATCTGACATGGGGCTAGACATTTTGTCAATTTTCCAGCTGCCCCCAGTCATGTGACTTGTGCCTGGAGAGAAAATGTTTTCTGGCAGGCTGCTGTTTTTCCTTCTCAATGTAACTGAATGTGTCTCAGTGGGACATGGGTTTTTACTATTGAGTGCTGTGCTTAGATCTACCAGGCAGTTGTTATCTTGTGTTAGGGAGCTGCTATATGGTTACCTTCTCATTGTTCTTTCCTGGTCACTCCATATCAGCATTACAACAGGGAGGCCCCTCCCATCCCTGCCCCCAGACCAGATAGTCCCTCCCTCTCCAAAACCTTAAAGGTACTCACGAAACTCACCTACCTCGTCTTTTTCTTTTCTGTTTTTGCCTTTAGACTACTAGAGGGCTGGCTTGCGTTTCCCTATACGATTAAATCTTGAAGGTGAACATGGGGCAGAGCGAGGGACCCTTCCTCCTTTCCTTGTATGGCTTGGAGCGGGATATTAGGGTTTTTTTTCCTGACTATTAGGTTAACTATAAGTCAGTACCCACCTATCCCTAGAGGCGTGTCATGTGGGTGGCCATGAAGGTTGCTCGTGACACAGAGGATCCGTTGTTGGTGGCAGGTAACTTAGCCTTAGTTTTTTCAGCAGCGATAAACTCTTACTTGTTTTCCATATAGGCGCTGATACGCTGAGGCGCATCTCACCTGACTTCCCAGTCCTTCTGCGCCGCCTGGTTAGCGCCTTGACAGTTACGCTGTTTGGCTCTCCTCCTCTCTCCTCCTTCAGATGCGGGTCTTCGGCAGCGTCTTGATGCTGCAGGGATCCGTAGTTAGCGGAAGCGCACTTGCGTGCGGGGAAAGGGGAGAGTAGTGTCCTTGCCACATCCAAGATGGCGCGGTGTGATAGTCAGGGAGTCAGGCGGCGGCCATTTTGGGGGAGGAGTTAACCATATTAGGATATATATACTAGTGCCTGGTTGTTCTGCGATCTCTAAGGAGACAGTCTCTGTTTTGCACCTTGCATTTTGGTTGGATTAGTCTACCTTGCAGGTATTTTGGTTTACTGTTTTTGGTGGGATAGAATGTGGTTCCTAATTGTTACTTGAATTGTTTTTCTTGGGGATTTTTTAGACGGTGTTGTTGGGATTGAATTATGGATCCTTTAGCCTCAGGTGCCTCTGCCTTCCAAGCTAGGTAAGTCCCTCCTTTTTTCTGTGGGTGTTTTTTCCTTCTCTCTCTCTCTCTTCTTTTTCTAAAATTTTTTTTTTTTTTTTTTTGGTTGGTCTTAGCTTACCTGAAGAAAATCTTCCTAGAAAACGCAAGACCAAAGGAAACCAATTGAAAGTACCTGAATGTGTGGGATGCTTTAAGCCACCTCTATTGGGCAGAAAATTCTGTGACACCTGCTGGAAAGATTTTTGCAGGTCTGCTTCTGATTCCTCTGGTTTGGGCAGGGAGACCTTGGAAGAGGAACAAGGGCCTACCCTGGAAACAGGGGAGGTTTATGAGGAATTTTCTGAGGAAGAAGGGGGGTTCCCAAGGAACGCAACTGAATCTTTTAGAGATTCAGAAGACGAGTCGGAAGTTATGTATGAATCCTTTGACTTTTCATTAGTTCCTCCCCTAATTAAAGCCTTAAGACTCACCTTGGGAGTGGAAGAGGAAGTGGAGGATACTAAAACAATTAAAGTTTTACCTACCCCTTCAAAGAACCGTCAGACTTTTCCTTTGTTTGCAGAGGTTTCAGATCTGATTAAGACAGAGTGGCAGAAGGCGGCTAAGAAAGTCTCTTTTACTTCGCCAGGCTCTAGGTTTGCAAGATTATACCCGTTCAGAGAGGCGGATATTAAAGATTGGATGGTTTCTCCATCAGTGGATCCTGCTGTCATTCATCTGGCCAAAAAGACAACACTACCAATTGATGATTAGTCGGCACTAAAAGACCCCATGGACAGAAGAATAGAATCTGACCTTAGAAAGGCGTTTATGATTTCAGGGGCAGCATGCAAACCGGCGGTAGCCTTAATTTCGGTGGCCAAGGCTATGTCATTTTGGATTGATTCAATCGACAAGGCCGTTATGGAGGGAGCAGATAAGAAGGAGATTTCGGATAGCCTAACGGAACTGAAGATTGCTACAGGTTTTATCTCAGAGGGAGCGATAGATCTTACAAGACTATCTGCCCGTTCTATGGCAGTTTCAGTGGCGGCTCGACGGGCTCTTTGGCTCAGACCATGGGCTGCAGATACCTCATCCAAGATGAGTTTATGTACCCTTCCTTTTGAGAGTTCTCGGCTGTTTGGTGCAAAATTGGATGAGGTTATAACGAAAGCCTCAGGAGGAAAGAGTCAGTTTCTGCCACAAGACAAAAAGAAACCAAGATACCAGCCATTCAGGTCTTTTATGTCTCGAGGTTCTGCAAGGGCAGGATTCTCTAACTATTCGGCTAGAGGAGCCAGAGACAATTTTAAGTCCTTTCCCTGGAAAAGGGGTCAATCGACCTTTGTCAGCAGTGATAAGTCCAGACCGACCCAGCAGCCGAAGAAATCTTCCTGACTATCCGCCGGTAGAGGAAAGAGTGGGAGCCAGGCTAGGGGAGTTTTGTCAGGTTTGGCACACTACCATTTCAGACCAGTGGGTTCTAGACATCCTGACAAGGGGTTATCGTCTGGAATTTTCCGCAGTTCCAGTGGAGGACAGAATGGTGGTATCTCATTACCCGACTTCGGGAGAAAAGAAGAGAACCCTGGATCAGTATGTGCAATGGCTACTAGAAGTAAGAGCAGTTATTCCGGTTCCTCCTCAAGAAGTGAACAAGGGAATTTATTCAGTCTTATTTCTGGTGAAAAAGTCTTCGGGGGGCTGGAGACCAATTCTGAATCTCAAAGAGGTAAACAAGTACCTGAAGTTTCAGAAATTCAAGATGGAGTCCATTTTTTCCATCATTGCGGCAATACTACCAGAGGACTGGCTTCTCTCCATAGACCTACGAGATGCCTACTTCCACATTCCAGTCATAGAGGCTCATCAGCGCTTCCTTCGCTTTTCTCTAGCAGGAAGGCATTTTCAATTTCGTTGCCTGCCGTTTGGCCTATCAACCTGGCCAAGGGTTTTTTCCAAAGTTCTGGTAACCCTGATTGCAGCTCTAAGATTGGAGGGGATCTCCATATGGCATTACCTGGACGACATCCTATTATTAGCAAGAAGCAGGGAAACCCTCATTTCTCATCGAGATCGGGTTCTGAATTTTTTACAAGTTCATGGCTGGATAATAAATTGGGAGAAAAGCCATCTGGTCCCCTCTCAGTCCTTGCAGTACCTGGGAGCCCGGTTCGACACTTTGAGGGGGACAGTGTCACTTCCTCCAGAAAGAATTCAGGACTTAATTTGCCAAGTATCAGAGATTCTGGAAAAGTCTCAAGTTTCGGCTCAGAAGTTCATGTCTCTGATAGGTTCCATGGCAGCAACCATTCCAGTCACCAAATGGGCAAGGTTACATATGAGACCAGCTCAATGGCTCTTTTTGGATCAATGGAACAGAGTGAAGAAAGATTGGAATCAACAAATACATTTGTCACAGACATTCAAGAAGTCTCTCAGTTGGTGGCTATCAGAGAAGAATCTCAGCAGAGGCCTGCCATTAGCTCAACCTCAATGGAGGACGCTAGTCTCGGATGCGTCCACGTATGGGTGGGGAGCACATCTGGACTCGGAATGGGTTCAGGGACAATGGTCTTGCCTACAGAAAGGAGTTCCATCCAATATATTAGAGATCAGGGCAGCGAAGAATGCTCTGTTTTCTTTTGCCCAAGTTCTCCAGGGCTCATCAGTTCGAATGTTGATAGACAATACCTCTGCGGTGGCATATGTCAAAAAGCAGGGGGGAACCAAGAGCAGATCCTTACTGCAGGAAGTACAACCGATTTTGTCTTGGGCAGAGAAAAATCTGGAACTCTTGACAGCGGGTTACCTTCCGGGAGTAGAAAATCAGAAGGCGGATTTTCTGAGTCGGAATATACTGTCAGTGCACGAATGGTCTCTACATCAGGAAGTATTCCAGATGCTGGTGGAGAGATGGGGGTTGCCAGAGGTCGATCTGATGGCTTCGAGGTACAACAACCAATGTCCAGTCTTCTTCTCCAGAAGGTTCTGCCCGAAGGCGAGAGCAGTAGACGCACTTTTACAAAACTGGACGGGTCTTCTACTATATGCCTTTCCTCCATTTCCACTCATTCTTCAAACATTGCAGAAGGTCATCCAAGACGAAGTGGAAATGATATTGATTGCACCAAAGTGGCCACGCAGACCATGGTATCCACTTCTGTTGAAGCTGGCAATTGCACCACCTTGGCCTCTTCCACGGAGAAAAGATCTTCTGAAACAGGGACCTGTGTTACATCCAAACCCTGGGGCCTTGTCTCTTCAGGCATGGAGACTGAGCGCAAAAGGCTGTTGGCCTTAGGTTTGTCGGAGGCTGTTGTAGCTACTCTCTTAAGATCTAGGAAACCTCCTACTTCTTTGACATATTATAGAATTTGGGAAAGGTTCTTATTATGGAAAGGACAACTTGAGGATTCAGAAGAGATTTCATTATCCCAGGTCTTAGGGTTCCTTCAAGAGGGTCTGGAAAAGGGTCTTCAGTACAGGACGCTTAAAGTTCATGTCTCTGCTATTTCAGCATTATCTTATGTTTCATGGGCCGGAGAACCTATGATTAAAAGATTCTTGTTGGCTGCTCTTAAATTACGTCCACCAGTGAAGAGGGATGCAGAGGGATGCAGTTGTTTGGAGTCTACCTTTAGTGCTAAAAGCCTTGTCATTGGATCCTTTTGAACCGTTGGAGACTATTTCAGTATGGCTTTTGACTCTTAAAACACTTTTTCTGATAGCAGTGGCTTCCGCTTCTAGAGTGGGGGAGTTGCAGGCACTTTCATGCAGTCCAAATCATATCTTGTTTTTGCATGATAAAGTCGTGTTAAAGCCAGATAAGTCATTTCTACCTAAGGTGGTATCTCCATTTCATTTGAAGAAGGAAGTTACTCTCCCTATATTCAATGCAGGAAACAAGGAAATGGAAGAAATGCATAATATAGATCCAATACGTTGCCTAAATCGCTATCTTGAGGTCACAAGTGACTTTAGGAAATCAGATAGACTCTTCGTAGTACCAGCGAGTTGCCACAAGGGACAGGCGGCATCATCATCAACTATCAGTAGATGGATCTGTTTATGTATCTCTAAAGCATATCAATCTCAGGGTAAGCTAGCTCCAGAAGGCTTGAGAGCTCATTCATCTAGGGCGGTTGCTGCATCCTGGGCAGCATTGGCGGAAGTCCCAACATCACAGATTTGCGAAGTGGCTTCCTGGTCTTCAGCAAGAACCTTCATAAAACATTATTCTCTGGATGTTTCGGTCTCCAGTAATCATGCTTTTACGGCAGGGACTCACCTTGCTTTTGTGTCATGAATTAAATATTTTTTGCATTATTAGTCTGGAGAGTGTTTGTTTTCCCACCCTTAAGTGCTGATGGCTTGGTAGATCCAGTTGTAATGCTGATATGGAGTGACCAGGAAAAGGGAGAATTGTTTTCATACTTACCGTAATTCTCCTTTCCTGGTCACTCTCCATATCAGCATTCCCCACCCTTTGGTTTGAACTTGGTATTAGACGAGGTAGGTGAGTCTCGTGAGTACCTTTAAGGTTTTGGAGAGGGAGGGACTATCTGGTCTGGGGGCAGGGATGGGAGGGGCCTCCCTGTTGTAATGCTGATATGGAGAGTGACCAGGAAAGGAGAAATACGGTAAGTATGAAAACAATTCTCCCTTTTTGTTTGGCTGCTGGGGGGGAAAAAGGGAGGGTGTGATATCACTCTAAAGCTGGCCATAGACACACAGATCCTATCGTACGAATCGAGGATTCGTCCGATTTTCGGATCGTGTGTGGAGAGTGCCGACAGCTTTCGTCCGGCGGAGATCGGTCGTTTGGTCGATCAGTCAGGTTTAATTTTGACCTGACTGATCCCGGCCGAACAATCAGATTACCCCTGATATAGCCATGCTCGTTAATGGCTTTTCAGGGAAAGATCCGCTCGTTTGGCGATGCCGCCAAACGAGTGGATCTTTGCGTCTATGGCCACCTTAATTTGCAGTACAGCAGTAAAGAATGATTGAAGTTTATCAGAACACAAGTCACATGACTTGGGGCAGCTGGGAAATTGACAATATGTCTAGCCCCATGTCAGATTTCAAAATTGAATATAAAAAAATCTGTTTGCTCTTTTGAGAAATGGATTTCAGTGCAGAATTCTGCTGAAGCAGCACTATTAACGGATTCACTTTAAAAAAAAAAAAAAAATGCCTGAAGCCTCTCAAATAGGGATGGGCGAAATTGATCCGTTTCATCAAAAATTTGCCGACGGTCTATGGGCGTCTTTTGCGCGTCTTTTTTTTTTTTTTTTGGACGCATGATGCCGTACGGTCTATGGGCGTCATTTTTGCGGTGAAAGAAGGCGAAAAAATTCGCCCATCCCTACTCTCCAAATTTCTTCCCAACTCCAAGATGACAATTAGGCCAATCATAACTTGGTTAGATTGTCTTCATAATTGAGACATTTATCAATCTAGTCAACTTCTCTACAGAGACAAAACTGCAGGGATTATTAAAGGGCATGTAAAGTCTAAAATAGAATAAGGCTAGAAATGCTGTAATTTGTATTCTAAATATAAACATGAACTTACTGCACCACAAGCCTAATCAAACAAATAATTTATGCTTTCAAAGTTGGCTACAGGGGGTCACCATCTTGTACCTTTGTTAAACATCTTTGCAAGACTAAGATTGTGCACATGCTTAGTGTGGTCTGGGCTGCTTAGGGATCATCATAAACAAAGCTGCTTGAGTTCTGCATGGCTGGGAAGGCAGGTGCTCCCCCTGCTGTTAATAAGTATGATTGTTTCCCTGCTCAGCAGTTAGGGACCATCTGACAATTCCTATCCACAGCAGTAAATGAAGGGTACCTTCCAGTATACCACAAGGCAATGATACAATGCAAGCAGGGAGACTAACTGCGTGTTTATTAAGGTGTTACACCTTAATAAACATGCAGGGGTCTCCCCGCTTGCATCGTGTCCTGTGTGCCTTGCTTTATAGGTTTGTGTCATTAGCAAACAGAGATACATTGCTTACATTAATGCACAGTGCTGATTTTAAAAGGTGGTTTTATTTGAAACAGGATTTACAGGTCAGCATCCTGTTGTGATGCAGCAAACATAAATCTCACCTGAGAAGAAGATTCATAATCCTGTTTGATGAACACCGGGACAATGCCAGTTTGTAAAGAAACCTCCTCATAATCTTCCTCCACTTTAAGGCAGGGCCCTCCTGTGTCTTCACTTGGAGAGATTGGTATCTTTGCAGATATTCTTTAAGAGAAATGAACAAGATTGAAATGCTGATGATTAAAAATATAAAGGGGTGGATTTATGCATAGCCTTTCCTGTGCAACTGTGATCAGGGACACATCAGTGGGTTTTCAGTTATTATTTCTCTTTCCAAATCTTTTAATATTTCATTTATTTGTGCTGGGTCCAGTCAGGTGCACCTTGAAGACAACACAGGCAAGGTGCATGCATGTACTTGGATGTGTGCAGATCCAGGCATACGTGCAACAAAGCTCTTTACATGGGTCAGGTTTGGTACAAATTCACTGACACATGCCAGGAAGTCTGTAGAAAGTGTAGCCTAGGGCCTAACATATCATTAATCCACAAATTAAAATATGCCTGAAGCCTACTTTCATGATCACCACTTGACACTTCTATACAGTGCTTAAATTAATAATAAAGCCCAGCACTCGCAGGTCTTTGTGAAAAAAGTACATTTTTTATTCAACATTTCAGATGTTTTGGTTATTTCACTTGCTTTTAGTATGACAGATGACTTTAGATATGCAACTTCTTGCTTTTGTTTTCATACATAAACCTTTTTTTTGAAACATAAGTATCAAATAAGTGCCTAGACACCAGATTGTGTGATATTGATACTTTTATCATGTTGTGTTTGTGTATTGCACACAAGTACACGTTATGTTCAACATACGATGGGGGGGATGAGACCACGATGTCAAAGTTTGACTTTAATTTTTCACTTTAATTTTCACATTGTGTCATAGCTATTTCATATGAAGGCTCAATTAATGAACCAGAACTTTGAATAAAATTAGATTTTTTCTTTTTCACAAAGACCTATGAGTGCTGGATTCTGTTCTTCTGTATGATACTACTTTCCATAGCACCCAAGTGTAAGAGAGATTGCGAGGTATCAGAAATCAAAATTTACTAAACTTAACGTTTCGATCCCTCACAGGGATTTTCGTCAGGAGAGTACCAAAAAAAATAAATAAATAAATAAATAAAAATAAATAAATAAGGAGGGGAAAAAAATTTTTTTTTATAAATATATATATATATATATATATAAATATAAACCACAAAAGCCATGAATGTCCTGTAAATGATATCCTTATAATCTACAGTTTGGTCATTTCCCTATGGACCAAACTGTAAATTATATCCTTATAAATGTCGCGTTTCTACGTCAGTACGCGCCGTTTATAAGTCACAGACATTTCCTGCTGCAGCTCTCCCTTTCGCCACCTCCTAGATGTTACTACTCCCCCGTTCTGTTAACCATAACAATTAATTGTGTAGCCAGGGCATGGGGATGGACATTTGGTCCCCCATTCTGGTGCACAAACAAGATTCAGTGTCCACAAAATGTTTCCTGTCTACTGATATAATTATGAATTCCCAGACTGAAGGAAACAAGATTCAAATAATTTTTATTGTGTAATTAAAGTTAATTTTGCTTGACTAATGTGATAAAATAGGATTTTGAATATTTTTTTGGGTGACAGGTCCCCTTTAAATCATTATTGTTCTCAATTTATTCCCTTAAGGAGTAAATGTAGAAGCTCTAAGAATCACCCTGTGTGGCTTAATAAAGTAAAGTAGTTAATAGGAAAGAAGAGAATGGCATTTAAAAACGACAAGTCTGTTGGGAAAGAAGTTGCATTTAATCAATATAAATACTTTATAATAAATGTTGTAAATCAGCAATCTGGAAGGCAAAGAAAGGAAATGAAGAGTACATTGCGGTGGAGGCTAAGACTAACCCAAAAAAGTTTTTTAAATATATTAATAGTAAAAAGATGCAGGTTGAGAGTGTTGTGATTAAATAATGGTACCAGTATGGTTGTAACAGATACAGAAAAGACAAATGTGCTAAATCAGTTCTTTTCTTCAGTGTATACAACAGAGGAGTGTGAGTTCCCAGGCTCACTTCATAGCTGCACTGATGGCTCCGCTCAATCTAGTCAGTGGCTGACTCAGGATATGATCCATAAACCTTTAATAAAAATTTATGTAAACAAGGTTGAAAAAAGAAAGTCCGTCAAGTTCAACCCCTCCAGATAAAAACCCAGCATCCATACACACACCCCTCCCTACTCTAAGATAAATTATATATACCCATATCTATACTAACTATATCATTTAGTATCACAATAGCCTTTGATATAATGTCTATCCAAGATTATCATTCAAGCCACTCTTAAAGGCATTAACAGAATCAGACATCATAACATCACCCGGCAGTGCATTCCATTACCTCACTGTGAAGAACCACCTACGTTGCTTCAAACTAAAGTTCTTTTCTTTTAGTCTGAAGGGATGGCCTGTGGTGTGGTGATCCTCTATATGGGTAAAAAGGTCCCATGCCATTTGTCTATAATGTCCTCTAATGTACTTGTAAAGTGTAATCATGTCCCCTTGCAAGCGCCTTTTTTCCCAGAGAAAACAACCCCAACCTTGACAGTCTACCCTCATAATTTAAGTCTTCCATCCCTCTAACCAGTTTAGTTGCACATCTCTGCACTCTCTCCAGTTCATTTATATCCCTCTTAAGGACTGGAGTCCAAAACTGCTCTGCATTCTTCAGATGAGGCCTTACCAGGGACCTTAAGAGAGACATAATTATGTTTCAGGAGTTAATGCCCTTTTTTATGCAAGACAGAACTTTATTTGCTTTAGTAGCCACAGAATGACACTGCCCAGGATTAGACAAAAGCTCCAAGATCCTTCTCATTTAAGGAAACTCCCAACATACTGTAATTTAGTGTATAACTTGCATTTATATTATTTTTGCCAAAGTGCACAACCTTGCATTTATCAACATTGAACCTCATTTTCCAGTTTGCTGCCCAGCTTCCCAAATTAGACAAATCACTCTGCAAAGTGGCAGCATCCTGCACGGAACCTATAGTTCTGAACAATTTAGTATCTTATGCAAAAATAGAAACAGTACTTTCAATGCCCATTTCCACGTCATTAATAAACAAGTTGAAAAGCAAGGGACCTAGTACAGAGCCCTGTGGTACTCCACTTACAACACTGGTCCAATTAGAAAATGTTCCATTTACCACCACACATTGTAGTCTATCTTTTAGCCAGTTCTCTATCCAGGTACAAATACTATGTTCCAGGCCAACATTCCTTAATTTAACCAGTAACCTTCTGCGTGGCACTGTATCAAATGCTTTAGCAAAGTAAATCACATCCACTGCCATCCCAGAATCGAGGTCCCTACTTACCTTCTCATAAAAAGAAATTAAATTAGTCTGGCAAGATCTATTACGCATAAAAACATGCTGACACAAACTCATAATATTACGATTTGCTATGAAGTCCAGTATCTTATCCTTTATTAATCTTTTGAAAAGCTTTCCTACCACTGATGTCAGACTAACTGGCCTATAGTTTTGAGGCTGAGAATGGGATCCCTTTTTGAATAGCGGTACCACATTAGCAATTCGCCAGTATCTCTGCACTATGCCAGGCTTCAAAATTTGATGTTTGAAAGATGTTTGGCAATCACAGATTTAAGCTCGCTAATATCCTGGGATGAATACCTGTCACGACCGGCACCCAATACCAGAACAAGTGCCAAGTACCCTGGTCTCGGCTCGGCTTCACCAGTAGTGTGACCACCTTTGGGCTTCGGGAGGAGCCCTCAGCTCACTTGGGTGCCACCTGGACTTAACGAGAGGTACAAGGCGAGATGTTCTGGCTGGCAAAGGGGCATGGCTGGTAGCAGAGTCTTTTGGGCAGAAGTTCACACTACAATAGGATTAGGCAGAAGGATGGTCAGACAGGCTGGGTCGAGGCAGGCGGATATCAGAATCGTCAGGTAGGCAAGGGTCAAAACCGGGTAGTCAATCAAGGGGTTAAGCAGGAGAGTTGTCCTAGGTAGGCAAAGATCAGGATACAGATTGTCGGATAGTCAGAAAGCAGGCTGGGTCAAACACGGATAATCAGATCAGGATACAAAACAGACCCTGAAGGCTCAGGAAACCACAAGAACAAAGTTCTAACACGGGCAAAGGGTTGTACA
Source organism: Xenopus laevis (assembly GCF_017654675.1). Classification (NCBI taxonomy): domain Eukaryota; kingdom Metazoa; phylum Chordata; class Amphibia; order Anura; family Pipidae; genus Xenopus; species Xenopus laevis. Next base: position 58,477,255 of record NC_054374.1, read on the forward strand.
ATGAATGGCCCTTAAATAGCATTCAAATTTTGTGCCGAAACGTGCTGACGCAACACGCCAGCGTGCCTGCGCCTTTAAATGGCGCGCAGTCGCGCCGCGCGGGCCCTAAAACAACATGGCGCTGGTGCTAAGGACCATACCATCTGGCCCCGGACCTTTATTTATCTTAACATGTTCTAGTCTCTTTTGAATTTCCTCATGTGTGAACCATGCACCATTAGTTGTATTACTATAATTGGGACTATCAAGAAGGAAACCCTCATTAACTGGTTCCTCATTTGTGTAGACAGATGAAAAAATGTGTTCAGAATCTGCGCTTTTTGTTTGTTTTCATCAACCAGCTGACCCCCCTCTGATTTTTGCATGATTTATTGGCCTCCTTGTACTTTATAAATGATTTGGCTGTCCCAGCTAACTTGAAAGCCTTAAAAGCACGCCTTTTCTTACCCACCTCAACACCAACACTTCTATTGAACCAAAAAGGTTTTGCTTTGCAACAACGTTTCTTGCTTACAAGAGACATGATAATTTTCTTTGTAAGCTTTTGCCCAGTCAAAATCTCTACCCAGAGGGATTCCACTCCCTCACCAGTGCCAGCATACTGACATGTATATTTATTAAGCAGCATTTTAAAGACTTCCCATTTTTGTTCCGTGTTTAACCCTGTGAAAAGCATTTCCCACCAAATATATTGCATTATGTTGCAGAGATGCCCTTATACTGTCAACGTTTGCATGTCTGAAATTTAGTGTTTTAGTTGCTCCCTTATATAATTGCTTCTACAACAGAATCTCAAAGGAGACCATGTTATGATCACTATTCCCTAAATGCTAGAGATGACTTCAGTATTATTAGTTATTACAAGGTCCAAAACAGATTCCTAGTAGGTTCTTGAACTAGCTGGAATAAAAAATTGTCATTCAGCATATTTACAAAACTACTAGCTTTTTCTGTCTTGGCAACCCCATTACCGCAGTTAATGTCTGGATAATTGAAATCACCCACAGCAACAACTTGACCCAGCTGTAAAGCCGCTTCTATCTGCAGCTGGCTTCATACTCTGTCACTTATACAAGGTGGTTTATAGCACACACCAATGATAATTTTCTTTGTAACCTTTTGCCCAGTCAAAATCTCTACCCAGAGGGATTCCACTCCCTCACCAGTGCCAGCAATGGTTATTTCTTTAGTGCATGGCTTTAATTCAGGCTTTACATACAAACACACTCCTCCACCCTTTTTAATCCCTCTGTCCCTCCTAAAAAGGGTATAACCCATTTAAATTCACAGTCCAGTCACATGTTTCATCCCGCCATGTCTCAATGATACTAATTATATCATCATTTTTAAAGCATCCGATTAATTGGGGATGTTTGCAGATGACACAAAACTATCAAGCCCAATAAATGCCACCAAGATGTGACATCATTGCAACAGGATCTTGACAAACTGGCAATCTGGGCAGCTAAGTAGCAAATGAGATTCAATGTTGATAAATGTAAAGTCATGCACCTTGGATGTAAAAATATCGAAGCCACTTATACTCTTATTGGGACTGCACTAGGCAAATCCATTATGGAAAAGGACCTTGGAGTCCTTGTAGATGATAAACTTGGCTGTAGCAAGCAATGCCAGTCAGCAGCATCAAGGGCAAATAAGGTCTTGAGCTGTATCAAAAGGGTATTGATTCACTGCAGGAAGCAGTCATTCTTCCACTTTATAAAGCACTGGTAAGGCCCCATCTATAATATGGAGTATAGTTTTGGTCTCCATCACTCAAACAGGACATTATTGTATTAGAGAGGGTGCAGAGAAGGGCAACTAAGCTGGTAAAAGGTATGGAAAATCTTAGCTATGAGGAAAGACTGGCCAAATTGGGGATGTTCACGCTGGAGAAGAGGCGTTTAAGGGGTTATATGATAACTATGTATAAATATATAAGGGGATCATATAATAATCTCAGTGAGTGAGATACTGTGATCCTTGTTAGTCAGCTTTGTTAACTGAGCAGCCTTTCCTGCCTTTGGTGCACAATCCCTGTTGACGGTACCTCATAGCTGGTCTCACGCTTCAAGGATCTCGCTATCTCTGAGCCTAGCCACTTGAGTCCCTAACTTGGCGGCATTAGCTGCTCACTAACTTTCCTGAACTTATCAGTCACTCCAATAGTGACCTATTACATTTTCTGACCGAATACTTGCTTCACCTATTCTGAGGCCTACCTCCACCTCAGGCCCTAGCAGCAACACCCCACTTCCAATGGGTGCACTGGAAAGAGGCAGAACACATGGCAACATCCCTTTTTATAACCTCTGGGGAACTACTCTCCCGCCTCTCTGGGAAAAAAAAGGACCCAGCCTAGCTGGTCAACTAAATCCCTGGAGTATAGAAAAACCTTTACCCTTTTATAAAATATAATAGTGACATCTACTGGCCAGTCACTCAACTGCCAGCAGAACATTTTCACATAGGACAAAGGAAACAGCTTCCCTTGTGTAACGGAGGACCCAATCTAGGTGTCTAAACTATGCCCAGGAGAAACAAAGGACCCAAACATTAGCAAAACCTTTACCCTCCTACAGTAGTAACAAGGCCCATGCAGGGTCCTGAGCTCTGCTGCATGCTGGGAAACGTAGTTCTGTTACTGTCCATGCAAACTCTATGGAAATCCAGGCTCCTTATTGTGGTGAGTTGCGGTTCGTATTTCTTGCTTAATTACCGGTGTTAATGTGCAACAGATATGCCCATGGCTTGATAAAGGTGTGTAGACATCAAAACTTGCTATTTGTATGGGCTATGTGGTTTTATTCTACAATACATTTTACTTGCATTATAATGAGTGCTTTTTTTGTGATATTTTTATATGAGAGACCACATATGGTTGTGGTTGGTTTTGATCACATTTTATGTTGGGTTTTGACTTTTGGGAGTGCTGTTCAATCTCAGATGGTCCCTTTAACAATTGGAACATGTTTTTTACCATCAGGATTCTCTATAGTCTTGGGCTGTTTGCTCTGGTTTTCATTAGAAAATTGGATCAATTCCGAGTTTTCTGGGTAGCAATTCAATAAAGTCGAAATCTAAAAAGTTGAACGATTCGAACTGCTACTCAATTTGTCACACCAATTTGATTGAGAATCTTTATTGGCAAATTAAATGAATCAGGGTTTGGGAGTTTGGTCTAATTTTTTTTAATAAAAAAATAATTTTTTGAGAAAAATTAAAGTTTTAGTAAATAACCCACATGGTGTAGCGTTCTGTAGGAACAGAAATACATGTGGGCAGTTTCCACCTTTTGGCAGAAAAACCTCTGGAATCACATGTTTTCAACAACCCTTTTTGTGGCCCAGATCATTCAGTTGCAGTACCAATAGGGAATATATGACTTCAGATGTCTTACCTACTGTGTTTGTATGGCTGCCACTATGACTTCACAGCAGCTTGTTATATATAAACTATAGTAGTGGTTCTAAAGCAAACACACCAGTTTTACCAGTGGAAGCCAACAGCACATTATATCGTTATGCCTTTGAAACAGTTTTTTGGTGTTACTGTTCTTTCAACATGTGTTAAAGGCTACTTTTGCAGCATTCATTTCATTCTAGAAAATAGGAGGAGGATCCAGTCATCAAAAGATTTATGGCAGCACTGAAGTTACGGCCTCTAAATAGGTATTTTTCTTCACCCTGGGATTTGCCTCTTGTCCTAAAATCCTTAGTGTCTTTTCCTTTTGAGCCACTGGATCAAGCTTCTGTCTGGAATAGAACTGTAAAGACTTTGTTCTCGGTGACTATTGCTTCAGCAACCAGAGTCCGTTTTTTGCAAGCCCTGTCCATGGGCCAGGACAATATCTTTCCTTCTTGCCTAAAGTTGTCTCTATGTTTCATTTAAATTTAGAGGTTGTCCTGCTCCCTCTGACAATTTGTCTGCCTCGGAAGACCCTCTGTTTTTGAATCCAGTTAGGGTACTTAAGCTGTATCTGGGTTAAACAGAGCCCTTCAGAACATAGGAGAAATTTTGTGTCATCCTGGAGGAGGTAAGAAAGGGTTTGGCTGCCTCTTCTTCCACTATTTTCAGGTGGCTGGTTATCCCGATTTCTAAATCCGACCAGTTGCGTCAATGTGGTATGCACAGTGGTGGAGTTTGCTTCTGGAGTCCTTCAGTCCTTTAACTCTAATTAAACCTTTTTCTGAAGCATTGGTTGAGTTTTATTTTTCCACCCTGTTCTTTATGGAATTGCTGGGTACATCTCATTGTTTATGTTGACATATAGTGGCTAGGAAATGGGAAAATTGTTTCTCATACACACCATAATTTTCCTTTCCTAGCCACTATATATACACCAACATACCCTCCCTTCTTGGACTAAATGATTAGACTGCTGGCCCTAAGGGGGTATTTTTATAGGTTTGTAGGGGAGGGACTTTCTGGTCTGGGATGGAGGCAGGCAACCTACCTAATATTTATGTTGGCATATATGGCTTGGAAAAGAGAATGACAGTAAAAAAAAAATATTTCCCGATTTTTTTAGTGTTCAAATTGCAATGAGCACATGAAAAGCAACCAAAAAAACCTTTGATTCCTCACCCTCTTCCAAGACAACCTTGGAGAAAAGGTAGGAACTGACTTATTTTGTTTTAATGGAATGCCTACTTTGTGTGGACTACTTTTCAAAGTTTCCATAACTACTCAAGCTGAATGACACAACAAGCAGGCGTATAGTCACTGCATTAAAATTCATATTTGCATATTTCTGATATTGTTATATCTGACAATGGTCCTCGGTATGTCAGTGCAAAATTCAACACATTTGCAGAAAGTTGGGAATTCAAGCATATAACTTCCAGTCCAGATCATTCTCAGTCAAATGCACAGGCTGTAGAGAGATATTAAAAATATGCTTTAAAAGTCAAAACAGGAAACTGCATCGATCCTTACATCGATTTAATGGAATATCATGCCATACCACTTGAAGGCATTGGATTTTCACCTTCACAACTTTTGATGGGCAGAAGGCTAAAACCTAATTGCCAACACATACCTCATTGGTTTTTACCAAGGTGTGTGACAAGATGAAAGAAAAAAAAAAAAGTAAATCCAAATCCAAAGCCAATCCAAAGTACTATCAGATTTACAAGTTGGAGATAGTGTAAGGATGCAAAGAGGATGCACATGGCAACTGGCAACAGTTGTGTAAAAGCATGATCAACCCAGATCTTTTGTTCATACACCTGATGAGGAGAATACAGGAGAAACAGGAAAAACCTGAGAAAAACAGAGAACTTACTGCTACCTTCTGATGATCCAGAAACTTTGACAAACAATGACTAATGCATGGACAGAACTGAGACCGTTCAAGGTGAACAATCATCAAGTCAGTAATTATTCTTATATGCTTGTACCTCAGAGTTCTCAATCCTACAAAATCAGATCTGGGAGACAGATCAAACTTCCCTTAAGATATAGAGCGTAATAAAGTGTACTTATGCATGATATATTGAGGCAGTAATGTTAAAAGTTCATATTGATTTAAGAAAAGATAAAATGTGAAGTAACATTTATGGATAAAATATGTATGTATGTATGTATGTATGTATGTATGTATGTATGTATGTATGTATATTTTTATTTGTATAGTGCTCACATAAATATAAATATAAAATATACTTACAATACAGATTAAGTGCTCAGTGTCAAGGAAACAAAAGGCTAGAGGACCCTACCCTGTAGGCATTACAGTCTAAATGGGAGGGTAACATACAGACACAATTCAGAGGGGTATTAAGGTGCTGTAGGTTACACTTTGTTACACTGTTATATAAGTGCCAGTTCCCAGTTCAGGTGTTATCCAGGTGCTCCCAGAGGTAGTCTGAGTTTCGTTTTAAAAACACTGAAGGAGGATTCTCTCCTGAGAGATTCAGGAATGGCATTCCAAATAAAGGAGTCGCAAGAGAGAAGGGTTTGATACGGGAAACAGCAGCAGTAGTGGGGGGTACAACCAAGCGGTTGATCTGAGAGCAGCGGAGATTTCGGCCAGGAACATATAGAGAAACAAGAGATGAGATGTAGTGAGGTGCAAAGGAATGAAGGGCTTTGAAGGTTATGAGGAGGAGTTTATAAGTTATTCTTTGTTTTATAGGAAGCTATGATAAGGACTTCAGCAGCAGAGGGGTCTGTACCCTTTTGGATGAGAGGAGGATAATTCTGGCAACAGTGTTTAATACAGATTGTAGAGGGGAGAGATAGAAGTTAGGGAGGCCAGTTAGTAGAAGTTTACATTAATCTAGTCTGGATAGGATGAGAGCTTGCATGAGCGTCTTGGCTGTAGCAGGTGAAAGGAAGGGACGGATTTTGGCAATATTGTGTAAGAAAAAGTGACAGGTTTTGACAGTGGTGTTAATATGAACAGAGAAGGAGAGAGAGGAGTCAAAGATTACCCCCGACAGCGTGCTGAGTTGACAGGATTAATGAGCATGCCATCAATAGAGATAGTAAATAGGTGAGTAGGACCAGGATTAGGTGGAAAGATCATTAGTTCCGTTTTTGTTAAGTTGAGTTTGAGGTGGCACTGGTTCATTCAATTTGAGATAGCTAGGAGGCAGTTGGAGATTTGAGCCTCTGTTTCTGCTGTTAACGAAGGGGTGGATAAATATATTTGGGTATCATCAGCATACAGATGATAATTAAAGCCAAATGAATGGATGAGATCTCCCAAAGATAGAGTGTACAGGGAGAACAACAGCGGACCAAGTACAGAGCCTTGCGGCACCCCCACCTTAAGTGGAACTGGAGATGAGGTTTTGTTATCATAGGAGACAGTGAATGATCTGTTAGAAAGGTAAAAAGAGAGCCAAGATGCAGCCTGGTTACAGATGCCAAGCAAATACAGAATCTGCATCAGGAGAGAGTGGTCAACTGTATCAAATGCAGATGATAGGTCAAAGAGGAGAAGGATGGAGAAGGGACCTCTGGCTTTGGCAACCTGAAGATCGTTTGTAACTCTGCACAAAGCAGTCTCAGTAGAGTGACCAGGCCGGAAACCAGATTGCAGAGGGTCCAACAGATCATGGGCGTGTAGAAAGTTAGTAATACAGGAGAACACAATACGCTCTAGGAGTTTAGAGGCAAGTGGTAGAAGGGAGACAGGACGGTAATTTGATAGACAGGATGGGTCAAGCGTGGCCTTTTTAAGAATAGGCTTTACACAGGCATGTTTGAAAGGAGAAGGGAAGGTTCCAGAAGCTAGAGAAGAATTGAAGATGTGGGTAAGTAGTGGTGAAGGTTCTGCAACACAGTGTTTGAGCAGAGAAGAAGTCATAGAGTCAAGAGGGCAAGTTGTGAGTGGGGAGGACAAGAGAAGCTTGGAGACTTCAGATATTGTTACCGGAGGGAAGGAATTAAGACATGCAGAAGGGGGCTTAGGAATGAGAAGCTGGTTTACATTAGTAGAGGTAGGGATCTGATTGTGAATGGACTCTACTTTGTCTTAAAAGATATCAGCAAAGTCCTGAGGAGAGTGCGTCAGGTTGACTGATACCGTTGATGAGGTATGGTATGTCAGGTTTGCTATATGGATGTATATTGGACTATGTCAGCACCTGTAGCAGCAGCACTGAACTAGCTAGTGATATAATAGAAAGTAATTCAGGTAAATCTGGACATGCCCACATAGGAGAGCATATGTTAAGAGAAACTCTGTAATACAACTAAGTTCTGCTCAGTCTTGTGTCTGGTAACTTGGCACAGCCACATTACAAACTCACATACTTTCTATTGATTTCTAGAATTGTATTTATCAAATGGTGATTTATAACTTTCACCTATTGATAAATACACTTCTAAAAATCCCTTAGGAATCAATAGAAAGTATGGAAGTTTTTTTATGTGGCGGGTTCTAATCTCACATTTTGATAAATCTGGCTCTTAGTGTATAACTTGCATTTATATTATTTCTACCAAAGTCCATAACTTTTGCACTTATCAACACTGTATCTCATTTTCCAGTTTGCAGCCATGTTTTCTAATTTTGCTGAATTGCTCTGCAAAGTGACAGCATCCTGCATGAAACGTATAGTTCTGCACAATTTACTTTCATCAGCAAAAATAAAGACAGTACTTTCAATGTCCATCTCCAGGTCATTAGTAAACAGGTTAAAAAGCAAAGAACTAAGCACAGACCACTGCGCTACTCCACTAACAAAAACAAATCATATAGTTACAAAATTTTCATTTACCACCACTCTTTGTAATCTATCCTTTAGCCAGTTCTCTAACCAGGTATAAATAATATGTTCCAGGCCAATATTACTTCATTTAACCTTCTATGAGGCACTGTATCACTTTAGCAAATATAATTAGATAACAACTGCCATCCCAGTGTCAATGTTCTTGCTCAACCCCTCATGAAAAGCAATTAAATTTGTTTGGAAAGATCTGGGACGCATAAAGCCATGCTGGCACAAACCCATAGCATTGTGATTACCGTATATACTCAAGTATAAGCCGACCCGAGTATAAGCCGAGGTACCTAATTTTACCTACGAAAACTGGGAAACCGTATTGACTCGAGTATAAGCCTAGACACAACTACAGCCCTGTCTCCCAGCAGCGCCCATTCCGCCAAAGCGACCCCCCCAGCGATCAACCGGACTTTGCAAAGTTGATGGTGACAGAGAATTGCCAAACAGATTACTGTGTTCATTGTCCCACTGTCCTACTACCATGTGCAGAGGGTGGTGTGTGATATTGCCATCACTGTTAATCTTTCGTATAACCAACAGAGGGTGCTGTGTGATATTGCCATCACTATTAATCTTTCGTATAACCAACAGAGGGTGCTGTGTGATATTGCCAGCACTATTAATCTTTCGTATAACCAACAGAGGCTATATGGTACCAATGTCGTTGAGTATCTTATGCCTTATTACCCTTTCCCAAAGCTCTCCTATCACTTTTGTTAAACTAACAGGCCTATAGTTTTAGCAGCAACTGAATAGCAGCCAGGCCGGGCCAAGCCACCTGGGCGCCCAAGGCAACCCGGCTGGCCGATTCGCCCCCTTGCCGGCACAGCTCCAGAGTGCGCATGCACGCACGCGTCCGGGATTGTGCGCGTCATGGAGGATACACATCCCGGAGTGTGCATGCTTCCCGAAATGCGCATCTGCAGTCATTATTTAAATTTGTGGAGGGGGGAACCAGTGCCGATGGAAGAGAAAGGGTCCGGACCAGGGGTAGGCTGAAGGAAGAGGTACGTGCTTGGCGCCCCCACTTCATTGCGCCCTAGGCACGTGCCTCTTCTGCCTACCCCTAGTTCCGGCCCTGATAGCAGCACCAAATTAACAATTCATCAACCTATCAGCACTATGTCAATATATCTTGCAAAATTAAAGGGATACTGTCATGATTTTTATAGTATAGTTTTTATTTCTAAAATTACTTTATTTACACTGCAAATAATTCACTACCATATAAAATTTTATTTCCGAAAACCAACAAGTATATTTTTTTAGTTGTAAGATGTGTAGGCAGCCATCTCAGGTCATTTTGCCTGGTCATGTGCTTTCAGAAAGAGACAGCATTCAGGATGCTTTTTGGCAGGCTGTTGTTTCTCCTACTCAATGTAACTGAATGTGTCACAATGGGACTTGGATTTTTACTATTGACTCAGTGCTATTCTCATATGTACCAAGGAGCTGTTATCTTGTGTCAGGAAGTTGTTATCTGGTTATCTTCCCATTGTTCTATTGTTAGGCTGCTGGGGGGAAATGGAGAGGTGATATCACTCCAACTTGCTGTACAGCAGTAAAGAGTGACTGAAGTTTATCAGAGCACAAGTCACATAACTGGGGGCATCTGGGAAACTGACATGTATAGCCCCATGTCAGATGTCAAAATTAAATATTAAAAAATCTGTTTCTTTTTTGAAAAACAGATCTCAGTGCAGATTTCTGCTGGTCTAGCATTATTAACTGAAATATAAAATTTTCCCATGACAGAATCACTCTAAGAAAAGAGTTCTGGCAATCACAGAGCTAAGCTTATTTAGTACCCTGGAATCAATACCATCTGTTATTTTTCCTGATATGCCCACCAAAGGACTTGAATAGGGGCTGCCGGGCGAGGACCACATCAATGAGCCCATACAGTCCACAATCCAATGTGAAAATCAAACCTGCCTGATCAACTCCCGGACAATTTTTGGACAGATATCGGTCAGTAAGCCCCATTGGAGGACCCCTTCCACAGAAAAAAAAGCTGCCGGCTTGGTCTAAAGCACTTGATTGGCAGCTTAAATCTGCCCATATACAGTATGACCACCTTTAGTCATAGGCACAACACTTTGTTTTACAAGCTTTTTTATAGATACAGGGTACCAGCGCCACCTTGTGGCTATCAAAAACATGACATACTGTAGTTAACAGCATTAATGAGAAAGAAAATGCATTGATAAATAATCCAGTACAGGAATAGTTTTTAAACAAGAATAACATATATGCCTGGGTGGTGGTAACAAATAATGCAATAGTTCAGTGAAGTAAAGCACTCAACAGGTCTTGTGCAAGCAAAAATACGTTGTTTTTAATTTCATTTACAAACCTGATTTTTCGGACGGGTTTGTTAATTAAATAAAACCTTATCTATGTCTTTTATTATCAGCATTCTAGTAAGGTTACCTTTTGGCAGGCTAGCAACTAGTGGTGTGCAGGTCAAGAAATTCTCAACCCACACCAGACACAAACTCGCCCCCTCCCAACCCACAGCCGGCCCATCATTCCCCCTCTATTTTTCGCCCCACAGTGACGTCACAAAAGGGGTGGGGGCAGGCGCAAGTCTATAAATTTAGGTGCCGGAAGATGGAAGCTGGCACTGCTATGTCACTGGGAGAGCAGGAGAAGAGCTCAACCCAGACTCACCCACAACCCGAAGAATTTGTGCAGGAGCCCGCACATCACTACTAGCAACCTGCTAGAGGATGGTATGAGTGTTCAAGGGGCCAGCTAAGTGCAGACAGGCCTCTTGGGGTTTCCGCCTGCTATAACCTCATTCAAGGAAAGATTGAAAATTTAAGCTTTCATTCAAGATTCCTTCTTGTGGGTCTTCAGTATATAAATCCACTTCATTGCCACCCCGTGCATCTCCATGAACACAATACCTTGAAATTGAATGCCATCCATTTTGTCCAAGTGAACACAGCAAATGTGTCGAGCCATCCTTGAAAGTAAATTCTCATTCAAGATGTCTGCTATGTGTATGCCTTTTGGTCTTACATACGTTACATTACACAAAAACGTGAATCAACAAAAATTGTGTTGCAGCTTATGAAATGTTTGATTTCCCAGGTTTTACCATTAGCCAGAAAAGTTTTGGAATCAGAAATATATTTGCATTGCTCACATCCTCCACACTTGTTTGAACCTAGATATTTGCAGCAATTCTGATTCCTTTTGCCTTTGAAATTACTACTTGTAAATTTGTTCTTTAAAGGGGATATAAAGGCAAAAAAATAAAATCCCATTTTTACTTTCTTTAATGAAAAAAATCCATCTCCAATATACTTTAATTAAAAAATGTATATTTTTTCATCTGCATAATATTTACTGCCATATTATTTTTATTTGTTTAATGTGAAAATCAAATAAAATATTTAAAACACAAAAAAATAAAATAAATAAAAAGTGTACCATTTTTTAAGAAACTCGACTATATGTAGTGAAATTCCCCCTACATTTTTCTTGCTCTCACTGCTGCAGATAGGAAACTTCCGACAGTCCCTAGCTGCTCTGCAGGGAAACAATCATACTTTTAAACGACAGGGGTGACGCCACCCCACCTTACTTCCCAGAACTCAAACAGCTCTGGTTGTTTCCCTGTAGAGTAGCCGGTGACTGTGTAGAAATTTTTATTCGCAGACCCAGTGCAGTATGCATATTCTGTTTATAGTTTGGCTGTATTGGCTTCTATGGCAGATAGTATTTGACTTTTGCAGTTTTGATAATTAATGACGATCCCTAAGATTAGCCTCCCAACAGAAGCTGAGACCACACGGAGCATGTGCATGGTCTTGCAAAGATGTTTAACAAAGTTAGAAAATGATGACCCCCTGTGGCCAACTTTGAAAACATAAATCATTTGTTTAATCAGGCTTTTGGTGCAGTAAATTCATGTTTATGTTTAGTATACAAAATACAGCATTTATAGCATTATTCTTTTTTAAACTTTGCCTCTCCTTTTTTTAAACTTTGCCTTAAACAACTATTCCTACAATTGGAGATGTGAGGGATTGTGTCAATATATTATTTCACCCAACTAAGATCTAGTGCCAGTGTTTGTTTATTATCTCCATTGTGTTGTTGCTTTGTGCATTATAGGTCAGCATTAACCTGGTATAATCCCTGTTGTTGTATGTGTACCTCTTTTGTCTTCTCTAATTCCATATAATAAGGAGTCCCTGGTTTGCACTAGTGCCTTCTGAAGGGTCCTGGATTTTTCACCCAATCTTGCATACACGGCAATAGCCGGAACAGGATACGTGTCATTTCATGGAATGATCATGCCGTGGGAACTTGTGCTATTTAGTTATAAAACTGATCATTCAACATCAGTGAGAGTAATTTTAAGAATGTTTGAATTCTGGGCTTCACTGCCCGAGCATGAATTATTGAACTGTAAGGTTACTTGGAGGCTGCACAGTCCAGCGCCGTGGTTTAGGAATGCCACCTATTTTAAAATCATTGGATAACTGAATAATTGAGCAACGTGACTGATTCAAACCCTGCCTTATGATTTGGAACTTTAGAATTCAGTACTGTGGTTGAAAACTGTGCTTGGGTTACAACCCATCACTTTTATATCACTACTAATAAGCAGCACATTGTTAACAGTGGGGAGGAACCCTCCTTGTTTCCGGTTCATGGGATAGGGGAGTGCCTTTTTAAAGGTGTTTAAATAAAATATATGTGGTTTTATCTATAGGATTGTCTTATGGCATGTCCGATAGTAGTGATATAACTACCAGGTGGATAAAAGTAATACAATTTATTCCATACACTGTGGGAGTGCTAGCCAGCTACTAGAAAAAAGAATTAACAAAATTGATTTTTATTGGGGTCAACATCCAGAACGATCACAAAGTATGCATTCTGACCATTATACCAAATACAATAAAGTCAACAACAGTAAAAGCCGTTTTATATCAGACCCTGTCCATAGCCCGTAGGCAGATTACATTCTACACCTCATTGATATGAACACTGAAAAGTAAATATAAGTAACAGTGTCAACGTGAGAAATACTTGCATACTCAAACTGGTCACACTGAAAAACATAGCTCTATATGACAGTTCTGGGTAAAGTGGATAATAACTGTACTTGATTCATTCTGGGAGAAACTGTTGTTGCAAAATATCTGCATATATTATTGTGTAATTTGCTGCTAATTGCTTTAATCATTACAAATACCATAATTGTATTGCCCAGCAAGGAACTGGAACATATACTGGGGGGGGATCTCTTAGATATAAAGTATATCTATAAAAATATTCAGAAAACATTTTCCTCTACAGCAATAACGAGTGTGAACTGGCTTGATTTGTCTAGTTTGTAAAGTTTCACTGAATAATTTACAAAATTGTGAAAAATTCTCCAAAGTTTACGAGTGACACTTTTTTTTGACATGCAAAAATTTTTTTCACCCATGAGAGTCTATTGGAGATTCACTCATCACTAGAGTATCTTAAAACTGTTTGTTACGACTGTTTGGTAAATTAATTCTTTATTTTCATGCTAAATGGATATGAATTCACAACATTTACAAAAAAAGAAAGCGAATATAAAGACAAATGTGAGAAAAAGCAAGGAAAAGAGACAAATCATATGCAAGACATTCTTAATCCATTTTCTACCAACATCTGCAGACATATCAAATGATCATACAGCATTTTAGCTTTTATAGAAACATTTTGTATAGAAAATAGTTAAATAGGGCTCCTACAGACCCAATTGTAGTGTGGGAAGGGGGAGAAGTCATACCCTTATTATAGCTGTGTTCTATCTATCTATATACAGTTAGGTCCATAAATGTTTGTACAGAACTTTTTTTTCTTATTTTGGTTCTGTACATTACCACTATGAATTTTAAATGAAACAACTCACATGCAGTTGAACTGCAGACTTTCAGCTTTAATTTAGTGGGTTTAACAAAAAGATTGTATAAAAATGCTAGGAACTAAAGCCTTTTTTAACACAATAACTTCATTTCAGTGGCTCAAAAGTAATTGGACATATTAAAAAACTGAAAATAAAATGTTTATTTCTAATACTTGGTTGAAAACCCTTTGCTGGCAATGACAGTCTGAAGTCTTGAACTCATGGACATCACCAGATTCTGAGTTTCCTCCTTTTCTAATGCTCTGCCAGGCCTTTACTGCAGCAGCTTTCAGTTGCTGTTTGTTTGTGGACCCTTCTGTCCGAAGTTTAGTCTTCAACAAGTGAAATGCATGCTCAATTGGGTTCAGATCAGGCGACTTCTTTGCTTTAACAAACACCTTCGTTGCTTTGGCTGTATATTTTGGGTCATTGTCCATCTGTATTATGAAACGCCTCCCAATCAAATTTGACTGCATTTATGGATTTGAGCAGACAATGTCTCTAAATACCTCAAAATTCATTCAGCTGCTTCTGTCCTGTGTCACATCATCGATAAACACTAGTGTCCCAGTTCCACTGACAGCCATGCATGCTCAAGCCATCACACTGCGTCTGCAGTTTTACAGATGATGTGGTATGCTTTGGATTATGAGCTGTTCCACGCCTTCTCCATACTTTTTTCTTGCCATCATTCTGATTGAGGTTGATCTTTATTTCATCTGTCCAAAGAATGTTTTTCCAGAACTGTGCCGGCTTTTTTAGATGTTTTTTTTTTTTAGCAAAGACCAATCTAGCCTTTCTATTCTTGATGCTTATGAGTGGCTTGCACCATGCAGTGCACCCTCTGGATTTACTTTCACACAGTCTTTTTATGGTAGACTAATATCTATACACCTACCTCCTGGAGAGTGGTGTTCACTTGTTTGGCTGTTGTGAAGTGGTTTCTCTTCACCATGGAAATAATCCTGAGATCATCCACCACTCCACTGTCCGTGGAGGTCTTTTTGCGTTGTGAAGTTCACCAGTGCTCTTTCTTTCTTGGGATGTACCAAACTGTATAAATTGCTAATATTGTAGCAATTTCTCTAATGGGTTTTTCCTGTTTTTGAAGCTTAAGGATGGCTTGTTTCACCTGCATGGAGGGCTTCTTTGACCGCATGTTGTCTGTTCACAGAAAAATCTTCCACATACAAGCACCCCCTTCAAATCAACTGCATGGCTTCATTGCTTCATTGATAGACATAAAGGAATTGCCCACACCTGCCCATGAAATAAACTTTAAATCAATTGTCCAATTACTTTTGAACCACTGGTGCAATTGAAATGAAGTGATTGTTTAAAAATAAATAAAAGGCTTTAGTTCCTCACATTTTTATGCAATCTTTTTGTTCAACCCACTGAATTAGGGTAGGACTCGACGGAAGATTTTGAAGTGATCCAAATCGCTGTGCGAAAATCAAATGAAGTTGTGTTGCTAAGGATCAAGGCGGCGACTTCATCGACATTTCCATTACTTACCTAATTTCTGTTGCATCCGATTTGACGCCTGTAGTCCTACCCTGCATTTGAGTTGTTTCAATTAAAATTCATTGTGGTAATGTAAAGAACCAAAATTAGAAAAAAAAGGTTGTCTGTCCAAATATTCATGGACCTAACTGTATAGGTACAGGGGGGGACAGTTGTCCTGGGCCCAGTGGGTTTTTTTGGCTTGAGGGCCGGCCATGCTGTACTTTGGAAGGAAAGGTGGGAGCATACACGCCAGCATAATTTTCACGCCAACAGCTTTCTCTACTTTATATTGGTTACTGAAGTTTAAGGTCCCATGTGGGGAAGTTCAAACTTGACCAACCCAATTCTTTTGCAGCTGAAGCAGAATACAGAAAGAATATCCAGGTACATACGTCTCTCCCTCCCTTCTGAAGTCTGCATTTCCCTGACAGCACTGGGTGCTGTTTATCAAGTAAGTGGAGGGGGGACCCTGGCCACCTTATTTGTTTTTTTAACTTGTAGGAGGACCCTGACCACCAATAATTTTTTTTAGCTGGTTGGGAGGGGCTATGGCCACCAATAATTTTTTAACTTGCAGGGGGGCCTGACCACCAATGATTTTTTTAAATCTAGTGGGGGGGCTTTGGCCACCAATGTTTTTTTTTTAACTTGTGAAAGAGGGGCTGGCCACCAATGTTTTTTTAACTTGTGTAGGGGGGGCCTAGCCACTTTATAATCCTTTTGTCAAAAGGGCTTTACTTTTTTGTTCATTTTTGTGTCTGGGGTGGAACCTGGGGCTGGCCTGGGGTAAGTTGAGCACAGGGAAATAAATTTTGTCGTATGGGCCCTGTGATTTCTGGTGGTAGCCCTGGTGCCTTAGCAGCGTTATCTATAGTGGAAGAATAACCCCCTCCTCCCTTGAATTTATGCATCTTTTAATACAGTTCAAGACCTTGTTTGTCCTTGAAGCTGCTGACTGGCATTGCTTGCTACAGCCAAGTTTATTATCTACAAGGACTCCAAGGTCCTTTTCCATTATGGATTTGGTCCCATTATGGGTATAAGTGGCTTGCATATTTTTACATCCCAGGTGCATGACTTTACATTTATCAACATTAAATCTCATCTGCCACTTAGCCAGCCAGATTGCCAGTTTGTCAAGATTCTGCTGCAAGGATGCTGTATCATGGATGGAATTAATTTTTCACCATACATTTTCTTTTTTTTTTTTTTAAGCAGTTTCCCAAATGTTTTGGTGAAGCAAAATGGGACAGATTCACTCATCACTAACTATTAATATATGTGAAAAACTACTTGGGGTTCTGCTGCAATGTGCTCCTATCTTTGCCTTCCAGATTTTTACAATATTTAATTCTGACCCCACAGAAGTTTTTGCCCCCATTCTGGAGGACTTCCCCCTCCTCTGACTTTGTCATTTGTAATTATGTCTACCAAGACCGCCAGTTCTTCCCCAGCCCCTCCCAATAATCTGTCCACTTATTCCTCCACATGCTAAACCCTAGCATCAGGCAAGCATCATCCAGTTAAGCATTTCAACAGATTACCCTATCCATCTGTCTAACAACTGAATCCCCTATAACTAAAATATCTTTCCTTTTTCACACAACCCCCCCATTATTAGAGATGCTGCCTCCAAGGATTCTCTTAGAGTCAGCCTGCTCCATACATGCAAATGCAGAGCTGTCCTCCCCAGCATCTTCACACAAAATGGCAAATCTGTTGCTTTGGACTAGCTGTGGACCAGCCACCTACTTCTCCTCTTAACTATAACAAACCTATCTCCCTCATTATGCTACACTGCCCCTTCTCCACGCTCTCTACACTGACCCCCGTCAGTGGTTGTTTTGTAAGCCTCGTTTCCTCTCCCGCATTTGCCCCTGCCCTCATTGCTGCAAGTTCTCAGCTTAGAGCAGGAGTCCCCAAACAGTTTTTACCCATGAGCAACATTCAGATATAAAAGGATTTAGGGAGCAACACAAGAATGAAAAATGTTTTGGGGTGCCAAATAAGTTCCGTGATTGGCCATATGGTAGCCCCTATGTGGAATGTCAACCTACAGGAGGCTCAGTTTGTCAGTGGACCTGGTTTTTATGCAACAAAAGCTTACCGCCAAACCAGGAACTAAAAAATAAGCACCTACTTTGCGGCCACTGAGAGCAGCATACAAAGGGTTGGTGAGCACATGATTGGGGATCACTGCCTTAAGAGTCTGCAGTTCAAATTTCAAGATGAACACTTACCTTTATCTCTCACATATAAATGCTGCCTGGAACTGCTGCTCCAACACCACATACATGTGGCAAGACACACACTGAGTGATACTGGCAAACCCACAGGAATTCAGTATTTACATCGGGTACTTACAGTCTCCCAAGTGCAATTCCACAAAAATGACTTTTTAAGTTTTAAACAACTTTATGTTTTTAATCCCTGCTAAACACTTAACATGCAATACACTCTGTGTATTCGGGAACTTATTGAGATCTCAACATCATCTGATTTTTCAAATAAGTCCTAAAAGTAGATGAAGAAAACCTATTTAAACAAATGAAACAAAAATGACTGTTATATGTAGCAGACCCGTGAGCTATGAAATTGCTTATGGGTATACTCTTGCAAAGTACACTGGTGACACCCCAAAGATCCAGTAAATATGAACACAAGAATGGCAGTGCAACAGGTACAGTCTTACTTTATTAAACAGCTGAAGCTGTAAGAAATGGTTAGATATTGAGAACAATAACTGGTCAATTTCTAGTTAATATCTTAATACTGTAATGATCATCATCATTTATTTATATAGCGCCGACAAGTTACGCAGTGCTTTACATTAGATCAGTGCTGTCCAACTTCTGTGCTACCAAGGGCCGGAATTTTTCTGGCCTACATGGTGAAGGGCCGATAATGGAAGTCAGTGTTAACCACTCCCTGTTTTTGAACCACACCCACTTTAAACCACACCCATGTTACCACAAGACCATGTACACATTAATGGTGGTAGCACACTAAAAAAAAAAACAAATGGTTGGTGCTCACTGATATCACTCATCACTCATATGTGAAAAAAGTCATATTAAGACATACCCTTAAATCCATATGCTTCCTCCTCCCCTGTGGAGGCACCCCCAGCACATGATAAAACACCTTAAGGGCCTCTAACAATAATTTTCAAATGCTAACAAACCCCCAGAACCAATACCAGGCTCATGTTCCACAGGCAGAGTACGGCACACACAGGCAGAGTACGGCACACAAAGGCAGAGTACGGCACACACGGTCCTAAATCTAGGATTCACGCGATCGCATCTTTGAGTCTATGGCCATCTTAATTGTGAGTAGTTTGAATTTGATTCTAGAAGAGATTAGGAGCCAGTGAAAGGATATGCATACAGGAGTAGCCGATGTTGAGCGGTGAGGTACATGAATGAGTCTACCAGCAGCATTTAGAACAGATTGGAGTTGTGAAAGGCGACTTATTGGAATACCTGTGAGGAGTAGGTTGCAGTAATAAAGGTAGGAGATGATGAGATTGAATCAGTGTTTTGGTTGAGTCGTAACGGAGATATGGACATATTCAGGCAATGTTGCACAGCTGAATACAACAAGATTTTGCAAGTGTTTGGATGTGTAATGAAAAAGACAGATGTGAGTCTAGGATAACTCCTAGGCAGCGTGCCTGTGTGGTCGAATGAAAGGTGGTGTTATTTACTATGAGTGATATCTAATAATAATAATTCAGTAAGAATAGCCTAATAAAAAGCATAATCCTTGTGTCCCCCAGCATATTGGCAGCTGAATATAGTGTGTACCAGTGGGGGCCCCTTGTGAAAATGCAATGCTGTCGGCCTTACTTCAGTGAGATCGGTATTTCTGTGCATGCGCAGTTGGAGCAGTTTGCCGGTGTGCGACAACTGCGCATGTGCGGAATTACACAGAAATTGTCGAGCCATAAGTCAGCTTACAGAGGATGCGGAAGATGGATGCGTGCAACTTTGCTGGAAGAATCTGCGGCGAGGGGTAAGTCGGAGTATGGGGCGATTCCCGGGGGGTAGTTAGCCTGGGGGGAGGAGGGAGGGGGATTTACCTGGGGTGGGGGGGGTACGGGTTTTTCTCCCCCACAGGTTGAATTCTCCTTTAAATCCTCAATAGCTCTGCTGGTTCACTGAAACACTCTCAGATGATGACTCTAGTAAGGAGGGAGACACATCTGAGCACTGTGGAAACATCCAGCAATTTAGGTGCTCCTCTGTCCATAGAAACCACACAGTCTCACAGACACAATAGAGGCCTTTAATCTCCCCTGAACCTCCACAGCCGCCAGAACCGACACTCCAGGAGGTCCTGCAGGCAATTCGGGATACACAGACAGCAGTGGAGGTAAAGATTGACACTAGGGTGGAGGAGGTGAAGATTGATCTGGCGCTGCTTCACCAAGATCTCCAAAATCTGAGAGAGTGAACAGCTGAGTCAGAGCACCTAGAGGACGCCTCGAGCGAGGTCCCACATGCGATCGCTGATCTCCAGAACCAGCTGAAACTCTGCAAGACGTGGGCCGATGACCGAGAGGGGAGGCAGAGACGCAATAACATACGCATTGTCGGAATACCCGAAAAACAGGAAGGCGTTGCTCCTGAACTACCTCTTGAAACCCTTCTAAAGGTGGCCATACACGGATAGATCCGCTCGTTTGGCGATGTCGCCAAACGAGCGGATCTCCCTCCGATATGCCCACCTTGAGGTGGGCAATATCGGGCTGATCCGATCGTGGGCCCTAGGGCCCAACGATCGGATCCTTCACGTTCGCAAACGGGCGGTCGGATCGCGGGACCGCATCAACGAACAGATGAGGCCGCGATCCGACGGGATTTTTAACCCCATCCGATCGAGATCTCGATCGGGGAAGCCCGTCGGGGGCCCCCATACACGGGCCAATAAGCTGCCGACTCGGTCTGTTGGCAGCTTTTATCGGCCCGTGTATGGCCACCTTTAGGAACCATCTGGGTGCTGACCAATTATCACAGATGTTCCTGGTCAAACTGGTCATCGCTTCCCGTCACGCCAACCTCCCCCATGGGCTCCCCGCGTACCATGATTGCCAAAATCCTCAATTACAGGGATTGTGACGCCATTTTGAGGCTGATGCGCACCAAAGAGGACCTGCAGGTCGGAGATGCCAAGATCATGATCTACCCTGATTACACCATGGAGGTTCAGCGACAAAGAGCCAAATATACTGAAGTCCGGAGGAAACTCAATACAATTTTCCCAGCTAAGCAAAAGAGCGGTGGATGGCAACACCAGATTATTTGCGACGAAACAGGAGGCCATGGCTGGAGTGGCTGGAAAGAGGATAAGCCACTCATACATCCTACTTGCCCCTTGGTGTGTGAGTAACTCTGGGGAAACATGGCCATTCTGCAGGTGTTTCAGCCCTTGGGCTCGTGAGTATACACCCTTATAATATGATGTGCCAACCTGTGTTCCTATTTACCGGCCACCACTTATACTTGAACCAGAAAGATCTCCCATTGATACCAGCTGATTGCCAGTGGGGACAGCCCTTGGGCTCGTGAGTATACACCCTTATAATATGATGTGCCAACCTGTGTTCCTATTTACCGGCCACCACTTATACTTGAACCAGAAAGATCTCCCATTGATACCAGCTGATTGCCAGTGGGGACATTAGCCAAAGCCCGGAGGACTGGGGGCGAGTGCTTATGCTGTACTTTTTGTTTAACTGAACTGTGTTTATGCTATAGTCGCTATGTCCCAGGCGGTGGCTATATGGGTTCTGTTAGGGGTTAAGACCCACCCCAGGTTCCAGGGTGGACAGGACGGGCTAGGGTGTTGTGGGTTTCCATGTGGTTTTTCCCCCTTTCACTTTTACCCACTTATGCATATATACAGCAGCAAGAGATATTGGCGGAGTTTTATAATCATTTTATTTAACTATGGCCAAGGTAAACTTGATTTCATGGAATATTAGAGGTCTTAATTTTAAATCAAGAGGGCCCTCTTATTCAATGCATTGAAACAATGGTCCCCGGCAATTGTATGCCTCCAAGAAATCCATTTAACGGGCCAGAAGGTCCTAGCGCTAAAGAGGGCATGGGTCGCTCAGGCATACCATGCCACTTCTCCACTCACGCAAGAGGGGACTCTATCTTGATTAAAAAAGGCCTTCACTTTGTACTCCATCACATTCATGCGGACCACTACGGTAGATATCTTAGATAGAACTGATGGCAACTGTAATGCAGAAAGTTGCAGCACTGCCAGCGGTGCCTCAGTGCTGGGTGGGTGATTTCAGTAGTGGCATGACCCCTGTTACATAGTTACATAGTTAAATTGGGTTGAAAAAAGACAAAGTCCATCAAGTTCAACCCCTCCAAATGAAAACCCAGCATCCATACACACACCCCTCCCTACTTTTAATTAAAATTCTATATACCCATACCTATACTAACTATAGAGTTTAGTATCACAATAGCCTTTGATATTATGTCTGTCCAAAAAATCATCCAAGCCATTCTTAAAGGCATTAACTGAATCAGCCATCACAACATCACCCGGCAGTGCATTCCACAACCTCACTGTCCTGACTGTGAAGAACCCTCTACGTTGCTTCAAATGAAAGTTCTTTTCTTCTAGTCTAAAGGGGTGGCCTCTGGTACGGTGATCCACTTTATGGGTAAAAAGGTCCCCTGCCATTTGTCTATAATGTCCTCTAATGTACTTGTAAAGTGTAATCATGTCCCCTCGCAAGCGCCTTTTTTCCAGAGAAAACAACCCCAACCTTGACAGTCTACCCTCATAATTTAAGTCTTCCGTCCCTCTAACCAATTTAGTTGCACGTCTCTGCACTCTCTCCAGCTCATTTATATCCCTCTTAAGGACTGGAGTCCAAAACTGAACTGCATACTCCAGATGAGGCCTTACCAGGGACCTATAAAGAGGCATAATTATGTTTTCATCCCTTGAGTTAATGCCCTTTTTTATGCAAGACAGAACTTTATTTGCTTTAGTAGTCACAGAATGACACTGCCCAGAATTAGACAACGTGTTATCTACAAAGACCCCTAGATCCTTTTCATTTAAGGAAACTCCCAACACATTGCCATTTAGTGTATAACTTGCATTTATATTATTTTTGCCAAAGTGCATAACCTTGCATTTATCAACATTGAACCTCATTTTCCAGTTTGCTGCCCAGTTTTCCAGTTTAGACAGATCACTTTGCAAAGTGGCAGCATCCTGCATGGAACCTATAGTTCTGCACAATTTAGTATCATCTGCAAAAATAGAAACAGTACTTACAATGCCCACCTCCAGGTCATTAATAAACAAGTTGAAAAGCAAGGGATACTGTGTTAGATAAGCTTAATTCAACAGACACCAAGCCAACCAAATTAAACGCCTGGGCAGATTCAATGGGTCTCCAGGATGTCTGGAGGGTCAGGCACCCTGGAACTCAAGTTTTTTCTTGCCATTCTACTTCACACCAGACACTTTCAAGAATAGACATGGCCACCAAAATTAGCCATATCCAATATGGAGTTAGGTCAATTTCTGATGATTCCCCTATAATCATTACTATACAACCCTATATCTGTGCAGGAATCAGAAGGTGGAGGCTCAGCCCTCTGTGGTTGACCCAGAAAGAGGTGGCGGACAAGGTACAGGAGACAGCAGAGACATACTGGGACGAAAACCAGGGCTCTGCCCCCCCTTCTGTGCTATGGGATGCGTTTAAGGCAGTATCGAGAGGTACCCTGATCCAATCCATAAATGGAGTGAGAAATAGGGCCAAAGTTGAGGTTCAACAGGCAACCTCAGACCTGGAAGAAGCGGAAATGGCATATATAGAGGCCCCCTCCCCCGAATTACACTACAATTTGATGCAGGCTCACACTAAACTGAAATGTAAAATGACAGCCGTTACCCAGAAAAAGCTACTGTATGCCTCTCAGAGAGGATTTGAACAAGGTGATAAGTCCGGCAAGATGTTAGCCTATTTATCTAGAGTTACTGCGAAATTTTAGAGTTACTGTGAAATTTTAAATCAGGCCAATCAGGAAAGTAGACTCCACCCTCCTTCGCTAATGCACTCATTGTCCTGATCCATAAAGAGGGGAAAGACCCAGCACAATGTGGTTCATACCGTCCCATCTCCCTGATAAATGTGGACGCCAAAGTTCTGGCAAAGGTACTAGCGGTCAGGTTACAACTGGTTATCACGCAAATAATGCAGCCCGATCAAACAGGTTTTATGCCCAAAAGGTCCAAAGATGTTAATCTAAGAAGGCTCTATTACAATATGCAGGTCCCTCATGACAATTTGGGATCCAGGGTGGTGGTCTCCTTGGATTCTGAAAAAGCATTTGATTCAGTCGAATGGCCATACTTATGGGCAGTAATGGAATCCTTTGGCAACCAATTTATTAAGTGGATAAGGCTGCTATATAGTAATCCCACAGCTCAAGTATTAGTGAATGACTTTATTACCCCATCCCTTTTCTCTGGGCAGGGGGATGCACCAGCGCTGCCCCCTGTCACCTCTCCTGTTTGCCCTAGCGATAGAGCCATTGGCTACTCAATTTCGTCTATCCCCTAACCTGACTGGGTTGAAATATGGCCGGATAGAGGATAGAATTTCACTCTATGCGGACGATGTCCTAATTTACCTGGTGGACCCCGGCCCCTCCCTGACCGAAGTGTTAAAACATTTTTGCCCAATTTACAATATATGCTGGCCTCCGCATTAACTGGACTAAATCCGTGATATTCCCTTTGGACCCAGACATAGACCCCCAGCTGGCAGCTGACTTGCGTCTCAAGTGGGTTACCACCTTTAAATATTTGGGAATCAATATCCATCTAGATCCCATCAGTTTGTACCCCTGAATATAGTTCCTATTAACCAACTAACCACTGTGGTGCTGCAGGCCTGGGGCAATCTTCCTTTAACACTCTGGGGCAGAATAAACATTGTAGCCATACAGGCTCTGTTAACTCCCTTTCTATGGCATAATAAAGCTCCAAGAATTTCAACAGTCAAGTTAATGGCTACATATGCTAATGGAGGTTTGAGTTTACCCAATTTCTACGATTACTATATAGCTGGTCAAATAAGTTACTTCAACTGGTGGTTGACACAGGATTTGAGTAACCCAAATGTACCTCTACAAGCCCGCCTAATGGGATCCCTGGAAGTCTTGAGTAAGAGATGTGGAGATGTGGAAATTTAAGACCATTATTACCCTACCAAGAAGAGGTTGACCATCAAATGTAACTCCAACTGTTTAATAGTCCAAGAGGTTACAAAGGAATCCAGTGTAAATTCTAAGCAACTGTAGGCCTGTCACACATTGTAGATTGTTGATGTTCATTACACATTGGAGATTGTTGATGTTCATCACAGCCCATCATCAGGAGAACACTGAACAATAATAGTGTGTATGGCAGGGTAGCAAGGAGAAAGCCACTGCTCTCCTCCAAAAATATTGCAGACCGTCTACAGTTGCTGATCCTGTGGATAAACCAGAAGGATACTGGAAGAATATTTTGTGGATGGAAGAAGTGTTAGATTTGGAGAAAGTAAATCACTGCATCCCAGTATAAGAACATTATCCCATATGTGAAACATGGTGGTGGAAGTGTTCTGGTTTGGGCTTGTTTTGCTGCATCTGGGCCTGGACAGATTGCCACCATTAATGGAATAATGAATTCTAAACTATACCAGAGAATTCAAGGAAAATGTCAAGACATCTGCCTCAATGTCTCAAGATACAGTGGGTCATGCAGCTAGACAACAATCCTAACCATACAAGTTGTTCTACCAAACAATGGTCTAAGAAGAATAAAGTGAATGTTCTGGCATGGCCAAGTCAAAATCCTGACCTTAAAGAAGAAGGAAAGCTACAGAGGCCATTTATTGCCAACAGATTAGCCACAATAGTGCAAGCTATAACAATATATTTATTATGCAGAGCGCTTTACCATAACTGAGTAAACAGCTCTAGAAACTCTCTATGCTTGTTTAGGATACAGCTGCCATATTAGCTTGGTGTGACATCAATTCCTGCCTGAGTCTCTCCATGCTCACTCATAGCTCTCGGCTCAGATTAAAGGAGGGAGGGGGGGAAAGGGAGGGGAAAAGGGAGAGAGGAGCAAACTGAGCATGCTCATGCTGTGCCCTGGAGGTTTAAGCTGAATACAGTAAAGGTGGCCATACACGGGCCGATAAAAGCTGCCGACAGACCAAGTCGGCAGCTTATTGGCCCGTGTATGGGGGCCCCCGACGGGCTTCCCCGATCGAGATCTGGCCGAAAGTCGGCCAGATCTCGATCGGATGGGGTTAAAAATCCCGTCGGATCGCGGCCGCATCTGTTCGTTGATGCGGTCCCGCGATCCGACCGCCCGTTTGGCGAACGCTAGGATCCGATCGTTGGGCCCTAGGGCCCACGATCGGATCAGCCCGATATTGCCCACCTCAAGGTGGGCATATCGGAGGGAGATCCGCTCGTTTGGCGACATCGCCAAACGAGCGGATCTATCCGTGTATGGCCACCTTAAGTCTGATACAGAAGCCCATGTTTGTTTTGACAGAGGTCTCAGAGCAGCATTACTTGAGGGTTTACTGGTGTATTTATATATACCTTTCTGCTAAAGCTTAATTAAACCCCCAACATCCAAAGACTGAAGCTGTTTTGTGTAGATGAATGGGCTAAAATTCCTCCTCGATGTGCAGGACTGATCAACAGTTTAAACAAACACATTAGTTAGGTGCAGTTATTGCTTCACAGGGGGGGGGGTGTCATGCCAAGTACCAATAGCACAATTCACTTTCTTTTGCCACACACATACATTTGCTACTGGATCTTTTATTTTTTTCAATAACAAAAATACATGACCAAATATAAAAACAATAATTTTTGTTTAAATAGGTTTTCATCATCTACTTTTAAGACTTGTTTGAAAATCAGTTGATAGTTTAAGTCACATTCATATAAAAATTTTTTAAAGGGTTCACAAACTTTTACATATCATTGTATGTATATATTTGGAATATAGGGAATGCCGTTTGCTAAATAACACAAAGAGTACATTATAAAACTGTGGCTAGAATAAATAGCCTCACCACTGCTGCATTCTTCCTCACTAAATATGGCGGTGGAGGAGGGTATCTGCAGGCCCGTGTGCAACCATAAGTGACATAATGTGGGTTACTTCTCTGCATTTGCATTTCCCACATATATTCTGCAATGCGCAGATGGGGCACGCCGAGGTCCAGTGCCAGGAGCAGCACCAAAACTAAATACAGCTCTGCTTATGGGAGATACAATGCTGTTAAATGCAAGGTTTTGGGCATTTTTTATTTTTTTTTGGGCTGATTTGCCGATTCCTTTGCGCTATGTTAATTATGTGGTCAGGGCCGGGCCAGGCCAGCCGGGTACCCGGCCTAGGCAAACTGGCCTGACAAACCCCCCATGCACGCGATTGTGCCCGGTGCGACTAAGAGAGGTGAGAGCTACTGTAGAGGAGGGAGTTGGCCGGCCAGACTGATAGAGCAGGGAGGGAACCGGCACGAGCCGCACGACTGACAGAGGAGGGAGCCGTCTGGCCCGACTGATAGAGCAGGGAGGGAAGTGAGAGCAGAGTAGGAGCCTGGCAGCGTAACTGACAGAGTAGGGAGGGACTGAGAGGAGGAAGTCAGTCTGCCAGCGTGACTGACAGAGGAGGGAAGGGAGAGCAGGGAGGGAGCCTGCCGGCGTGATTGACAGGAGGGAGGAACTGACAGAGGAGGGTGGGTGCCGACCCGACTGAGAGAGAAGAGAGGGGAGGGGTGAGTAAGGGAGTGGACAGCGATGGAGAGCAGGGTCACAGGAGGGAAGGAAGACCGAGGAGTGCTGTCTAGGGATAGGCAGAGGACAATTTTAGAGGTAGCTGCGCAGCGCCCCCCTATCACTGCGCCCTAGGCAGCTGCCTCTTCTGCCTACCCCTAGTTCCGGCCCTGTGTGTGGTCTCTACACACCAAATACTTTTGTAATCACAAGCATACTGGGCATCAATCTGTTTGGTGATCCCCTGTCATCCATATTTGTGGTGTTTTATCTTGGTACCTAATGAACATGTAAGCACATACAATGCTGTAAATTGCCATCTTTGAGACACTTTTTAGGCATTTCATCAAAACCGAATCCACTGTGGATTCGGCTAAATTTGTACTGTGCAATAATATATGGTTTTCCATGTAAAATCTATTGCAAATGTAAAATGTGACAAAAGTATTGATTTTGCGGTAACTAAGTGACATGGCTAGAGAAAGGGCATTAACAGGGTTCGGAGTGCTGTAGCATATATTTTTTGGAGTTTTAAATGACATGGCAGATACTTTGGTAAGGTATGAATGTGACTGTAATGTGGCAAAGTGAGAAATGTGAAATGTGACTGCAGGCAAAGCAAGAGGTTTTCATGAAAAATAGACTTAGCAATCTGACAAAGCAGGTGTAATGAAGAATATACTTCAAACTTGTGGTGAATGGTTTCCTTGTCCTTTAAAGGAACAGTAACACCAAAAAAAGTGTTTTAAAGTAATGAACTGTACTGTAGCTCTGTAGTATACAATGGTAATCTTCAGAATTTATCTGTTATCTACTGTGTATTCTGTGCTTGAATGGCTACCCCCATGGCTACACAGGAGCTTGTTTATATAAACTGTAGTTATGTTTCCGAAGCCAATACACCAATTTTTATTGGTGTGTTTATATTGTCATTCCCTTCTAGCAATTGAATTTTTTGCTGTTCCTTTAATTTTTCTCTAGAACAGGTCTTCTGAATATTTAATGTAGACAACATTCAATAAGTGACATGCACTGCTGGCACAAGTAACCCAAGTATGGAAACCACCCACAACATGGAAAGCAGGGAGAGGCTAATCAACAGTATGGCAAAAAGGAAGTAGAACAATGAGTGCACAAACTAACAAAGGAAGTGGACAAGAACAAAACAAAGTGACTGTTCCACTGCCAGGTATTTGCATACTCACACACCCCTATTGTATCTAAGACATGTAGATGAATAAACAAAATACACAAATCTGGGTAAACCTGGGTGCTTGGAACAGCCATCAGTAGTACATTACCACCACTTTTGATAATATAGTTATTAAATTAAATTGGGTTGAAAAAAGACCAAAGTCCTTTTCTTCTAGTCCAAATGAGTTGCCTCTGGTGTGGTGATCCTCTTTATGGATAAAAAGATCCCCTGCTATTTGTCTATTATGTCCTCTATTGCACCTGTAAAGTGTAATCATGTCCCCTCGCAAGTGTCTTTTTTCCAGAGAAGAAAACCTCAACTTCTCTGGAACTTCTCTGCACTCTTTAAAACTCATTTATATCCCTCTTTTTTATGCAAGACAGCACTTTATTTGCTTTAGTAGCCACAGATTTAGACAACTGGTTATCTACAA
Source organism: Xenopus laevis (assembly GCF_017654675.1). NCBI lineage: Eukaryota > Metazoa > Chordata > Amphibia > Anura > Pipidae > Xenopus > Xenopus laevis. The sequence goes on from NC_054374.1 coordinate 58,506,383, forward strand.
AAACTCCTAGAGCTTCTCAGTTAAGGAAACTCCCAACACACTGCCATGTAGTGTAATACTTGCATTTATATTATTTTTGCCAAAGTGCATAACCTAAGGTGACCAGATTTTTGGAAAGAAATCCGGGGACAGGGGAGAATGTCACCGGTAAATTTTTAGACCACGCCCACTTTGTAAAAAACACCCCCACTAACCACTCCCCATTTTATAAATACACCCTCGGTGAATATATAAATGAACATGGCATGTACAATACCCCAGAATTCATAGTAGGGTGGCATAAAGGTAATTCCATGTACAATACCCCCAGAATTCATAGTAGGCTGGCATAAAGGCAATTCCATGTACAATACCCCAGAATTCATAGTAGGATGGCATAGAGGCAATTCCATGTACAATACCCCCAGAATTCATAGTAGGATGGCATAGAGGCAATTACATGTACAATACCCCCAGAATTCATAGTAGGATGGCATAGAGGCAATTCCATGTACAATACCCCCAGAATTCACAGTAGGCTGGCATAGACTGAGCAATTCCATGTACAATACCCCCAGAATTCATACTAGACTGGCATAAAGGTAATTCCAGGTACAAAACCCCCAGAATTACAGGTAAGGGAAGGGTTAATGGTGGCACAATGGGAGAAACTAGGTGAAGCAGCTAAAACTTCGCAAGAGCATTGATGAGAGAATAGTGGGGAGGGAGTGAAACTGAGTGAGACAGACAGAGAAAAAAAACTGAAAATTATCAGCATTCTCAGCCTGCCACTGATCGTCTGGGAGGAGGGGGGAGAGGGGCAATCAGGAGCATACATACTGGATACTGGAACATGATCCTGCAAAGTCCACCAGACTGAGGTGCATAGGCGCTCCTTTCCTCTTCACATTCTCCTCGTGGCTGTGCTGGTGATGTCATCAGCCTGCTGCCTGCTTGCTCTCTCCTGCTCCCCCTGCCTGCGTAAATATGCAATGCAGGCTGGATCGGCTGCTTCACGGGGATTTTTTTAAGATAGTGCTGCAGACAGGGACGCTTCACGGGGCAATTTCAAACGGGGACCGAGGTCCTGAAACGGGGCCTGTCCCCGTGAAACGGGGACGAATGGTAAGCTTAGCATAACCTTGCATATATCAACATTGAACCTCATGGTTTGCTGCCCAGTTTTCTAATTTAGCCAAATCACTCTGCAAAGTGGCAGCATCCTGTGGAGTTAGTACTCCACTAACAACATTGGTCCAATTAGAAAATGTTCCATTTATCACCACTCTTTGCCCCCTACTACGATGCGTCGGAGTGAGCCGTTCGGCGCGCAACATCGCTGCTCGGTGCGCGTGCGCAATATCGCCGCTCGGTGCGCATGCAATTGCAATTCTAAATATCTGGAAAAGGGTTCTGGCCCGGTGGGGGCCCACCGGGTTTTTTCCCGGTGTCCCGCCGGGCCAGTCCGACACTGTATACAGCAGACAAAATTTTCATGGGCAGATGAAGTAACACAGAACAGTGCTAAATCACGAATATCCAATAAAACCACAAAAAAGATTTTTTTCGCCTAGTGTAATCATCCATCAGAATCACAGTTTGAATATTTTAGCTTGGCCAATAGGTTTTACAGACAGAAACAAGTTAGCAACACCTATGCAGAGCTGAAGATGCGATAAAATGGCTAAAAACGCACCGAAATCCCCGAAATTGCAATATAATAACCAAATTAACATACATAGGGTATTGCGTAGTGCAGTTACGCTATTTGCAAAGGCAATAAAACATTTTTTTTCAGGCAAAAAATAAAGATCATGCGATTAGAAAAAAAGCCACAAAACAGTGTGTGTTTATACGTGTATATACTTGGCAAACTGCATGTTATGTGCAAGTGTGTGTAAGTGCTGAGAGTGTGTGACCCCCCACCCAAAAGTGTATGTGAGTGTGTGTGTGTGTAAGTGTAAATCAAAGTGTGCATTAGTGTAAAAAGTGTTTGTGAGTGTGTGTGACACTAACCTGGGGACGAGCAGGCTGTAAATCCGAAATAGAAGTCAGGAGCGATCCAGGAACCAAAGGAGTCTGTGCGGGTCCTTTAAGTGGATGGTGTTGGGAGGTCCAGGAAGTGTGGACAGCAGCAGGACACATAAGATTTCACATGCCTGCTGCTGCATTGGGGCCCCTGGGTGATCATTCATTGCCTATGGGCTGGGGAATGAACAGGGACAGAGCAAGCAGCTTCAAAAGCTACTACTATCTTTGGTACTTGAGTATTTTTATCCACAGATTTGTGACACTTAAAGGGTTAAATAATCTGATGGGTTTTAGTGGTCTGCACATTACACTATTTCCTATGTGCAATGGCTGATTCTGTATATGTAGATTTCACCTGCAGCATCATGCCCCCTTAAGTTGTTAGCGCTGTCTCAATATCTCCATATCTCCATGGTTCCTTGTCCTTGAGTTTAGAACTACAATATTATAATCTGGGACCAGTTTTTTACAAGCGTGTCTTTGTGTGCTGTGACCATGAAAAGCAGTGTCGGACTGGCCCACAGGGATACCAGGAAAACTCCAGTGGGCCCAAGTGTCAGTGGGCCCTTCTGCTCAGCCAACTATTTGCCTTGTATGCCTATACAACAGCAATAGCCGCATTTCTATATCAGAATAAAGAGAAATTTTAAAGAAATTGAGGAGGAGACTGATGATAATATTTGAGGAGAAGTGATTAAAAGATTAAAGAAAGTAAATGACAAAAGAAGGAAAAATAAATAGTTTGGAGAGTGGGACTGTGGCCATAGGTTTTCTGGTGGGCCCCAGGCATCCCAGCCCGACACTGATGAAAAGTCTATAAAAACGGATTCCATTGTTCAGTGTAGACTCTTGGTGAGTTCTGAATTCACAGAGCTTGTGTAAAATGAACTTTTTTTTTACATCAAGTGATCGCCAATAACTGAATTTCCATGACCTGAGTAAACTAATACACTCAAATTAATATCCTCTACTTCCAACATATTGGCAATTTGTAATTTAAAAAATGTCCTTTCCAGACTATTTTGTATAAATGGAAATGTCACTGCTCATCATTCATTTGGAGCATTTTTTTACATCCCCACGATTAAAAGTTGCTTATAGGGTGTCTGCATTCACGTATGACAATTTTTTATATCATTATTTATTTGATCAGCTTTATAAACATGACACTCTTGTAAAAGCACAACATCAAGGGGTTTATTTATTAAGTCTCAAATTATTCTGATCGAGATTTTAAGGGGCAAAACGCAAAACCTGTCGAAGTCATGTAAAAGTCAATGGTAGATGTTCCCTTTTACAAGTGGTAGACGTTTTTGCGTTCACGGGATTTGGGTTGTTTAATGCTGGTTTTCTCTTGAAAAAGTTCTTCAGGTGCACAAAAAATGTGCACAATTTTGTCTAGACTTTTCCCACACGTACTATTTTCTTTTCGTTTTTTAAGTAAATTAAGTCAAATCATGGTTGGGAATTTGGTTGAATTTTTATTTTTAATATAATGAGAAGAATCTGAGTTTTAATTAAAAAAACCCTTAGCGTTAGTGATGTTAGCCAGAGACACTTTGTTCTTATAGGTAAAGTTGCTAGTCTGAAAAATAACCTTACGGCAGCACTGGATTGACCTGAGCAGCGTCATTGTCTTGGGTCGTACTTACTATACCCGAACCTTGTATGTACCTGATCACTGTATAATCATTGTACTGTCCTAGACACTGCCACGAGTGTCCAGTTTTTGGGGGATAAAACAGTATAAAATATTTATCACCATACACTGACTTCTGTTAACTGTACAGCAGAATTAAAGCCTTGGGCTAAAGAAATTACCAACAATAGGACTGGGGAGTGTTTGGAGGCCTAGAAAGTCTAGAAAGTTCAGCTGGACTAAAGAGCATGCTTCAAAGCTCTTGGTAAAAGCGAGGAGAACGCAGCCATACTGGAAAAGACTTGCCACTAGATCAGGTTGTAATTATGGGTGAATTACTTTTCATCTCCAGGAACCTCCTAGGAAAGATCTTGAAATATTTGAAAATATATCTATTTCTTAAGGGTGGGTGAGCGTTTAAGAAACAGTTATTCTAACATGGTCTCCATTGAGATTATGTTGCAGACACAACTGTATAAGGGAATGACCACATTTGTCCATACTCAGACCAATAGTACCTGCTGAACGGCAACTCCTACCACAAAACTGATGCAGCCATTAACATCATAAATCAACCACCTGTCTTTGATATGAGAATAAATTCCAGCATATACTCACAAATGCTGAATGAAAAAACTGTAGCCATGCACATATCTGTATATGCACAGACTACTGAAACCAAAATTAAACCAAAATGGTGAGGAGGAGATCATAGGATTTTTCTCAGCACTATGGCTGCAACTTCACGGCTTCATCCTACCATTTTAAGATTTTTGCTAATCCAATACAAAAAACCTCATTCAAGCCTTCAGTGTTTCATAATCTAACTCTTCTTTAATGGCAGGTCAGAATAAGAGAGGCTCTAATTTATTTTTACCATTTTAAACAAACTGCATATGTGAACATGGATATTACTGTTACAAACTTCAAATAAAAAAGCCTAGTTATTGATTATACATTTAACAAATAAAAAAAAAATGTAAAAAAAAATTACAATTACTGGGGTGTGCCCCCAGTGATTAAAATCATTTATGTGATACCCCGGGCTGGTGCTCCTGTTATTTAGAAAACTGCCCGTTACAGAGTAACCAAGCATACATCACAATCTTTAATTTGCTGACTTTTTTTTAATGATTTTTAGTCATTTAACAGGAGGAAACTATATTGCTGCTCGGTTTCAATATGGCATGTATTGTTAGGTGATGATTCACAGGTGCTTTTTGTCTTAACATTATTTAGCGTGCAATGATTATTTACACCTTTTTATTGTCTTGTTCCTGTTTAGCTTGCAGTGACCATGTAGGGGCCAATTTATGATTGCTTGTGCCTGCTGTATTGCTGCTCCTCTTCTGCTGTGCTACATGCACCTGGAAACATTACCTCTGCCTCGTAATGTTTCCAGCACAGCAGAAGAGGAGCAGTTTGGCAAGGGATTCCTGGCCTGAGTAGTGATGGGCGAATTTGTCCCGTTTAGCTTCACAAAAAATGAGTGAATTTCCCGCGAAACAGCGGAAAATTAGCAAAATGTGAGTTTTGACGCCGACGTCAATTTTGCCGCCAGTGTTAAAGTCAATGGGCGTCCAAATAATGTTGACGTAAACGACTTTTCTGACGCACGTCAACATTTTTTAGCAGCCAGTGGATTTTTCGCCCATAACTACTGCTGAGAAGTCGTGAGGCCCTAGCCTTAAAGATTACTTGTGCTGAAAGGCAGGGACCTGTGCTTTATGCATAGCTATTCCAGGAGCTTTGTGAATAACACTAGTGCAGCTGCACTTTGTCATAACAGTTTTGGCACACTACAACTGTAAGATATATTAAGGGGTTAAAAAACTTTTGAGGTACAACCACCATGAAGTAATACAACTGTAAGATATAATAAGGGGTTAAAAAAACATTTGAGGGTATAACCAACAGGAAGTTATTTTGAGAGAATAAAACAAAATATAATTACCTGCATTCCTGCTCGTTTGCAGGACAGTATACCAGCTCACCCTGTATGGTATCCATTTAAGCAATCACTGTAAAAATAAAATTATCCAGTAAATAAAAAAATCAAACATACAAGCTGTTTCAAATGTTGCAATAAAGAATGCAGCTATAGTCTTATGGCATGTTTCAGAAACTGATGACTCCCAGGTATGGCATCCATTATCTGGAAACCAATAATACAGAAAAATAGAGAATAAGGGAAAGTCATCTCTCCCATGAAAGCTATTTTTTTTAAATTAGCTTTTTTTTCTTTTGGTGGCAATACAATCCTATAGTTCATGTTTTTAGTAGACACAGAGCACCTATACATAATACATACATATACATCTTAAAATTCCTTGTTCCGTTATAAAATTTGTATACACGAACATGAAACTGGTCAATAGGGTTAACTATTTCAATCCATCTGCATTTAGTAGTAAGCCCTAATAGTATTCTGTGTGTAGTATATCTTATCCTTCTTTGTGCCACTTATAAACAAGCAATAAGAGTTTCATGATGTACAATCATGTTTTGATGTATCCATTAACTAAATTATGTTATCATTTAAACACATGATTCTTATGTGAAGTTAATCCTATCCACAGACTTTTGAAATGTGCCCTCCAATGGCCAAATAGTGAGGAAAATGATGTTATTTAAATCAATCAAACGACAACTTTTGCCCAAAGTGTATGTGCCTGTGCTAAATCTCTCCAAAAACACGTTGCCCATTGATGACCATGCAGCATTAAAAGACTCTATAGACAAAAGGCTAGATTTGTACTTAAAGAGGGGCTTCATCCACGAAGGAGAAAATTTTAAGCTAGTCATCTCCAACCTTTCAGTGGCCATGGTTTTGGAGGTCTGATTAGCTAATATCAAGCACAAGTCTTCAGGAAAGCAGCCATTTAGAGGAAAGGGATCATCAAGAATCAGATTTAATCCATATGATCGCTGACCTTTTTGTTCCAGAAGAAATCTTCCAAGTCAGATAGCTGGAAAAATCTCTCAGAAACGGAATCTATTATCTGAAAACTCATTATCCATAAAGCTCCAACACATTTTAAGCAAATAATTCTATTTTTAAAAAATTATTTCCTTTGTCTTTGTAATAATAAAGCAAGTGGTTTATTTAATGTTTAAGTAATTTTTAGGAGGCTTAAGGTAGGTGATTGAGGAAACAGCCCTTATCCAGATAACCTCAGGTCCCATATCTAGTACTATATTCTAACCAAAAAATCATATAAATTATGTATGCAGTTATACCTATTATCATGTAATATTATTGTTCCCTAAAGGTGCCTTACCTAATAGATGAGGCTATCCGATTGCGTTCATCGTAGCATTTTCATGGGTCTAAAACATTTTGTGTGCAAACATCACCCTTGTCACAATATCTTTAAATCTCGCATAAATAATAATCCATGTCAGGAAACTTATCACACCGCATCTCCAACCTCAGCTGAATTTGCCATCATCAGCATCATTTAATCGCTAACACAGTGAGATAGAGGATAAGGGTTCTACACAATTATTTTAAGATCGGAGGGTATGTCATAGTTGGTGAGAAGATGGTGGGGGGGGGGTCTTTATTTGAGTACCGATACTATCTTATCCTTTTTGTCTTGCGTCAAAACTTTCTTATTAGTCTGAACTTTAAAATGAAGAAAATCAAGTCACATACAGTATACACATTTTATTTCAAGTGGGAATATAAGATTTAATCATGTAAATGTAACCATGTAGTTGAAAATTTGTTTATTTTAAGCATTTCATAACCTAAAAACTGCAGACTACAGAATTTTACATATATGCTTGTTGCCTAAGATGCATCATGTAATTATAGCCAAACACAACCATCCTTTTTTGGTCCAAAAAAACATAATTTAATTTCAACACCTTAAAACACTGGAAGTGGAAGCTCCACAGGGTAGAGTTTAAATATACCAATGTGCCAATTAAAACCCTTACATAGGGGGCTCATGCATTGCAAGGTAAACAGTATAAAAAGAGACTCTCTTTCTTAGCAAATGTTAAAAGATGATAAACAAATGTATAACTTTCCCAATATACCCACATGTGTATTGAGCTACTGTGAAGAAGCCAGTTGAGCAAAATGCACATTGGGGCTTGGCCAAAAATATCTGTGAGTGAGAAGTTTTGGGGTGTTTTTTTTGGTGCCTTGAGATTCTAATGGTATTAAAATAATTCTCATGTGTGTCCAATACTTATGTGTCAGTGTACTGGGAAAGTGGCAGGTATTAAGAGTATAAATGTAGATTTGCCAGTCCCTCTGTAATCCACATAAACACTCTGTTTGTACCTGGGCATAATTACATTTAAATAACCCCAGTCCTCATATGGTCATAACGGTGTTTTAATTTTTGCAAAGAAATACACTGATCTCTTCATGCGATGACATGGGACAGTCTTCTATGCTAATTCTCCCCCAATGCAGGCAACAACATCATAGCACTTGTGTTTTGAAGTCATTCTGAATCTCTGAGGTATAACGTTTGAATCATGTAATCACATAAAATTGCCTTCTCCTGCCTTCTCTTTTCAAAGGCTTTGAATTTTATGCTAGTGCACAATTCAAAATATTCCATGTGCTATCACCCTAAAGCTGCTAAAAATGTAAATATTAAAATACAAAGAAACAGAGTTTTATGCCATCAGGATTATGTTACTTTAGTACAGTACAAGATATTCTCTTAATAATAAAGACAAAAAGCAAATCAGTAAAAAAAAAAAAAATGAACTTTTTTTTTTGTTTGCTTTAATATAGGACTTTAAGAACAGACTGTTGTATTTCCAAGCTTTCTGAAAAAATGGGTTTCCTGACCTCAGATGTAGTATTTTATTCCTAAAGACCATTGCTTTTATAGACTAGTTTGAAAAATTTAAGGTTATTAGTATTATTATCATCAGCACGTATTTATAAAATGCCAACATATTCCATAGTGCTGTACAATATATGCGTGTGTATATATTAAACTAGTACACAGTCATAAAAACAGCTTGGCGTGGCAGTTCTGTATAATCAGTACCAAAACAGAGATAAAAAGTATCACTTAGTTACCATAATAATATTTTATTTATTGAGTCAAGAAAACCGCAATCGAAAAAGAATAATAAACAACTAGATTCTGGAGCAACTATGAGTGCTTGGGCACCCTTCATTCACTACACATTGGTTGCTTTGTTGAAAATGCACTTTTTAGGGCTATTCCACACGGGGAGATAGCGACGCGTTTGCGGTCGCCGCGACCGGCGCAGGCGACAGTTTTGTATGGGCGCCTATGTAAAAACGCCTGTGCTAACCACACGAGGCGATGCGCTTTTCAACAGTCGCCTGAAAAAGCCTGGCGAGGCATTTTCAGGCGACTGTTGAAAAGCGCATCGCCTCGTGTGGTTAGCACAGGCGTTTTTACATAGGCGCCCATACAAAACTGTCGCCTGCGCCGGTCGCGGCGACTGTCGCGGCGCTTTGTCGCCGCGACCGCAAACGCGTCGCTATCTCCCCGTGTGGACTAGCCCTTAAGTGGGGGGTTCAGGCACTTTCAGTATTGTTACAATAACAAAATCATAGCAATAAAAAGATCCACTCCCTACATCCTTTTGACAATAATGGTAAACAGTCAACCACAACTGATCCCCTTGATTATCCTAGAAAAGCACATGGTTAAAAGCTCAGATGTGAAATTACTCTACCTAGAAAATGTATATGTAAATGTATATACCGTATATGTGTATGAGTACAAAATCCACCACTTTCGAAACAAAAGGGTTTCTTTTACAATAACAAAGAGGTATAAATAGTGAGACCTCAGTAGAGTTTAAACTGAAGGATACAGATCTCTGTGCTTGATTGGGGCTTTGACATGGCGACCAATCAAGCATAATAGCCCCAATCAAGCATAGTCCTGTCCTGATTTACAAATTTGAAAAACCAGCCATCAGAGGCAAAACTGGACAGGTGGCACGCCTACTTGGGCATCTATATATGACAAAATATGACAAATATAGTCACTTTGCAGTGCAGTGATTTTTGACAACTAGTACATGCTTATAAAAGTGAATTTAGGTATATTGCACAAAAATACCTTTTGTAACTAGGGATGCACCGAATCCACTTATGCATATGCAAATTAGGGGTGGGAAGTGGAAAACATTTTTTACTTCCTTGTTTTCTGACAAAAAGACAATTTCCCTCCTGCCCCTAATTTGCATATGCAAATTAGGATTCAGATTCAGTTCGGCAGGAGGATTTTGCCGAATCCTACTGAAAATGGCTGAATCCCGAACTGAATCCTGGATTCGGTGCATCCCTATTTGTAACTAACAGAGATAAAGATGGTACAAAGGAAAAAATGTTTAGAGACTTTTGAGGTGTCATTATCAACTGCACACTGATACCAGAACATGCTCAGTGTGCATTAAGCAGCTGTGCAGAAGCTAAGTTTAGGGGTCATCGCAAAATATCATGCTGCCATGTACCCATAACTGAATTATTTGCCTTGGGCTGCTACAGAAGCCTAATTAACAATGTACAATTCTACACTACTTCTCTAAGCTTTAGTTTTCCTTTAAATATTAATTCAACGCTATACAATTGTTTTGCCTCTGATAAGGATTAACTACAGTATATGTTAGTTGGGATGAAGCACAAGGTACTGTTGTATTATTACAGAGAAAAATTATTATTTTTTTAAATTTTAAATTATTTGATTAAAATTGTGTCTATGGGAGACAGTCTACCTGTAATTTGGAGCTTTCTGGATAATAGGTTTCTGGAAAACAGATCCCACACCTATACTGACAAATAGTGATGGGCGAATAAATTCCCAGCAGAATTCCGCATTTCACCGCCCTCAAATAAATTTGTGAAACTGTGGCAAAAATTATCTGGTAAAAAATCTGCAGTGCCAAAAAACATTAGCGGCCATCAAAACTGTTGCGGCAAAAAATTATCGTGTGTCAAAATTATTCAGAATTTTTCGGGCAAAACGGAACAGATTCACTCATCACCACTGACAAACCAATATAGGGTATCAGTTTTTCACAATCTTGTGCAAATGAATGCAGGTATGGTACACAAAAATACCCTTTGACACTAAGAGGAAAAAAAACAAGGAAAAAAATATTAAAATAAGAGACATAAGGTACCATTATCCAATGGAAAAAAAACATTGATGTGCAAGTCCACAGTCACAGAATTTCATTGGGCCCATTGCAACAGTACTTGGATCACAATTACAAAGAAAAGTTGGGCAGGTTTGGATTGTTTATACTGCATACATGGGCAAACTTTTTTGGATATTTGTGGAGACTAAGTCATCCCGTAACCAACATCAATTAATTTCCTACAACAAATAGAATGGAGATAGTTTTTTTGTATATAATGTACATGTTCATTGTATACACCCATTTATTATACAGCACAATAATAAATATGCTGGTGGTTTATAATGGTACTCATCATAATCTGTCAAGAGAGAATTTTAGCAATTTTTATTCACTTGTATTGAGCTTTTAGATTCCTATTTATCAATGGGTGAAAGCAAAACAGAAAAGGAGATCCTTGCCATGTAGAGAATTACCAGTGCACAGATAATCCCTGCATAATGGATTTCTGTTTACATAACAATCACAAAAAAGGGATACCTATCACTGCCTGCTGGCACCGCCCACTTTCACTGCTGTTTGCCACCTTAAACATTTTTCCCTTGCTGCTCCATACATTTTAGAATGCCACCCCATAATTCCTCCTTCCACACAAATCGCAATAACCACACGAAAGATTCTTAAAGGGGTGGTTCACCTTCAAGTTAACGTTTAGTATGTTACAGAATGGCCAATTCTAGGCAGCTTTTCAATTGTCTTCATTATATATTTTTTTTTAAAGTTTAATTAGTTGCTTTCTTCTTCTGATTGTTTCCAGCTTTTAAATGGGGGTCACTGTCCCCATCTAAAACAAATGCTCTGCAGGGCTACAAATGTAGTGTTATATATTATATATATTGTTTTTATTAACCATCTTTCTACTCAGGCCTCTCCTATTCATATTCCAGTCTCTTATTCAAATCAATGAATAGGGTGATTTGGACTCTAGCAACCAGATTTCTGTAATTGCAAACTGGACAGCTGCTGAATAAAAAGCTAAATAACTACAAAAAAAACTAAAAAAAACACACTAATAAAAAATGAAAACCTACTGCAAATTGTCTCAGATCACGCTCTACATCATACCAAATGATAATTTAAATGTGAACAACCCCTTTAACTCCAAAAAAACTTTAATGTCAGTAAGTCATAACTTACTTAACTCTAAGAGTACAAGTTAGACCATTCAACAATCAGCTTCTCATTGTATTTTTCCAATAAATATCTTTATATCAAGTAAGTGACAAAGTGTAATTACACTCAGGGTCAGCCTGGGCCAGCGGGACACCGGGAAAAAACCCAGTGGGCCTCGCTGGCCCAGACCCGCTCCTATATTCCCTTTTCTTTCCAGTCATGCACGTGCAACAGGGGTGGGAGGTATAGCCAGCACCGAGGAGTTTGAATGTGGGGGGGCCCTCTGAGGCTTCAGGCCCAGTGGGCCCTGGGCCCCCCAGTCTGACACTGATTACACTACTGACACATGAATGACGCAGCAGGGGGTTATAGTAATCCACCATTTCACATACATTTTAAATATGCCAAAGTGTCAGAATTTAAGGTGAAAGGGGGCCCAGCAGGGCTGAACTTTCCCCCTTAAAGGGGTGGTTCACCTTTAAGGTAACTTTTATGGGAGAACCCTGACCACCAACTGTTTGTTTTTTTTTTTGTTTTTTTTTTTAACTTGTAGGGGGGGGCTGTTTAACTAAAGAAGTAAAGCTGTGGGCACACAAGCTGATGGGCTCCACACAAACTACATATTTTTGCAGACTGAGATAAGGGTGGTCTATTGGTTTGAATCTGATCCTCCTGCATGTGCGCGGCTTAGCAAGGTCAGCCCAAATACATGACAGGAGACATCTCCGCTGCATGTACATGTGTGCACACACGGGTGCATCAGATTCAAATCAATAGAGCAGGGACACGGAACGGATCCGCTTCTCTCAGCCTGCAAAAATGTATAATATGCACAGTGACAGCTTCTAACTGTAGAAGTAGGGTTGCACCTGGCTGGTATTTTACCTGCCAGTAAAAATTATGGTTGATCCCAATGTTATTAATAGGAAAAAAAGATAAATATATAGGAAGGCCGGTATTTTTTTTTCCATAAAAGGTGGCACCCCTATGTAGAAGCCCCATACATAGTATGAAGTGAAAAGATGTACTGTTCAGTGGAAAAAAAAAAGATTTGGCTAGGATTGTATATCTTGTTAAACGTCAGAGGCAGGTAGCCTGCCACCTATATTAACACAAGCATATGGATTGGGGAAATTCCATAGGGAAATATCCCTACTACATGCCCCCAGTCATTAAAAAACATCTGTGCAGCACTGAAAACCCTGCCCCCAAAATTACCATTACATGGTTAGGGCTGTCACCTTTTGGCAGGTATAATACTGGCTGGATGGGTCTGTGAGGGGGCAGGTACAGTACGTTATGTAAGTGTAGGGTCATGATGCAAATGGGGCAGCGTTATGACATTGACAGAATCAGAAGGGAATCTAGTGAGTAAAGCAGGTACCTGTGGGAGGGGGAGCTGGCAGAAGGAATTGTAGTCAGGCAAAAAGGGTTTACTAGTTATTAAAAAAAATGACCAGCTAGGCCTGTAAAATTCTTGCCCAGCTTTCAATTCTGGACTTGCCGATGTTGCGGGACATGTGACTTTTGCCTCTATGCTGATCCTGAAAGAGGAGACATGTCTCCTGAACATCACTAGCATTTTTGAAGAGAGAGAGGTCCACTAAATCTTATTCTTTTTTGAGCTACCTGGGAACCAACTTTTGCCCCACTGCCTAGACCGGAGGCATCTGTTAACATTACAACCCATTTGGATGAAAACACCCTGCCCCTGGCAAGATGTGTTGGATTCTTCCACCATACAAGAGTGGAGTATGGGTGAGATGACCGGTGAATCCACTGGGTCTGGGAAACCCTTTCCCATTGTTGTAGTTATGCCACATGGAGAGATCTCACCCTCCAGTGTGCCCATCATTCCCGGCTCTTGTCATTAACAGGATGATGGCCAATCTGAGTGAAGTCTCTGTCACTCTGTTCTTCCCTGCAACTGTGTCTATGGATGCCCCTAGGTAAGTTAGGTTCTAAGAAGAAACTAAATTACACAAGATGCAAATTTGATCAAGTCATCTAGATATTGGAATAGAATAATCTTCTGATATCTCATGTATGCCACCAGAATAACCAAGACCAGTGAAAATACCCCTTTGGTTTCTCCGTTATGACTCCTAAATGGGAATGTGAACTTTCAGACGTTTTAGAAGCTTCTGGATTTTTCCCTCTAGGCTCTGAGAACTCTTTGGCACTCTCCTGTGATCTAGACGGCTACATGACACTGAAACAACAGAACCATGTGCGAATTAAGGCCATAGCATAGCACTGAGGTACTGGAGTGAACAGGCAGGCACGAGGCTGGGAAGCCGGAATCCCCTTGAATAGGCAGTTATGCCTTACCTCCCCAGAACTCCCCTCCTGCTACATGGAACATGGCTGCAGAGAAGCCACACTGCAACCCTGCAGGGCCATCGCTCCCAGACAATTTAGGGCACACATTTGCCTAATCCAAAAAGACAACAAATGGTTAGAGGCAATTCAGCAGTTAAACTAGCTCAGCTAGTTAATGGCAATATATTGAGTATGAGAAAGAAAATAATGCTCTATTACTGCTTAAAAAATAGAAAAATGGAATTTGCACTTTCTTAAATTTAAATAATAAGCAGAATGTACTTTAGCATAAATTCTATTTAATTTGCTTGTGTTGAAACAGGTGTAGTATACTGTCCCATTACATATAGAGAAATTTCAACATTTAAAACATCAGAGCCCTGTCCATATCTAATTTTTGTAACTTAAAGGGGTTGTTGACCTTCCAAACACTTTTTTCAGTTCAGTTGTTTTCAGATTGTTCCCTAGAAATAAAGACTTTTTTTCAATTACTTTCCATTATTTATTTCTTACTGTTTTTCCAAAATCTAAGTTTAAAGTTGAATGTTCCTGTCTGTGGTGTTTCAGTCTGGCAGATAAGTAATTCAGGTGCAGACTCTAAACTGTTACAAATTTGCAACATTTTATTGATACATTTCTAAGCAGCATCTCTGGAGTATTAGCAACTATTGTATTAATTCTAACAGCTGCCTGCAATGAAACCCAGAGATTCTGCTCAGCAGGGACAAAGATAAATGTATCAAATAAATGTATACATTTAGAACAGTTTACAGAGTTGGCAATCCCCCCTCCCAGAGCTGCTATAGAAGGTGAAAAGAGACACGTTACAGTTAAATATTAGAAAAACCATGACACATAGAAAATAGAAATTAATTGGAAAAAGTCGTTATTTCTGGTGACCTATCGGAAAACAACTAGTTGTCCAGGTGAACAACCCCTTAAAGGAAGCACATACTTAAATATACCCATAAGTGATAACAAGTTTAACAATTGCAAATGGAAAAATTGACAATGTAGTTATAGCATGTACATAAATATTTCTTAAATATTTTACTTAAGTGAAAATGGTCAAAGCAGGAACATAACAATTAACATAGAAATAGCCTATGGAAACAAATGAGTCCACAAAGAAAGAAATGCACCAACAAAGACACACCCTCTCAAAAAATTCAGGATTACAAATTAAAAAATGACATGTGGAACAAATGTCACAGATAGCCATAAGCACAAAAGTAATGCAAAAAAGGAGTTACAAGTGTTCCCAGGAAATGTGTTTATAACTACTCAAATGTTCTGCAGCCACTCTAGTCATAACACAAATATAAACAAGAGAATAACCTAATAATTCTAGCTTCACAAAACTGTAGATTTTTAACAGTTTGACAAGGTTATAGGAAAAACAATAGCTAAAATATGTGTAGAACCCTGGTCTTCTCTGTGCCACCTCCTTTTTGCTAAACCAATGTTGGTAGTCTCCTTGTTTGCTTTACAATTGTCTGTAATGTGTTGTGCAACTCTCTATCTCACCTGCTGCATATACAAGTCAGTGAACTGCATGAGACTTTGTGGAACAAGGCAAACATACCTTAAATGAATAAGGGGCTGCTAACCTGCAGCGGGGCTGCTAACCTGCAGCCTTTTACTAGTAGTTGTTCGGCCACATCATTGTCTGGGGGTTGTAGCTCTAAAGCAACCTTGAGGGTTGCAAGCTGGAAATGCTATTACGAGGAAAGGATCAGAACCTGTTTTAGGCATAATTCCCAGGGATTATCAACAGAATTTGGGATCACTGCCTAACGGTGCAGTTTTCTGATTTTGACAGCTCTGCCCGAAAACTTCAAAAGAGGCTGGCACAGGCCTGGATAGTAAAGCCGGAGTCAGATGGTAAAAGGTTAAAAAAGCTTACATTTTATTTTCCATAAATTAAGAACCAAGGCCTGACGCGTTTTGTGTCTACCAGGGACACTTAGTCATGAGCCTATGACCAAGTGTCCCTAGTAGACACGAAACGCATCAGGTCTTGGTTCTTTTGAAGTTTCCTGGTATTTGCTCCCCTTGCTGAATGTCTGGGGCATGTGCACCCGGGTCCACCACGTACAGTGGTAAGCTCACTCAACGTATTTAAAACACAGCATATGCTGGTTATATATTTGTTAAGCTCTGCCCGCAGTCTTAATTTTTATTAAAAAGTCCCAAGTTTCCTTTTGATCCCCTGCGCCGACACTAGAAAAAGATACAACATATCTGAAAACTAATTAAATTAGAGGCTTCTGGGGTGCCCAGAATGCTCAGCACCTGTATACTTATAAGACTGTAACAATCTAAGATAAGCAGATCTCTAAAGAGAAAGGAGACACACAGCTTAAAGGACAATATCTTCATTAGCAAATCTGTTATCACATGAAACATGGTCCTAAATTTTTTTGGTCATTATGGGGTGTGGTCATAAAATGGGCATGGTCAAAAAATTAATTACTTTCCATTTTTCAAGGTATGCAAAAAGATACAGGAACTAAAATAATCTGGCACTCACAACAACATCTAAATTTAACCAAATATTTGAGACAATTGGCCTAAGTACAATCCTAGGTCCCAATAAATTACAAAAATGAGAGGTGCTCAACACATAAATCAATATAGCTAAAAATAAAGTAATAGATATATGGTGTAATGTTGGGCACACTAATACCAAAGACTTAACACTGGTTTGAAGTCAATTTAATTAAAACATACCATCCTCGTTAATATATCATAAATTAGATTACAAAACGTAAATGCATACTCTTTTATGTATTACACAATAAACCAACAATGTGTTCTCAACACTCCTCAGAGGTTCTATGGAGACCTGCACTATGCCTTTATAGTATTAAATTCTTGCTACACAGGCATAATCCTTCACACAAATTGTGAGTTATAGTTACACAATGCCTATAAATGGTAAAGATTTTCTACTAAACAGGCAATTTACTGTTCAATGATATGCGTAAAAAGGTCAAAAGGGTGCCAACAAAATTTGCAAAGTCCCCCACAGCAATTACTGCATGGAGGGAGATGGTGGTACATGTTGGTTAAGCCAGTACTGCACTCATTCCGTTTGTTCCAGGGAGGAGACAATTTTATTACTGAATTTTTATATTGAAGTGCTTGGTTCAATCTACACACCTCACATTGTGATTAAGTTTTTATTATTATCCACTGAAGCATTATTGCCTCTCCCCAAATTTCACATATTATAAAGAAAGTGCTGTTCCCTTATGCAAAATAAGTCTTCATCCAGAAGAGTGTTTTAACCTGCGCTCCCCTCCTTTCCATTTTAAATCACTCAGCTGCAGGGGAGTGCAGGAAGAATCGCAGCGCCACCTGCGTTCGGTGCTTACATGCGCCTGTGTCGGTACATGCCCCTTTAAATGAATAGTCTGAGTTCCTTCCTGTACTCCCTTGCAACTGAACACATTTAAACTGAATGCTGTGGGGGGGGGGGTGCAGGGAAAAGTGCTCATCTGTTTGACCCCTGAGGGCAAGAGAGGATTTCCCACTGTGCATCTAAATAGCAACCAGTTTATAGATCCATTGTGACACGTTTAACCATAATATTAAGTCAGTTGGTTGCACAATTAGATAACAATTCCACACACCTATCTCCCTAACTGCTGGACTAATTTCTCCATAACTTAAAAGTTTATATATCATAAGTTCAGATGTAAATTTACTAGCACTACCATGGCATGTTCCTCGCATAAACTTGAAATCACCACCATACATGCTGATACCCTCTATGCACCGTTACTTGGGTGACAGACCAATGTACATTTTGCTGAATTAGCTTTCTATGGGTTCTAAACATGAGATTCCCTTGTTCTCATGTTATACCTAACATCTAAACTCATGTCTTTAGAGAGTAGCTTTCAAGGAGTTATAACTAAAGGGCATTTTTAGGTCTTCCAGTTTAACTTTACTCTTTGTGCATGTTATTCTAAGTGGAAGACGCATATTCTCAGCTCTTTGCAAACTGGGATTTTGAGCTTAGTTTACACCAGATATGTGGGCAATATGTACAAAGCTATAATTGCCTGAATAAATATTTTTGTGTACTGCTCGATATAGATTTTACAAAAAATGGTAAGAGGGCACTTAGAAAACATATCCTGGGTTGGTTTCCCTGACTAGCTAACAATTAACAAAGAGCTTTACAGGAAAACAATGAACAATTGGTCTGAATGAGGAGAGGGTGTGAACAAAAGGCCTTTGTTTCTTTGTCCATTTCATGCTCACATATCCCCATTGCTGGGAACTGCAGGAAATAGCTCAGTCTTTTGGCTCTAAGGGGGAGGGTGCGCATTCCTGGCCCATGAGGGTCACATCAAAAAGACAAGTGTATGGGGGGGGGTTAAAAATGAAAATAACAGGTCTATTTTTCACACTATACACTTAACATGCAATTCAACCAGGGGAGTCATCATAGCACAGCATTTTCACTTGTGTTTTTAAAGGGGATATAAAAACAATATTAAAAAAATACAATAAATAAAAAAATACAATTCTTAAGCATCTAAATAATATACAATTACAAATGTATTATAACATGCATACAAATCTGTAATGTGAATTTTTACATATAAAGCAGTTTTAGAACCATATAATAAAACAAACAGGGATCAATGTAGCAATGAATACAAAATATAGTTACATTCACATTCACAAGTGCTAAGTTATAAGGAGACAAGAGTAAGAAGGTACTTGTCTCTCAGCAAGTTCGATCCAAGAGCCCATGCCGACAAATTCCCCTGACCTGCCACCAGCAAAAACACTTATTGTGGCTCTGGAAGGCCCCAAGGGGGTACAGACCCATTTGAGATTGCAGCCCCCGCACCTCCGTAGTTATGCCACTGCCATTCAAAGGTATTTCAGGTGCTTTGTTTGCATTTCTTGAGGGCAACAAAGTGCATTGTGTCATTTCCCTAAGAGGACAATCAGGCCAATCCCTGATTGTAGTTGGCCTGTAGAGAGGAAGGCCTCTTATACTATTCTATTTGTATCATGTGATTAAAGATTTTTTGGAAGGCCAAAATAGATGGGGAGATTGCAATAGATGAGTCATAAGAATAGCAGTGTAAAGCAGTGGAAGACAGTTCTGAACAATCCAGTAAAGCAAATTAAAATGAATAGCACACAGTGCAGATTAACAAATCAGTAGCAGGTAAAAATGGCAACATTACCAATGAAAACTAAGTTGCAGACAGGGCTGCACCCTCACCCCTTTAATGACGGCTACATATCGAATCTACATCCTTCAAGAATAGTTAGCAATTAATTTACATGCATGCTGCAGACTGAACTGATTTATGTGCAGCCATGCAGCATGAATCTAAATTAATTGCTAACTAGCCATGCAGGGTGTGGATTCAGTATGTAGCCAGGATTAAAGAGATAACTGTGGTATAAAAGTCCAGTATCATATCAACAAGGTAATTTTCACTGAAGTAGTAGTATACAAATGATCAGAATGTGCTATGCAAAAAAAACAAACAACATTTTAACTCAATATGTGTATCTTGCTTCAGTAATGTGTGTAAATCTGGTATCTTTAGGGCTTGTACACATGAGCACTTAAAACTCTGCTCCTCTGCATTCTGTTTCAGGGTAGAACAAAACAGGCGATTTTACCTGCGATTCCTTCTGTTCCGATGTGGAGACTAATCGCAGGCATCATGTCAGATGCACCGAATCTAATGAAAGTAATACAAATGTCGCACGTAGAAGCTGATTGCATCGACACGACATATATCATTCACATCCGACAGTCGTGACTTATGCAATCAGCTTATATGTGCGACATTTGTATTACTTTCATTAGTTTCGCCGCATCCAACGTGACGCCTGCATCGCCTCGGAACGTAGCACAGGTAAAATCTAGGGATGCACCGAATCCAGGATTCGGCCTTTTTCAGCAGGATTCCGATTCGGCCGAATCCTTCTGCCAGGCTGAACCGAATCATAATTTGCATATGCAAATTAGGGACAGGGAAGGAAATCGTTTGACTTTTTGTTACAAAACAAGGAAATAAAACATGTTTTCCCCTTCCTACCCATGATTTGCATATGCAAATTAGGGTTAGGATTCGGTTCGGTATTCGGCCGAATCTTTCACGAAGGATTCGGGGGTTCGGCCAAATCCAAAATAGTGGATTCGGTACATCCCTAGTAAAAATCACCCATGTAGTTCTACCCTTAAAGTGCTCAGTTGCAGGGGATCATAGGAAGGAATGCATGTTATTCATTTGGTTGGGCACACAGATCTGCTTTTATGCATTCACACACAGGCTGAGGTCAGCCCAGATACTGAACTCAGCTTCAGCTCTGCTGTGTGTGACCACACACAGGCTGATCAGATTTAAATCAATGGAGCAGGGGCACTGAGCAGATTCCTGCTTCTCGCAGCCTGCAAAAATACCCAGGCTGACTACAGCCAAAGCAAATAGCCAGTGTGCCCATAGCCTAAAGGGGCTTGTACTTACAAAAGCACATGGAATAAGGAAGAGTCAGCTGCGTTTTTTTCCTGTGCTCCCCTGGGCTAAACACATTTAAACAGAATGCAGGGGAGCACAGGTTTAAGTGTTTATGATAATGCCTTGATAATGTTTTATCACACACAGGGATTTTTGTTTTCCATTAAAGCATTGCTTTATTCAGAAATTTAAAATAAGTTGCTGATTTCAATGTTTACAACAACACCAGAGCCCTGTCCATATCTAATTTTGGTAATTTAAAGAAACACATACTTAAATATACCAAGTGTAAACTTACATTACAGTTTTAACAATGTGTGGAACAAAGAACACTGGCAGCCATAAGCAAAAAAATAAAAAAATAAAATAAAAAAAAGTGCATAAATATACCCATAAAAAATGGTTAAAGCAGGAGCATCACAAATAACTTAGGAAGTAGTCTATGGAAACCAAACGATTACACACAGAAAGAAATGCACCCTCTCAAGAAACTGGATAACAAGTCAAAAAATTGCATGTGGCACAAATGTCATAGCACAAAAGTAATATAAAAAAGGTTGCAATCCTTGAAAAGTGGTCCCAGGTGACGTTCGTAATCGTATAACTACTCACATGCTCCAGAGCCACTGTAGAGCCATACACAAATCAACACAAACAAGAACCTGAGAATACTAAACCTGTGGATTGACACAGATATAGGAAAAACATTGGCTAGACTATGTATAGATGAATACTCACTGCTATTTCAAATTGTATCCACTTGAGTCTGTCTCTCCAACAATCACTTTTTGGCACACCGAGTCTCCCAATATGAGAAATCCTGATCTTCTGTGTGCTCTCTGCTAAATCCAGTATTGTTAGTATCCTCGTTTGCTTTACAATTGTCTGTAATGTGTTGTGCGACACTCTATCTCACACGCCTGTCGCTCTGGTTGTGAGTGTCTCTCCTGGGAAGGAATTGTAGTTTCCTGCCCGCCCCCTGCTGCGTATACAAGGCAGTGTTTTGCATGAGAGAGTGTGGATTCTGTGGAACTAGCCAAACATCGCATTAACTTGAATAAAATGAGGTGTTGCTAATCGGCAGCCTTCTAGCAATTGATAGGCGACGTCACTGCCACGCTAGAGGTTATAGTGCTAAAAAGCAACCTCAAGGGTCACATGTTGCTGTTATAAGGACAGGATCAGAACCTGCTTAGGTACAATTCCCAGGGATCACAGTCACATACACAAGAATCTGGGATACAAAGATTAGCTAGCAATCTAAAATGATCTGCAACTCCCAATTACATTTAACTATTAAGTCTTTCGAGGGATGCTAGGAGTTGTGACTAATGGACGTTGTTTAGGTCTTTACTCTGTGTGCATGTTGTTCTGAGTGCAAGTCACAGCTTTGCAGGCTCGGACTGGCCATCTCTGGCTGTTCGGGCAAATGCCCAGTCAATTTGGGAGCCAAAGCCAAAAAGCTGAATTGGGTCGAAAATTCCGAAATTCGAATGCTGAAATGAAAAGACCTTTTTTGTTGTAATTTTTAAATCCCTGGCCACAGTGTTTGTATTTTTTTTTTTACTTTTATAGGGGGAGAGCCCTTACCACCAATGTTTGTTTTTTTTAACTTTAATGGGGGACCCTGGCCACCAATAGTTTTTTAACTTGGGGGTAGGGTTGCCACCTGGCTGGTAAAAATGATGGTTTATACCAATTTTATTAATAGGGAAAAAAGATAAAAATATAGGAAGGACTGTATTTTTTTCCAGAAAAGTTGGCAACCCTACTTGGGGGGGGGAAGGGGCTGGCCACCAATGGTTTTTTTTTAAACTCGGTGGGGCTAGCCACCAATTTTGTCTTTAACTTAGTGGAGCTGACCACCAATGTTTTTTTTAACTGGATGGGACTGGCCACTAATCTTTATTTTTTTAACTTGGGGGGCTAGCCACCAATATTTTTCTCTAACTTGGGGGGCCCTGACCACCAATGTTTTCCTTTTAACTTGTGGGGGATGGGGGCCTGGCTGGCAAATTTGTCACAGTGTTTTGTTTTTTTAACTTTTATAAGGGGAAAGCCCTGACCACCATTTTTTTTACTTTAATGGTGGACCCTGGCCTTCAATGGTTGTTTAACTTGGGGAGACTGGCCACTGATGTTTTTTTTTACTTGGGGGTGACCACCATTTTTTTTTTCTAACTTTGGGGGGGACCCTGACCACCAATGTTTGGGGGGGTTCATTTTATTGGGGGCCCTGACCACCAAAGTTTTCTTTTTAACTTGTGGGGGAGGGGGCCTAGCTGCCAAAGTCACACATTTATATATGGGCTGTTTTATTTTTTTATTTTTTGCCATGGGTGTTTTTTACTCCCTGTCTGGCCCGGCAGCTCTGTACAATCTGTGATTTTGCGCTTCATTTACACCAGATATGTGGGCAACATGCACAAAGGTATAGTTATCGGAATAAATATTTTTGTGTACTGGTCACTGTTGATTTTTCAAGTAAAACGGTAAGAGGACACTTAGCATACATGTTTTTTTTCTGTTTGCCTGACAAGGTAACAATTTACGAAGAGCTTTACAGGAAAACAATGAACAATTGGTCTGAGTGAGGAGAGGGTGTGAAGAAAAGGCCTTTGTTTCTCTGTCCATTTCATGCTCACATACCCCCGTAGCTTGGAACTGCAGGAAATAGCTCAGACCTTCGGCTCTAGAAGGGAGGGTGCACATTCCTGGCCCATGAGGGTCACATCAAAGACAAGTGTGTGTGGGGGGGGGGAGTTGAATATGAAAATTACAGAGGTCTATTTTCTCACACTATACACTTAACATGCATTTCAACCAGGGGTGTCATCATAGCACAGCATTTTCATGTGTGCTTTTGAAGGGGATGTAAAAACTACTACTAAAAAAAATAGAATTCTAAGCATCTATATGATGGATAGTAACACATTATAACATGCATACAAATGTGAACTGTGTATATTATTATTATTATCTATAAAGCATTGCTTGTTTATAGAATCACAGTAGGTTTACCCTAAAAAACTATACATTTTTGAAAAATTATCTCAAAGCTACAGCATCTTATCACCTAAAGATCATTAGGTAACCAGATAAAACACCCTAAATATGAATATAGTTTTATACCGAATGTGCAGAGGTTTTCCCAAGTGTGTGGCATATAGAGGCTTCAAAATGAGGATACACCCATATGAACTATCATTTCTGTCATTCCTGATGCTGCAAAATCAACACATTTACAGCATGTTGAGGATTAAAACAACTTTCCTGAAAATCACCTTAAAGGAAAACTATACCCCCCAAACAATGTAGGTCTCTATAAAAAGATATTGCATAAAACAGCTCATATGTAAAACCCTGCTTCATGTAAATAAACCATTTTCATAATAATATACTTTTCTAGTAGTATGTGCCATTGGGTAATCATGAATAGAAAATTGCCATTTTAAAAAATAAGGGCCCCTGGGATCGTGGGATTCACTGTACTCACAAACATACCAACAAACCATATATGTTAGGTCACATGAGCCAATTAACAGACAGAGTTGTGTATTTTGCTTCCATACTTCTTGTTACAGTTAGAGTTGTAGTATTTCTGGTCAGGTGATCTCTGAGGTAGCACAGAGACCATCACGAAATGGTGGCTCAAGGCAAGAGATGTAAAAGGGCAATATTTACTTAAATAAATATTCCAGTTTGGTAAGATTCTTTAATATGCCACTTAATATGATATGAACTATCTGTTGCTTAAGTGTTCATTTTGGGGGTATAATTTTCCTTTAAAGCTTCCATTTAGCAGCATCTTATCTCCTACAGGTCATTAGGTAACCAAATAAAACAGCCTATGATTAAGTATCTGCTGTGATACCAAACGAGTAAAATCATGCCTTAACAGAACCAAATAAATATACTTGATTTTTATTCCGTCTGTGTGGAGGAATGGCCCTTTTAGTGCCTGCTCACTACATTACGGTTTGGATCCACTCCCTTAGCTAAAGGTTCAGGGCAGTGCACCTGAACCTCCTCCTATACTTGGTGAGTTAACTTGGTGACCTTTTTTTTATTTGATTTCGATCAAACCAGATAAAACACCCTAAATATTAATGGCAGGGATCCCTCATTATGCGCGTGCACACAAGGGCGAATGTGCGAGCACAAGGTCCATAACAGCGGATAGGGCAGGGAGGGGAAAGCATGATCAATGGCGAGGGCAGAGGTGGGAGGAGAGAGCAGCAGAGGGGAAGGAGGGGAAAGTAATGGAGGGAGGGGAGAGTGTCAGAGGGGACTGAACACAGACTAGGGGTAGGCAAACCCTTTAATAGGTACCGCCCAGACCCACCCCCCCATCATTACACCCTAGGTAGGTGCTTCTTCTGTCTACCCCTAGTTCCGGCCCTGAAAAACTCCAAATTATACCTTGTGCAAACTTAGTTCATTGCTTACATTCACATCAATTTATAAACACACTGACAATTTTATGTGTGGTAAAAGTTACAAAAAAGTATGGTGACCCCTGAAAACTATATATTTTCGGAAAGTACACATTCTGACAAATCCAAAATGAGTAATTATATATTTCTACTCCAAACTACTAAAATGCAAAGCTACACTAAAAAAAAATTTTTTTGATGGCATTTCTGAAAATCACCTAAAATGTTGTAATTTGCTGCATTCATCCTGCACAATTTCTTACATACAAAAGCAAATTACTAAATATGAATGCCAATGGTCTACGGAATATTTTGATGCCCAATATGCATAGATATACCAAAGCATGTGGTACTTACAGACCTAAAATAAAAATAGGGCAAATGAATTTTCTCAGCTGAAAATTCCCCTTCTGTGAACAAAGCCTCCTACCTGTGTAATATGTATTGTAAGGCCCCCTGACAGTACAAAGACCCATGAAAATCATATATTTTCGAAATTACACATTCTGGTGAATCCAGTATTTCTACTCCAAGCTACCTAACTGTCAACCTATGCTAAAAAAGACATAACAAACAACAATGCAAGCATTTAACGGCAATAAAAACACAAACATGAAATACAATCAAGCAAATCAATGAAAATAATTGATCTGAAAGCACTGCATATCTTGACAGCGCTATGTAAATAAATGATGATGAAATGATGATGATCTGACAGCCTGGTTAGAAGTCAGAATACCTGAAACAAAAGTCACTTTTTTTCAGTATAAATATATGCAAAAGTGTGCAAAAGTGTGCAAGAGCCAGAAAAAGCCAGAAAAGAAAAAAATCTAAAATTACTTTTAAAGGTAAACCATTTGCTGGCAATTTTTCTCTTTCTTTTTTTTTTTCTTTCTTTTTGTGTACAAATATAGTTTTTTTATCGTTTATAGCAGCAGGTCAACTCCCAATGTGGGTTAGACTAAGCACTGGCACAATGGTGCTTCTAGCAGCTGGTCAACGCCACAGAGTTAGACTGAGTGCAAAAAAAAAATTATTCAGCCCACATCATACAAAAAAGGCAACATTTCAGGCCTACCAGGCCCTTTATCAAGCTATCAAGCCGAAACTTTGTCTTTTGTGTATAATGTGGGCAGAATAAATTATTTTTTGTGCTCTATTACAACCTATGCAGTGTGCCGCTGGTATTTTTTTTAACATATTGATATGACCCTGTGGCAGGAGTGGGTCCTCCACTATAGCACTGACACAACAAAAGTGTTTTTTCTTGGAGTTGAGCGCTCCACAATAGTGATTTTATCCATAAGAAACAGGGAACTGACCCAGCTTCTATTTAAGGATCATTAGGTGAGGTGGGCAAATATAAGGTGCAATAAATTTCTGCATATCAAGAAAACATAGATAAAATAAAATCATCTTCCTTTAGCAAGGAGATGCACTATAGGAATTCCATTGACAAATGCAACATTGGAGTATTCTCCCACACAAAAAAAAAGGATGGATTGTGGGAGCATTCCAAGGCTCATAAGTAATCTAATATCTATGAAAGTGTATGTACTGTATTTACAAAAATCGGGGGTTTTAGTTACAAAGTTATGATAATAAAATTGGTAAGCCACAGATCAGCAGCACTTCCATTGTATTTATATATTTTTGCTTAGCCATGCAGTACTTCCACAACTCCCCTTTTTGCATTTGGTATAGTAGCAGAGTTGTTCTGCTGGAAGGTTAGCAGTTATGCTGGCCAGGGTCCCCCACACAATAGTAAAATAAACATTGGTGGCCAGGAGCCCCCCAGTAAAAGTAAAAAACAATGGGTGGCCAGCCCCCCCATAAAAGTTAAAAAATAACATTGGTGGCCAGGTTCCTCCCAATACAATTAAAACACAATTGATGGCCAGAGCCCCCAATAAAGTAAAGAGTCTCCCCCATAAAAGTAGAACAAAACCTTGGTGGCCAGGCTTCCCCCCATAAAAGTTATGGTAATAAACCATTGATTGCCAAGGATTAAAAACCCACTGGTGTTCAGAGGAAACTTACAATTAAAATTTGGCAGGCAGTCTTCTTTCTCCTTGGCTTAGTTCTCCTGTGGCCTCTTCATTCTTCTTTTTTGGGGGCTTCGTCTTGGCTTCTCTTTGGCTCCATTTGGCAGCTCCCAGCTCCCAGCTTCCACGGCCTACTTTTCTACCCATTTGCCTGAATGGGTAGATCTAGGCCTGCATACGAAAGTTTTAAGAGAGTTTCCTCCTGTAAACTCACTCTGGACATTTGCAGTTTATCTATACACTTCTACAGATTCCCAAACAATAAGCTTATGAATTCAGCCTGTGTCACACACCTCCTACAGTGTACAGGTTTAGCACTAGAGCAACCAACTAAGAATGGAACTGTGCGATACTATTGGTTTAACTCCAAATGGAGAATATCTTTACATATAAAGACTCTTATTTTATCTTAGTAGTACCCATGTAAGACTTAACCATTTCCGGAGAAGTCAAAAGATGAGAAATAGAGAGCAGATTCTTTACTCTTTTTTTCTCAGAACAGAAAAAAAATATACTTTTTTTTCAAAAATCATGTTAAAAATCGGGCATACAATTAACATGATTTTTGAATAAAGAGTATATTTTAATATATTGTTGAGTTTTGGGATAACTTTCTTGTTTTTTGATGTCTATGCCCTTTGGAACTGGGGGCTTTATTCCATTAATCATGGGCCCTTTTGGACAGGCCCAATAGAGACAAGCATCCTATAATATATATTTTTTTTTTCTGTGAAGTATAAAAATAAAAACTGGGTAAATAGTTAGGCTGTGCAAAATAAAAAATGTTTTCTAATATAGTTAGTTAGCCAAAAATGTAATCTATAAAGACTGGAGTGACTGAATGTCTAACATAATAGCCAGAACACTACTTCCTGCTTTGCAGCTCTCTTGGTTTCAACTGATTGGTTACCAGGCAGTAACCAATCAGTGACTTGAGGGGGGCACATGGGTAACTGTTGCTTTTGAATCTGAGCTGAATGCTGAAGATCAATTGCAAACTCACTGAACAGTTATGTCCCATGTGGGCCCCCTTATAGTCACTGACTAACACTGACTAAAGGCACAAGCACTGCACCAGTCTGTAATGGTAGAAATACATTTTTTCCAGTGTATCTTTGGGAGTGCCAATCTCCCATAGAACAAACTTTAGTTGAGTCTAACATAGACAAATATTTAAATATCACAATTAGCTAACATTGAATATTACAATCAACCCCATACACATGATGATTGTCATGGCAAACAAAGAAATACTTGGTGATAAAGGTACTATAGTCTCTAGCCCACAATTTCTGCTAATGTATCAGTCTTACTGCTATCTGTAATCCTCAGAGTGCTGAAGCATGAGGTGAAGCTAAGTCTTCCTTTGGTTTAAGTAGTACCAGATCAATAACAGGCTAAGAAAACCTGTCAAGTAACCTATCAAGTTTGGTTACCTTTACCTCAACTTTATGTACCTCTCTGCCAATACTGGGTGTAGTCCTTGTAACAAGTCTTATAGGTCAAGATTTATACTTTTTTTTTTTTTTTTAAAGCATAGGTTTTTATTGAATTTCAACAAAGGGGGAGGGGGAGGGGTACAAAACAAAGGAGGAAGGGTGGGTGCAGAAAAAAAAACCAATTCAAATTATCTTAATCATGTACAGTACTGTCTGTTGCTTGAGTCAGCAGCATACATTATATAGCAATTACACTTCATATAACCTTTAAGAGCACTCAAGTGCCCTGGGAGAATCAGCTACAGCTCCTTCTCAAGGATCCTGTTCTGGGTGTGAATCTAACTAGGGGGACCATATTTTCTCAAATTTCGAGGGGCACCCTCTTGCTTCATATGTCAATTTAACATTTACCAGTGACTTTCCTACTAGTGACAACCATTGTTGTACTGTGGGAGGTTGGGGGGCCATCCATTTCAATACCAAAGTCTTTTTAGCATAAAATAGCACAATTTTAATGAGTACTCTGGACCTGGTTAGGGGAAGTCTTCTACGATCCCTAGTAAGCAGATCTCTGGCGTACAAGCCCCAGGAAATGTCAATTGCTCGTGTAAGTGGTTTATTATATCCGTCCAATACTTAGAGACCTGTGGGCATTCCCATACTAGGTGAGTGAATGTGGCTTCTGGTAGTCTACATTTAGGGCATTGTGCTTCACTGGCTCTCCCAAATTTTTTAAGTTTGACTGGAGTGAGATAAAGCAGGTGTATAAGTTTAAATCGAATTAGTTGGTCTTTAATAGATATTAAAAACCCATACAGGTCATCTGTGGCCTCGTCCCAGTTATCTGAGTCTACTGAGGGAATCATGCTCTGTCATTTCTGCCGTGTTTTAACGAACGGGCCGGTAGGCAAGTGATTAATGAATGCAGGGGCGATCCGGGCCCCTCCGCCGCCTGAGGCAGCAGCAGTTGCTGCTGCCCCCCTCCCCTGGAAATTCGCTCTTAAATTACCAGGAGCAGCATTTTTGCTGCCCCTGGTACCTAGTGGGTTGGTGCCGCCTGAGGCAATAGCCTCAACTTGCCTCATTGGCGAAGCACCCCTGAATGAATGGTAAAGCCTAGAAATCAGTTTTCCAACTTTAGGATCCCAGAGTATCTCTTCAAATTTTGGGGCATCGTATGTAATCTGGAGTGTAGAGAATTGAGCTCTAAAGGCCTCTCTGAGTTGCAAATATCTAAACCAGTGGATCGCTGGTTGAGCGGTTAGTTGTTTTATTTGGTCCATAGTGGGGAACTTGGAATCTACCAGCAGATCACCTAGGGACCTAATGTGTTTTTGGGGCCAGTAAAAGAAGTCTTGCAAGGCAAGGCAAGGTCGAGAATCAAGAATCAATATATAGAAAACACCCAGGAACTCTAGATAGAAGAACCTATACTCGGGCGCTGAGAGAACCTTCTGGCATCCTTAAATAGGTGGGTTTTCGCACCAAAACGTGCTAGGTGACATCACAGGACGTGCGCCAGAATGTGCGTCAGAGTCAGCACGTTTTGGACGCCAGCGTTAATGTGCCAGCGTTAATGCGCCAGCGTAATTACGCTGTGCGAAAACGCTGGCGTCTGACGGCCGCATGGTCTCTTCTGGGCGCCGCCATCTTGGACGCGTGGAGGATGGCCAGGACACCTTACGGTACCCCCTCCTCCACGGGGGGCCTACGGACCACCAAGGCTGGGTTTCAGAGGAAATCTTCTATGAAATCTCCCTCCATTTCACCAAATATTGAAGAGAGCCCCTGGATACCCAAGAATCCAAAATTTTCTCCACTTCAAACTCCTGATGACCATCAACGGATACAGGCACTGGCGGAGAAGAAACATGACCAACAGCAGCCGGCTTGAGTAGAGAAAGATGAAAGACATTTGGAATTTTCATCTCTGGGGTCAAGTGGAGACGAACGGCCACAGGGTTTATGAGTTCAATAATGGGAAAAGGGCCAATGAATTTGAGACCTAATTTAGCAGAAGGAATTTTAAGACGAATGTTCTTAGTAGAGAGCCACACCTTATCACCAAGAGCATATTGTGGAGGAGGAGAACGCTTCTTATAGGCAAAAAACTTTTGACTGGAAGAACTCTTCTCAAGGTTGACCTTCGTGGCTTGCCAAATGGCAGACATATGGGAAACTTGGTCGTTGGCATCTGGTACATTGGAGAGGAGTACATCTTGAGGAAAAGCAAAAGGGTGTTACCCATAAACACAAAAAAAAGGAGATCTGTCTGAAGAGGCATGAAGATAATTATTGTGAGCAAATTCGGCCCAGGGAACTCGGCCCAGGGAACTAAATCAGCCTAATCATCTTGGCACAAGGAAACATGGCATCTTAGGAATTGTTCAAGAGCTTGGTTGACACGTTCAGAAGCTCCGTTGGACTGAGGATGATAGGCAGAGGAAAAATGTAATGAAATATTGAGAGATTTGCATAAAGACCTCCAAAACTTGGAAATGAACTGAGAACCTCTGTCAGACACAATATCCAAAGGAAAACCATGAAGACGAAAAATGTGTTGAATGAAAAAATTAGAAAGTTCCAAAGCAGAAGGTAATTTACGGAGAGGGATGAAGTGAGCCATTTTGCTGAACCTGTCAATTACCACCCAAATGACTGTACAACCACGGGAGGGAGGAAGGTCCACAATAAAGTCCATGGCCAAATGTGTCCAAGGCTAGGAAGGAATGGGTAGTGGTAAAAGTAATCCCTTGGGGGAGGTGTGACAGAATGTGCGTCAGCATGTTTTGGACGCCAGCGTTAATGCGCCAACGTCTGACGCCCGCATGGCCTCTTCTGGGCGCCGCCATCTTGGACGCGTGGAGGACGGCCAGGATGCCTTACAATATGATACAACTGCCCTGCTAAGTAGTAGAGATGGAGGTGTGGGAGACCAAGACCACCCCTATCTGTGGGGGCAGTTAACGATACCCACGAAATTTTAGGTGTTTTGTTAGCCAATAAGAACGGGATCAGTATGGATATGACTCTTCTAAAGAATGAGAGTGGGATATAAACTGGAGAGTTTAATAAAGCATATAAAAATTTCGGTAAGTATATCATTTTGTATATGTTTATCCGTCCCCACATGGTTACAGGAAGCGTGGCCCATATAATGAGTGATTGCTTGAACCGGGTGAGGATGGGTTCCAAATTATTTTCCATGAAGTCTGTAACTTTCCCAGTTATGTTCATGCCTAAGTACTTGAACTGTGTCACACAGCGCAGTCCTTTTATAGTATCTACTTGACCTGGAAGTGGGTCAAGAGGCATAAGCACAGACTTCTCCCTATTTATAGCTAGTCCTGAGTTCGCCTGAAATTCTGTGAAGCGTTTCATCTAACGATTCATCGTGGTCTCCGAGGAATAACAACAAGTCATCGGCATAGAGGGCAAATTTTTCCTCCCGGGGACCTAACCAGAAGCCATGTATTCTAGGTGATTGGCGAACTCTTAAGGCTAAGGGCTCTATAGCTATTGCAAATAGAAGGGGCGAGAGAGGACACCCTTGTCGTGTGTCTCTGGACAAGGGGAAGGATTTTGAGTTGAGATTGTTTACTCTAACCTGACCTGAGGGGGTTTTGTACAACAATTGGACCCATTTAATGAAATTGGGACCGAAACCAAACTTATGCATTGTTGCCCATAGATATTGCCACTCCACTGAGTCGAAGGCTTTAGCAGAGTCAATTGACACAACTACTCTAGACCCTTTATTATCGTGGGCAATTTGGAGATGTGTGTGTAGTCTTCTAAGGTTTATCACAGTGGATTTGTGAGGCATAAAGCCTGATTGGTCTGGGTGAATTATAGACGTGATAACTTTCGCTAATCTCGTAGCCAGGATTTTTGCTATTATTTTCATGTCCGTATTAATGAGGGAGATGGGACGGTAAGAATC
This sequence comes from Xenopus laevis, assembly GCF_017654675.1. Classification (NCBI taxonomy): domain Eukaryota; kingdom Metazoa; phylum Chordata; class Amphibia; order Anura; family Pipidae; genus Xenopus; species Xenopus laevis. The sequence goes on from NC_054374.1 coordinate 58,539,000, forward strand.
CCATTTTCCAGGATCTTTCCCTTCTTTTAGTATAAGTGTTATTAAAGTTGAGTAAAAAGACTGGCGTAGTGTATCTGTCTCCATTGCATCCGCAAATGTGTTACACAAATTATTGAGCAGTGTCTCCCTGAGCTTTGTACCACGAGGGGGGAAGCCCATCAGGACCCTGGGTTTTCCCAGAGGGGTGTCCCGCTATAGCTTCCTGGACCTCTTGTCGAGTGATTTGACCATCTAGGTAGGCAGCTTCTTGAGGTGACAGAGTGGGAAACTCAATTAATGCGAGGGATTTGTTTAATTGCTGGGGGGGGTGGAGTTGTTCCGGGAGGTGTATAAGCTGGAATTGTAATCTCCCATAGCATTTGCAATGTCAGCTAGGTCTGTTATGCTTTCCCAGTGGGGCCCTGTAACTTAGGAATTGTCGTGGGGGATTGGTGTGGATGGGATAGATATGCTAAGAGTTTACCTGCTTTATCAGCTTGCTCAAATGCCCTCTGGTTAGAGTATAGTAGCTTCTTTTGGGTTAGGCTGGTTTTACTAGTTCCAGTGCTTGCTGGCTCTGCGTAAGTATGTTATAGTTGTAATCCGTTGGATCGGATGCGTATGCTGCCTCCGCTTGGGAAAATATTGCAGTGTGGTGGGGTGCTTCCATCCTCATAACTCCAGTAATCCCATTATTATTTACACAGTTGCTAAGTACAGGAGAATGGACAGAGGAAAACCCCAATCTATCCTTATGGGCATCCAAGGTAGCATTGAAATCGCCTAGTAAGCATATAGGCGCAGATGGAAATCCAGCTAGGACTGTAAATACATGTCCTATCAGTGTTATAGAAAATGGGGGAGGCACATATAAATTCACCAATATCATTTCCTAATAGAAAAAATTACAGTGCATAATTATGCATCTACCGTAACAATCTGTCCGTAAGGACTGTTACTCAAATGGGATGTTTTTTCGTACCAATATAGACACACCATTAGAATAGCATGAGTATGTGGCATGGTAAGCGTGAGCCACCCAGCGTTTTTTGAGGGCTAGAATTTTTTATTCCCATTAGATGTGTCTCTTGAAGGAATAGGACTGAGGGGTTAAATCGATTGACGTAAAAAAGTGCTGCACGTTTAAATTTGGAATTCAGGCCCCTAGTATGCCAAGATATTATTGTAGGGGGACACATGAAGGAGGTATGTCTATATGTGTTTCAGGATCGAGTAAACTATGCTTGAGCAGAGCTAGAATTTGCATGTTTAGATTAAGCATCTGTGTAAACACAGTGTATTGCATATTCAAATTTATCAACAGACGTATCAGAAACAATATAACTGGCAGTTACCAGCTGTGGAGCCGGTTTCCGCATACCCTGTCTACCCCCAAAACACAAGTAGACTTGTACACTATACATAGAAAGCAAACCGTTAAACTTTTAGCAGGAGGAGTAAGGAGTGCAGCAATCTGATGCAGTATCTGTGCAGCCCATTGGAGGGGACTCCCTGCTACTGTGTGAAGGCAACCATATATCAGCCATATGTGATTGTACGGCAGCTTCGAGTCCAAAAGATTCCCAAATTAGTCCAATGGGCCATTAATGTCGCAGGGAAAAGGCATGTTGCGACTAGTAACCACAGGATAGGTTATTTCACCAAGCAGCAATGCAGTAAGAGTTTCATATTTGGCCAACTTGTACAGGGCAGTCAGCAGTAAAGAGATTAGGCCTAGTGACTGTTGGATTAGAAAGGCCCGGCCATCGCCAAATCCCTACTGATTGTTTCCTCCGTCTGGGTTGTTGGGAGGGGTTCTCCATCCGCCTCTGCCATCCAACCACTTATCTGCTTCTGCAGAGGTAGTAAAGAAATAAGTGAAGTCGTCCACCACAATGCGTAGTTTTGCAGGGAACAACATTGAGTACACCAGCCCTGCCGTCCGAAGACGTCTTTTTACCCCCAGGAAAGACACCCGTTGTCGTTGCACCGCAATAGAGTAATCGGGATACAATGATAATGTCGCAATATCATACGTAATTTGTCCCTTTCTCCTGGCAGCAATCAGTGCTGTGTCACGGTCTCTGTAATTCAAAAATCGCATTATAAGCGCTCTCAGTGGGGTCCCTGGGGGTAGTGGTCGCGTGGGCACTCGATGGGCTCGCTCAATGGTCAGCAGCAGTGAGGAGTCTAGGCCAAAGGTGGATTTTAGCCAGCCTTCTATGAAGGTTTCAGGGGATTTCCCTTCCACTCCCTCTGGCAGCCCGACTAACCTTACATTATTACGGCGCAGGCGGTTCTCCAGGTCGTCTGCCTTGTCCGCCATTTCGTTGAGCTGATGTTTGATTTGAGCTAGGTCAGGAGGCAGAGGTACTGTGATGTCTTCAAGTCGGAATACACGCTGTTCAACTTCTGTAGTGCGTTCGCGTAGTTTTTGGAGATCTTGGCAGATGTGGGAGACATCTATTGTTATAGTATCTAGCTGCGACGTGGTATTCGCGTGGGCTACCCTTATCACTTCAAGTATCTCCTTGTTAGATGGTTCAATGTCCGCACCTTGTTCTTTGGTAGAGTCCTCAGACGGAGGAGTTGCGGTCTGCTCAGTTTCCGCGTTCGAGTCCTTTGATTGTTGTGATGACTGCAGGTAACGGTCAAGCTTAGTGCTTGGCTGCCTGTTTCCGTAATTTATCAAAATCTTATCTTATTGGCTTTCAAACGCAGATTAAAAATCTTTTTGCCTGTTTCACAATGTGTAGGATAGGTGAAGGATGGGACGTTAAGCAGGGAGCTCCTCAATATGCGTGCTTTCAGGTCGCCATCTTGACTCCGCCTCCCAAGATTTATACTTGTAGGTTAAGTTTAGCTTCTTGTCTCTGAAGAATATGCAAATATGCCTTTCACCAGTGGCTCAAAAGCACATTGGAAAGATGCTGGATTGATCAATGGATCCCATTCATGCCCTTAAGCTGGTCATAGATGCAACGATCCGTAGTAAAAAAAAAAATGTCGGTACTCTCCACGCATGGTCCGAAAATCGTATGAATCGTGGATTCGTACGATTTTAGGACCATGTTTTTTTCGTCCAGCAGAGATCGGTCGTTTGGTCGATCAGACGGGTTTGAAAATTTCGTCTGCCAATAATATGTCTGCATGTATTGCCGATCGTACAATTTTCAGTGGGAGACTGTCACTAGCTTTGTCAGACATAACTATTGTACGATTGCTGTCAGAGGTAGTACATTGTACACTCATCTTTTCCCAGTGACCTGCCATATAAGAAGAATGAGGATGATTAAATTTCCACGCACATCCATTACTGCTTAGAAACTTGTCATAGTCCCATTCTCTGGATGAAATTAGTTCCACACCATCTGTTCATCAGGTCCTTTGATCTTCAAAGAGCATTGATAAAGCTTGAGGAGTTCCCAGTTATTATATGTTTCTGTGGTTGCACTTCAATGACTGTCTCATCGTGTACCTGCGGCAGTGTCGGACTGGCCCACAGGGATACCAGGAAAACTCCCGGTGGGCCCAGGTGTCAGTGGGCCCTTGTGCTGCTAAACATTTGGCCTATTTCATGGGCATTCCCTGTTTCTATGAGAACAAAAACGCTAAATAGATGGAATAATGTATTATAGTATGTAAAACTATAAATAGAGGTTGAGTGAGGAGAGAAAGAATATTAGTACTGAGAGTGGGCCCTTGGTCTAAATTTTTTTGGTGGGCCCATGGCCTAAGGTTTTTGGGTGGGCCCCTGGGACACTGACCTGCAGCCAAGCTCATGTCTGCTTTTCTAGTCTGTCTAACATAGCCAAGACAGTGTCTGCTCCTGTGCCAGCTGCACAGCCAGTGTCTGCTTTTTTCCCAGTCAGTATCTGTTTTTGTGCCAGCACCCTGATGGCTACTCATTCCAGCTTCTGTGCCAGCACTCCAATGGCTGCCGGTTCCAGCTGATCCAGCAGCTGAATCATGAAGTTCTGTTACTCCGGACTCTGCCAGTCCAGCTGTTATCTGTGGCAATCTTCCTGCTCTTTTGGGTGATCCTCCACCTGTAGTGGGTGTCTCCTCCAAAGTTTACTTTAGTACTTGCAGATTGAGGGGTTTTTTTTGTTTCTGTGCCAGCACCCTGACAGCTGCCTTTGCAAGCACCCCAATGGATGCCTGTTCCAGTGCATGAGCCAGCAGCCCTGCCTGTTCCATCTTTTGTGCCAGTCATCCTGCCTGTTCAAGCTCCTGTACCAGCAGTCCTGTCAGCTCCTGGGCCAGTCCTACCTATTCCAGCTCCTGTTCCAGCAGTCCTGTCTGTTTCACATCTTGTGCCAGCAGTCCTGCCTGTTCCAACTCCTGTGCCAGCAGTTCTGCCATCAGCCTTTAAGGGCCTGAGGACAAAACTAATTTGGTCTCCGTGATGCTGGATTTGGAAGCTCTGTTACACCCGACTCTGCCAGTCCAGCTGTAATGGGTGTCTTGCGTGATGCTCCTGACTGTGGCAATGCTTTTGTTGCGCCTCAAAAAATAATTTTTGTCTGCCTTTTTGTCACCCATAGACTTCAATGCATTTTGGCAAATTTTTGCTGTTTTGAAAATTTTTGACAAAACGAAATGGGTCATATTCAACCATCATTACTTGTAAGTATGTTAGAAAATCCAGACTATTGGTTAAAAAACACTAAGGCAAAAGGTAGAAAGAAAAAACAATTCAGTCTAAAAGTACTAAAGTTAACTTTGGAGCAGAGTTTGTATGAGAGAAACCCATGTACACAAGAGCCAGAATGTAGGAGTTGCCAGACAGTAGCCAGAACAGAAGCATCATGCGAGACACCCCTCACAGATAACAGCTGGACTGGCACCAGATCCAGCATCACGGAGACCAAAGTAGTTTTGTCCTCAGGCCCAGTGGCCAGGGCAGACAGGTCCCCAGGAGTTGGTGGCAGAACTGCTGGCACAGGAATTGGAACAGGCAGGAGTGCTGGTGCAGGATCTTGAACAGATCAAAATTAAATTCTAAAACCAAACAGACGGAAGCTCTGCCAACGCGTGCTTCGCTGATGCTTTATTCCTTGATAAAGCATCAGCAAAACTCGCATTGGCAGAGCCTCCGCTTGTTTGGTTTTAGAATTTAATTTCGAACCCTATATTTAATTCAGTCTATGGATACCGAATATAACTAGGATGAGCCTTTTCCAGTACAGCATTTAAATCTTCTTCATTCTCTTTTCACTCTATAGCACTGAGTGATTTGTGGTTTTGTAGGGAAAATTAGTCTCTCCTCATGAGATAGGAAGGTAACAACAGTGTCCACAGTCCCCAATGTCCCACTTTCTCCCCGTGTGGTGTCCCAGGGCCTAGCATTACAAATCTGACAGAAGTTTCTTGGGAAATCTCCACTTCTTTACTATTTTCAATTTCCTGCTTACATTTCATAAATTAATTTCATAAACTAATTTTTAACACTTGTTAACACTAGCACTTTTTTTTAAATCAATTCTATTTAATTTATTTATTTACTGGCAGCTAGAGGTTGCAATCGAATCCAGCACAGGCACTTTACTTTATTGATCTCATCTGTGTATGTTTGATTAATTAGTTGATAGATACGTGGCACAGAATCAAGTTGCCACACAATACTTAGATTGGAGTATTGACACAATGTAAATGAACTCAGCACAGGCACTTTAATCAAATGAATTTCAATTGTGTAAGGGTATCAATTAGTTTAAATTATCAGTTAATTGATATAAGCGATGATACAGAATTAATTTGGCAATTTATATCTGAAAGGTGTAGGTTTGTGAATAAGAATTGGTTGGTGGTCAGAGAGTAGGGGTTAACTATTAATTCTCCTTTTTAATCAATTCTCAATGTAATAATTATATCTCATATCAATAATTATATCTCATATCTATATCAGCCAATACGTGAGTTCTTAGAAACCAGCAAGGATTTTCTCTCTTTATTAAACAAAAATGTTATATTCCTCATTCTTCTCATATGGCAAGCAATTTAGAAAGGATGATTGTAGTTGCCAGACACATAATTCATGCTACTAGATACAAGGTGTTCTCAGCTCACCCATGAGACCTTGACCACCCTTCTGGCAGAGGTACCTGCAATAATAAAATAAGACCATTAGTCCTTGTGTCTACAGATCTAGACTTTCACACAATGTTTAATCCAAACAGACTTCTCATACAAAAGACTGTTAGGGTTCCAGTTCCTCCAGGAGACTTTGATTGCAGCAGACTCTAAAGCTGGCCATAGATGTAAAGATTTTTAAAAGATCCGATCGTCATTGTGAGACCACGATTATCTCAAATGATCGTACGATCATACAAATTGTCCATCAACTAAAAAGACCATTTGCCCAGGAAAAAAAAGGGTAGCTGCCTGCTTGTCCCTGCAAACATAGATAGATTGCACTGGGACCGATAAAGATTTTTTTAACCTGGCCAATCAATTTTCTGACAGATGGCGGCCGAAAAATCGTAAGATGTAGGAACGTTTGAATCCCACTAACCGCACGATAATTTCGAAGGATTTGACGGACTTCGCTAAAATCGGTCGTAGAAAAATCTTTGCGTCTATGGGGACCTTAAGGGCATCAATGAAATCCATTAATTAATCCAGCATTCCAATGTGCTTTTGAACCACTGGCAAAAGGTGTTCCATCAGAAATCACAGGGCCCCATACAACAAAAGTTTCTGGGCGCTAAAAACACATTGGTGGCCAGGGTCCCCCCTACAAGTTAAAAAAAAACAATAGCTGGTCATGGGCTCCCATAAAAGTTAAAAAAAACCTTCACTGGTGGCCAGGCCCCCTACAAGTTTTTAAAAAATCTTTGTCAAGGGACCCCCATAAAAGTAAAAACAAAACATCACTGGTGGCCAGCCTCCCCCCACAAGCTAAAAAAAATAATTGGTGGCCAGGGTCCCCGCAAAAGTAAAAAAAAACATTGGTGGTCAGGGCCCCATTGAAATGGTAAAAATGGCGGCCAGGCCCCCCCCTTACTAGTTAAAAACACAATTTGTGGTCAGGGGCCCCATAGAAAATTAAAAAAAGAACATTCATGGCCAGGGTCCACCTTACAAGTTATTAAGAATATTTTAATAAACATTGGTGGCCAGGGGCCTATAGAGTTTTAAAATAATACATTGGTGGCCAAAGGTTTAATACAATTAAAAAAAGGTTCTTCCTTGTCCTCTGAGATGACAGGTTCTTTTCACAGCTTTAACACTGTTTGAGACTTTGGCACTTTGGGACTTCGGCTCTTCAGGACTTCAGGTTCGGCTCACACACTGTTCAGGGGGGCCCGGCTAATTTGGAAAGTACAGCACAACTGGGCTCCCCTGTTGAAACTGTAGCCATTGTGCCCCCTGATGGTGGCCCTGGATCTTGACCTATAAGACTTGTTACAAGGACTACACCCAGTACTGGCAGGGAGGTACATAAAGTTGAGGTAAAGGTAACCAAACTTGACAGTACCCAGGTACCGAGTGTCAGGACTGCCAGAAGTACCCGACCCAGAAGTATCCGACGGCGCTGTTTACATTCCCGGCGGTCACAGTGAAGATCCAAGATGGCGGCGCCCATGCTGAACACATGGCTGCAGCGTCGCTGTATGATGATGTCATCACTGGTGCCGGGATCTCATCATAAAAGGGCGCCCAAAACACTGTGACGGCGCCCAAGAATAGGATTTGCTGCCATTAATCCTGGGTTCCTGTTTGTGTTTCCTGATTCCTGATTCCAGCCTTATTCCAGCCTGTTTCCAGCCTGTTTCCAGCTCCCAGCCTGAATCCTGCTCCCAGTCTGTTTCTAGCTCCTACCTTGGTTCTGACCCCCTGCCTGAACTCTTGATATTTGCATCTGATCTGCCTGCCCTCGTTAACTCCTGCCTGTGACCACTACTACTGATTCTGCTTAACCCTTTGGATACCGCGACCTTGCTCCCTCAAGAGGGCTTCCTCCTTGATCCAGACTACCTCCCTGGAGGGAGCTCCCGGCTCCCTGACATTATTCTTGGGCCATGGATCCCACTGAGGAAGCTCAGCCAGATTTCGGCAGGGCCTTTCGAGGTCTGCATACTCACATGGAGGCGTACGAAGCTCGGCAAAATTATGTCGGATGCACGCTGGAGGCGATTTTGGAAAAGTTATCTATGCTGACGCCGACTACTCCAACGCCGACAACGCCCACGCTAGTTGCTGCCGACATGGCTACCCAGTCCTCCACTTCTGGTCCACGTATTCCTGCACCGCCTCTCTACAGTGGCGACCCTCAAGCCTGTCGTGGTTTTGTGAATCAGTGCCAGATTCGGTTCGCCCTGCAACCTGCAGAATTTAACTCTGAGCGAGCAAAGGTTGGTTTCGTGATCACTCGTCTGGCAGGGAAAGCGCTCGAATGGGCATCTCCGCACTGGGAGAAGGAGTCTCCTTTAATTGATGATTCCAAAGCCTTCCTTCAAGAATTCCGGACTGTGTTCGATGCTCCCGGTCGGGTTGCGCCCGCTGCTTCTCGTCTGTTCCAGATCCGCCAAGGAAATCGCAGTGTTGCAGAATATGCCATTGAATTCCGTACTCTCGCTGCAGAGACTTGTTGGAACAATGATGCCTATCATGCTGCCTTCTACAATGGTCTCTCTATCCGCCTCAAAGATGACCTGGTCTCCCGTGAATTACCCACGCAGGTTGAAGACCTCATTGCTTTGTCTGTCAAGGTGGACACCCGTCAGAGAGAACATCAAGCTGATAGGGACCGAGTCAAGAAATTTCAACCCATGTTGGCTCCTCGCTTTCAAAGACCTCTATTACCTCCTACCCCCAGCAGCCTTCTGTTATTCCTCCGGAGGAACCTATGCAAGTCGGAAGAGCTCGTCTCTCTGAACAGGAGAAACTCCGGAGACGTACGGCTGGACTTTGTCTCTACTGTGGGGGTCAATCTCACTTTGCCAACTCCTGTCCTGTGAAGCCTCAGAGTTCCTCTCTTCAAGGTAACCTTGGAAAGACTCATGTAGGGGGCGTTACTCCCAAGTCACAAGAGAACTCTCACAGGTTTCTTCTGCCTTTACAGATCCATCTGTCCACTAAGACCATTGTTGGCTCAGCTTTTATTGACTCTGGAGCTGCCGGAAATTTCATGGACTCTCTCTTTGCCAAGCATATGAATGTTCCCCTGTTTCCATTGACTCTTCCACTTCGAGTAACCGCCATTGATGACCGACCCCTTGAATTCGAGTTTATCTCTATGACGACTGGGGAATTGCCTGTGCAGGTTGGGACTTTACACAAAGAAAAGTTATCGTTCCTGATTATTTCCTGTCCTTCTGTTCCAGTCGTCTTGGGGCTTCCCTGGTTACGCCTGCATAACCCTATCATTGATTGGTCTTCGGGGCAGGTTTCCCGTTGGAGTCCATACTGCCAACAGCATTGCCTTCCTGCTGAACCCATCAAGAGGGTGAATATTTCTACGTCAGATTTGAAGACACTTCCCTCCTTCTACAAGGAATTCTCTGATGTCTTCTGTAAAAAGTCTGCAGAATTTCTCCCTCCTCATCGTCACTACGATTGTCCAGTTGATCTCCTGCCTGGAACCATGCCTCCTAGAGGTCGCACTTACCCTCTCTCCCCAGCAGAGACCGCTGCCATGAAGGAATATATCCAAGAAAATCTCCAGCGGGGGTTTATTCGCCCTTCTACTTCTCCTGCAGGGGCTGGATTCTTCTTCGTGGAGAAGAAGGATGGAGGCCTACGTCCTTGTATTGACTACCGGGGTCTTAATAAAATCACCGTTAAGAAGCGGTATCCCTTGCCTCTGATCGCAGAACTTTTTGACCAACTGAAGGGGGCTAAAATCTTCACTAAGTTGGATCTCCGTGGGGCGTATAACCTCATTCGCATCCGTGAAGGTGACGAATGGAAGACAGCATTCAACACTCATGATGGGCACTATGAGTACCTCGTAATGCCCTTTGGTCTCTGCAATGCCCCCGCTGTCTTTCAAGAATTCGTGAACGACATTTTCCGGGATCTCTTGGGAAAGTTTGTGGTCGTGTACCTAGATGACATCCTGATTTTCTCCAAGGACCTTGCAAGCCATCGCTCCCAGGTGAAGGAAGTACTCTCTCGTTTGAGGAAGAACTCTCTCTTTGCCAAACTGGAGAAATGTGTGTTTGAAGTGTCCAAGATTCCTTTTCTGGGCTATATCATCTCCCCAGAGGGTTTCGAGATGGATCCTGTGAAAGTGTCTGCAATCCAAGAGTGGCCCCTACCGCTGAGCACTAAGGCAATCCAGAGATTCGTTGGTTTTGCCAATTACTACCGGCAATTCATTAAGGGGTTCTCTTCTCGCATTGCTCCTATCCTGGCCCTCATCCGAAAAGGGGGTAAACCCAGCTTGTGGCCCCCGTCTGCTATTGAAGCCTTTCAATCCCTGAAGGATGCCTTCACTTCCGCTTTGGTTCTCCGCCATCCTGATCCGGAGTTACCTTTCTTCATCGAGGTGGATGCTTCTGAAGTTGGAGCTGGAGCTATCTTGTCCCAAAGACATCCCTCTGATGGAAAGTTGCACCCATGTGCATATTTCTCTAAGAAGTTCTCTCCTGCCGAACATAATTATGATGTAGGAAATCGAGAACTCCTGGCTGTCAAGCTTGCCTTAGAAGAGTGGCGTCACCTCCTTGAAGGTTCCTTGATCCCAGTCACAATCTACACAGATCATAAGAATCTTGAGTTCATTCAATCGCTCAAGAGGCTGAATCCCAGACAAGCAAGGTGGGCTCTCTTCTTCTCTCGATTTAACTTTGTCTTGACTTATCGCCCTGGCTCCAAGAATCGGAAAGCCGATGCTCTGTCTCGAAGTTTCACTCCGGTGGATTGTACTCCTGAAAGACAAGAGCCAATTATTCCTCCTGTCAAGATCATCGCTTCTTTATACCCTCAATTTGCTGATCAAATTCTGGCTGGTCAATCTTCTGCTCCTCCTGATACTCCCATCGGAATGGCATTCGTACCTCCTGAACTTCGTCTGCCTATCCTGCAACAGACTCATAGCTCCAAGCAAGCGGGACACCCTGGTCCTGCTAAGACTCTAGAACTTTTACGGCGTCTAGTCTGGTGGCCGACTATTCGTAAAGATGTCAAAGACTTTGTTGCTGCTTGTACCGTTTGTGCCACTTCCAAGCCTAGCCATTCTCGCCCTAGCGGGTTACTTCAGCCTTTGCCTGTCCCCTCTCGTCCTTGGACGCATTTGGCAATGGACTTCATAGTCGAACTTCCTCCCTCCAGTGGGAACACCGTGATCTGGGTCGTCAAAGATCGTTTTAGCAAGATGGCCCACTTCATCCCTTTACGGAAGCTTCCATCTGCAGTGGAGTTGTCACAGTTGTTTATTCAATTCATTTTCCGCCTGCATGGCTTCCCGGCGGAGATTGTCTCTGACAGAGGTTCCCAGTTCACGGCGAAGTTTTGGCGTTCCTTATGCAAGGTCTTGGGTATTGCTCTCCAATTCTCCTCTGCCTATCATCCCCAAACGAATGGGGCAGCGGAGCGAGTGAATCAAGCCTTAGAACAATTCCTGAGAAATCATGTCTCCCTCTGCCAAGATGATTGGTCTGACCTTCTCCCGTGGGCGGAATTTGCTCATAACAACGCCTGTCATTCATCCACTGGAAGATCTCCATTCATGTCTGTGTATGGCCAACATCCTCAAGCCTTTCCGCAAGACTTTGTTTTGACTGATGTCCCAGCCGCTGATGACAATGCGGCCCATATGTCCGCTATTTGGGCTGCAACCAAGTCTAATTTGGAGAAGAGCGCTCTTGTGCACAAGACCTTCGCGGATCGGAGACGTAGGTCCTCTCCTCTCTTCAAGGTTGGTGATAAAGTTTGGCTTTCTTCCGGAAACATTCGTCTGAAGGTGCCATCTCCCAAGTTGGGTCCGAAGTTTGTGGGTCCATTTCCCATCTTGGAGATTATCAATCCTGTGGCTGTCAGACTTCAGCTTCCCCCTGAGATACGAATCCCCAACGTGTTTCATGTCTCCTTGGTGAAACCCGCTACCTCCAACCGCTTTTCTATTGACCAATCTCCCCCTCCTACTATCTCTGTGGATGGTCAACAAGAATATGAGGTGGAAAAGATCCTTGACTCCAGAATCTCCAGGGGTTCTCTTCAGTACCTCATCAAGTGGAAGGGCTTTGGCCCTGAAGAATGCTCCTGGGAAGGACACTCTGATGTTCATGCTCCTCGTCTTGTGAGGGATTTCCACGCCAGGTTTCCCCAAAAGCCTTGTCCTGGTGGTCCAGAGGCCCCCCGTGGGGGAGGGGGTACTGTCAGGACTGCCAGAAGTACCCGACCCAGAAGTATCTGACGGCGCTGTTTACATTCCCGGCGGTCACAGTGAAGATGGCGGCGCCCATGCTGAACACATGGCTGCAGCGTCGCTGTATGATGATGTCATCACTGGTGCCGGGATCTCATCATAAAAGGGCGCCCAAAACACTGTGACGGCACCCAAGAATAGGATTTGCTGCCATTAATCCTGGGTTCCTGTTTGTGTTTCCTGATTCCTGATTCCAGCCTTATTCCAGCCTGTTTCCAGCCTGTTTTCAGCTCCCAGCCTGAATCCTGCTCCCAGTCTGTTTCTAGCTCCTATCTTGGTTCTGACCCCCTGCCTGAACTCTTGATATTTGCATCTGATCTGCCTGCCCTCGTTAACTCCTGCCTGTGACCACTACTACTGATTCTGCTTAACCCTTTGGATACCGCGACCTTGCTCCCTCAAGAGGGCTTCCTCCTTGATCCAGACTACCTCCCTGGAGGGAGCTCCCGGCTCCCTGACACCGAGTACCCCAGCCTGTTATTGAACTGGTACAACTCATACCAAATGAAGACTCAGCTTCACCTGATGCCTCAGAGATGCCTCTGGATTACAGATAAGAGTTAGACAAAAAGCAGAAGTTGTGGGCTAGAGACTCTAGTACCTGTATTGCCATGCATTTTGGTTGCTCCCTTTTTTCTCGTTACAGGTCTTTGGAGTACATGAATCATCATGTTTATCAGTTTGATTGTAATATTCAATGCTAGTTAAAGGGGTTGTTCACCTTCCAAAACTTTTTTCAGTTCAGTTATTTTCAGATTGTTCCCCACAAATAACAACTTTTTTCAATTACTTTCCATTATTTATTTTTTACTGTTTTTCCAGAATCTAAGTTTAAATTTTAATAACCGTCTCTGGTGTTTGAGTCTGGCAGCTCAGTAATTCAGGTGCGGACTCTAAACGGTTACAATTTTGCAACATTTAGTTGATACATTTCTCAGCAGCATCTCTGGAGTATTAGCAACTATTGTATCAGTTATAACAGCTGTCTGTAATAAAACCCAGAGATTCTTCTCAGCAGGGACAAAAATAAGAAATGTATCAACTAAATGTATCAGTTTATAACAGTTTACAGGGACGGCGATCCCCCCCCCCCTCCTAGAGCTGCTTTAGAAGGTGAAAAATTACACTTTACACTTCAATATTAGAAGTGACCCATAGAAAATAGAAAATAATTGGGAAAAGTCGTTATTTCTGGTGATCTATCAGAAAACAACTAGTTGTTTGAAGGTGAACAACCCCTTTAATTGTGATATCTAAATATTTCAGGCACAGTATGTTATGTTACACACAACTGCAGTATAAGTGCATATATTATATGCAAATAGATATACAATCACCCCATAGACCTGGGAGATTATCAACAGCTAATAGCAGGCCCGGATTTGTGGCAAGGCCACATAGGCCCGGGCCTAGGGCGGCAAAAATTTAGGGGCTGCAGCCGTCCAGCCGCATTATGAGGACCTGTGCGTCCCCTTTCAATAGTGCCGTTTGCCGGCGCGCGTGTGGGCGTATCAGACCGTGCGGCCTAGGGGCGCCCGCCCAAGAAATCCGGGCTTGGCTAATGGGTTTTGCGGAAGTTCCCAAAGATATGCTGGAAAAATGTATTTCTACTATTACAGACATGTTTCTGCATTCCCCTTCTGCAGTGGTTGTGCTTTTAATATGTGAGAGCAAGCACAGGTCTTCTCAGTGCTGACATTGTGGAGAACTGTGACATCACAGGAAGGGAAGTACCTGAACAGGGAAGTTAGATTTTTTTACCTCAGAATTTATGGAGGAACAGTTTCTTTATCTGTTAGAGACTCCATGGCCCCACTTCCACCCCAGTTTCCTTCCAAATAGCATAAAAATTGAAAGGTGTAATCACCTTTATATTCTGATTTCTCTGTTCTGAGAAAAATTAGTAGTGTTAGACTGTGCTCTCTATTTCTCCTCTTTTGACTGCCCCAGAAGCGGTTACATTCTACATGGGTACTACTAAGATAATATACTGTAAGAGTCTTTAAATGTAAAGATGTTCTCCATTTGGAGTTAAACCAAGAGTATATTACGGTTCCACTCTTAGTTGGTTGCTCTAGTGGTAACCTGTACACTGTAGGAGGCCTGTCTCTACAGGCAATGATTCCCAGGAGTGTGACACCGGCTTATTGTAGTCACAACTCACCTCCCTGGTGGTCCAGTGGTTCGAGGGGGGCGGTGGGGATGCCTGCCGCCCCCTCGGCGGGGACGCCCAACATGCTGCCAATCCTCTTCAACGCCTGGTTCCTAGGGCGCACGCGGTGAACCTCTTCATGGTTTATAGGCGCATTTGCGCTGGCGTGATGACGCCAGCTTGCAATGGCGCGAAATTCAAACGTATTTAAAAGGGCTTGCTGGTGCTCTGTACTTGTATTCCTGCTTGTTATCTGATATTGATTCTGGTATCCTGATCCCTGCCTGGTAATTCGACTATTCTACTCTCTGTAATTCGAACAGTGCCTGTCTTGATTCCTCTCGGTTGATTTCCCGGTTTTGACCCTTGCCTGTCTGACTGCATTGAATTCCGCCTGCACCGACCCGGCCTGATTTGACTCTGCTATCTGTCTACGCCTTTTACTGTGACCTTCTGCCCAAAAGACTTTGCTTTACCGTTGTGCTCCCCTGCTCGTCCAGAACCCTTTGCTTCGCACCTCTCTTAATAAGACCTGGCGGCATCCGATTAGCCGAGGGCTCCTCCCGAGGTGAAAGGCGGGTGTTAAAGGCAGAAGCAAGAGCCGAGAACAGGGTGCTTAGCATTGGTTCTGGATTTAGGTTGCCGACCGTGACAATTGTTTGGGAATCTGTAGAAGTAGGTGAATGGATAAACTGCAGGGGGAGTTTGCAGGGTGAAACTCTCTTAAAACTTGCATACCTGGACTGGCACTCCACCCATTCAGGCAAATGCCTAGTGGGCTGCACTATTTTTTTAAAAGTAGGCCGTGGAAGCCAGGAGCAAAGCTGCCAAAGCGAAGCCACTGAATGGGAGCCAAGCTGAAGCCACCGAAAAAGGAGAATAAAGAGGCCACAGGAGAATAAAGACGCCAAGGAGGAAGAAGACTGCTAAACAACACTGAACACTGAACAACAGTAGTTTTTTTTATCCCTGGCAACCAATGTAAAGGTGGCCATAGATGCAAAGATCCGCTCGTTTGGCAACATCGCCAAACGAGCGGATCTTTCCCCGATATGCCATTAACAAACATGGCTATATCGGGTGTAATCTGATTGTTCTGATTACGATGTGCCCTGGGTTCCGGCGGAACCGGTCGGGTCAAAATCAAACCTGACCGATCGACCAAATGACCGATCTCCGCCGGACGAAAGATGTCGGCACACGCCACACATGATCCGAAAATCATACGAATCCTCGATTCGTATGATAGGATCCGTGTGTCTATGGCCACCTTTAGGGGGGATACTGGCCACCAATTTTTTTTACTTTTATGATGCGGACCCCGATCACCAATTTTTTTTAAGTGGTCCCAATACCGAGCCCTGAGGGACCCCACTAAGAACCTTACTCCAAGCAGAGAATGCACCATTACCAACCACCCTCTACAACTGATCCTGTAGCCAGTTTCCTATCCACGTGCAAATGACTTCATGAAGCCCAACAGACCTAAGTTTAGAAAGCAGTCTTTTGTGGGGCACAGTATCAAGCACTTGGCAAGATCCAAATAGATCAAATCTACTGCCTCCGCCACTGTCCAGCATCTTACTTACTTCATGAAGCCCAACAGACCTTAGTTTAGAAAGCAGTCTTTTGTGGGGCACGGTATTGAGCACTTTGGCAAGATCCAAATAAATCACATCTACTGCCCCCGCCAGTCATATCCAGTCATGAACAGAAATCAAATTTGTCTGACATGATCTATCCTTCATAAAGCTGTTCACAATGCCATTCACTAGGACACAATTTTGAATGTTATCCCTTAACAAGCCTTGAAATAATTTGCCCACCACGGATGTCAAATTTACTGGCCTATAATTGCCAGGCTGAGATCATAATCCCTTTTTAAATATTGGAATGACATCAGTTTTTCTCCAATCGATAGGTACCATACCAGATGAAAGCGAATCTGAGCCTGCTCCAGCCTGCGCCCGCCCGCACCCACACTTCCGGGGTCCTTATATAATCCTGCGGGTATCGGGTCAGCCCGCACATCACTAGTACCTTGTACTTGATCCTGATTAAGCTGCATTTTATAATGATTTTAGTAGAAGTATGTTTCTGATCCAAATAACAAAAACATCCCTTATCTGGAAAACCACAGGTCCCAAGCATTTTGGATAATAGTTTCTATATTTGTAATTTCTAGTAACCACTAAAATAAAATAGTTTATGAATATAACTAAACTGTAAAAACTTATCACAGGGATATCAAACATAGTGATACAATCTTCTAAAGTTTGACAGTCTCTATCCTGTACTAACCAGTTTTAGGATATTATAAGAATGCTTTCATCAGCATATCTTCAGCTCTTTCAGCACTTCTTTATATTATTCTCACACAGAGATATTAATCAGCTGTACAAATCCTGCTGCTTAAATATATTTATAGATTTTATGGTTTCCCTCTTCTGCACCTGTTTATGTTCGCGAATGAAGCAGGAAGTACATTTTTTATAAGCGGAGTCTTAGTCTTGTACCAACTCTGGAGCTGATAGATATCTCATAAAAAATTAAAATATATCTTTTTACTGATCAACAAAAAATAAAGTATATTTAGATTGTAGGCTTTGCTTAGGAAAGCTTGTGTGGGCTAACATCTTTATACATAAAATTTTCTCAATAAATAGCAATATGGAAACTATATTCAATATATATTTTCAGCCTATATTATGGATTCAGTGTGTGAAAATTTTGATTAATAAAAATGTGAGACTGCTATTTTATTGCCCTGCGTATTATTTTGCTAAACAACAGCACCTTCGGGGCAGAAGCCATTGTTTCAACTGAAAATGTTGAAACTGAATCCAGTATTCATGTTAGGAACTGGCAAAATCCTAGCACTTTTTGAAAGAATCAGATTCCAGCCAATCCGAACTGTTTAGCCAAAACAAATCTGAACCCTTTGGGCAATGGCACATGCAATGATGATCTATTGCACAGAAATATCTAAACATTTGCAAGTATGCAGCAGTAGCCATTTTCCAGAGATTACGAAGGATTCAGACATGTTAAGTGTTTTACATGCTGCAATGCTACATGCTGCAATCCCTAAACATTCATATCATAATGGTCAGCACCAGAGGCTACAGAGAGCCTTTGTAACACTGACCATTGCAATCTGAAATTATTTGCGACCCAGCGGAGGAACTATGGATAGGATCAGCAAGACAGACTTTTTCCAGAAACCTTTTTTTTCTTGTTTGCATTCCACTTCAAGTATAAGAATGCAGGCCCGGGCCAAACCAGCCGAGCACCCAAGAAAACCCGGACAGACACTTTGACCCCTCAAGTGCGCATGATATAACAAGGGTCCGGACGTAGTTCCAGCCCTGTAAGAATGTGTCACCATGTCATCCAGAAAATAAAAATGTTGTATACAGGTTTGGGACCTGTTATCCAGAATGCTTGGGACCTGGGGTTTCCAGATAACGGACCTTTCTGTAATTTGGGTCTTCACACCTAAAGTCTACGCCCACACGCGCGCCGGCAAACGGCACTATTGAAAGGGGACGCACAGGTCCTCATAATGCGGCTGGACGGCTGCAGCCCCTAAATTTTTGCCGCCCTAGGCCCGGGCCTATGTACATTAAATAAACCAAATTGTCTGGTTGTGCTTTCAATAAGGATTAATTATAACTTAGTTTAGATCAAATATATGATATTGTTTTATTATTACAGAGAGAGAAAAAGAAAGTTTTTCAAAATTTGGATTATTTAGATAAAATGGAGTCTATTGGAGATGACCTTTCCATAATTCGCAGCTTTCTGGATAACGAGTTTCCGGATAATGGATCCCATACCTGTATAATAACCATGCAGAATACATACATAAACAGTGATTTAACTTTGAAGTGATTTTTGTCACAAATGTTATTTAACATATTTAAACTGATGTAAGTGTTAGTATGTTACATAGTAACATAGTAACATAGTAACAAAGTAAGTAAGGTTGAAAAAAGACACATGTCCATCGAGTTCAACCTTTTTTTTTTTTTTGTTTATTAACTACCTATCTGCCAGTTGATCCAGAGGAAGGCAAAAAAACCCATCTGAAGCCTCTCCAATTTGCCTTAGAGGGGGAAAAATTCCTTCCTGACTCCAAAATGGCAATCGGACTAGTCCCTGGATCAACTTGGACTATGAGCTATTTCCCATAACCCTGTATTCCCTTACTTGCTAAAAAGCCATCCAACCCCTTCTTAAAGCTATCTAATGTATCAGCCTGTACAACTGATTCAGGGAGAGAATTCCACATCTTCACAGCTCTCACTGTAAAAAACCCCTTCCGAATATTTAGGCGGAACCTTTTTTCTTCTAATCGGAATGGGTGACCTCGTGTCAGCTGGAAAGACCTACTGGTAAATAAAGCATTAGAGATATTGTTATATGATCCCCTTATATATTTATACATAGTCATCATATCACCCCTTAAGCGCCTCTTCTCCAGCGTGAACATCCCCAATTTGGCCAGTCTTTCCTCTTAGCTAAGATTTTCAATACCTTTTACCAGCTTAGTTGCCCTTCTCTGTACCCTCTCTAATACAATAATGTCCTGTTTGAGTGATGGAGACCAAAACTGTACGGCATATTCTAGATGGGGCCTTACAAGTGCTCTATACAGTGGAAGAATGACCCCCTCCTCCCGTGACTCTATGCCCCTTTTAATACAGCTCAAGACCTTATTTGCCCTTGATGCTGCTGACTGGCATTGCTTGCTACAGCCAAGTTTATCATCTACAAGGACTCCAAGGTCCTTTTCCATAATGGATTTGCCTAGTGCAGTCCCATTAAGGGTATAAGTGGCTTGGATATTTTTACATCCCAGGTGCATGACTTTACATTTATCAACATTGAATCTCATTTGCCACTTAGCTGCCCAGATTGCCAGTTTGTCAAGATCCTGTTGCAAGGATGCCACATCCTGGATGGAATTAATTGGGCTGGATAATTTTGTGTCATCTGCAAACACTGATACATTACTTACAACACCCTCCCCTAAGTCATTAATGAACAAGTTAAATAAAAGTGGACCCAATACTGAGCCCTGGGGGACCCCACTAAGAACCTTACTCCAAGTAGAGAATGTCCCATTAACAACCACCCTCTGTACCCGATCCTGTAGCCAGTTTCCTATCCATGTGCAAACGACTTCATTAAGCCCAACAGACCTTAGTTTAGAAAGCAGTCGTTTGTGGGGCACAGTATCAAACGCTTTGGCAAAATCCAAATAGATCACATCTACTGCCCCCCACTATCCAGAATCTTACTTACCACATCATAAAATGCAATCAAATTCGTCTGACATGACCTATCCTTCATAAAGCCATGCTGATTGTTGCTCATAATGCCATTCATTAGGACAAAATTTTGAATGTGATCCCTTAACAAGCCTTCAAATAATTTGCCCACCACAGATGTCAAGCTTACTGGCCTATAATTGCCAGGCTGAGATCGTAATCCCTTTTTAAATATTGGAATAACATCAGCTTTTCTCCAATCCATAGGCACCATACCAGATGACAGTGAATCTGAGAAAATCAGAAATAAGGGCTGGTCTAAAACTGAACTAAGCTCTCTTAGAACCCGGGGGTGTATGCCATCAGGCCCTGGAGCCTTGTTTACATTAATTTGTATTAAAGCTTTTTGAATCATATCCTGAGTCAGCCACTGACTAGATTGAGCTGAACCATTCGTGCAGTTATTAAGTGAGCCTGTGAACCCAGACTCCTCTATTGTATACACTGAAGAAAAGAACTGATTTAACACATTTGCCTTATCTGTATCTGTTACAACCATACTGGTACCATTATTTAATGGAGCAACACTCTCAACCTGCATCTTTTTACTATTAATATATTTAACAAAGTTTCTCTAGGATGAAAGTAACACTAGAGAAGATTTGTTTAAAAACGTTCCTGACGAGAGTACACCAGCATTCATTTGCAGAGACAAATTTTCACATTTTGATAAATACGCATATTTGCCACTAAATAACATCTGACGTAGCTGCACGAAGTATGGCAGAGCCTTCCAAAGTGAAAATTTGCACATAAGAAAATATGCCCCCTTGTGAGTTATGAGAAAGTAGACTAATAAACATGGTTTAATGTTAAACAACACAATCATTAGCCATGATTTCCAGCAATGTGGATGAACTGAACTATTTCTTTAATTTTGACAATAAGAGAGTGCTATACATATTATTTTCAAAATAGTCTGGGCTCCATCCATGTCAAGTGAAAAATTACTTGGTACTTAACCATGTAGCCTGTGGGCCCATCAGTTAATAGCTTTTAAGTCAACTCATGTATGGGGCAGATTTCACATTTTTAATCAAAAATCAACCCTGTGTTCTCAGACAGGTGAATTACAAATTTTGCTGAATCAGCTGTTTTTCCACCAGTGGAAAATCGCCGGTGCAGATATGATATTAGACTTAGACTACCCAAACACAAAAATCATGCCTATGAGTATACTGTAAAAAAAGATTGCCTTTTAAAAAAAGATTCTCGGGGGCGTGGCATGATGCAGACTAGAAAATATGTTTTCTCTGTTGGCTCAAATCTGGCTGAGCTTTAAAGCTTGTATTATTGGCTTCATCAGCTCTCAGAGCCAACAGATTTTCTTATATTTAATTTTGAAATCTGACCTGGGGCTAGACATATTGTCAGTTTCCCAGCTGCCCCCAGTCATGTGACTTGTGTTCTGATGTGACTGAAACTTCAGTCACTGTTTACTGCAAGTTGGAGTGATATCACCCCCTCCCTTTCCGCCCCAGCAGCCCATCAGCAGAACAATGGAAAGATAACCAGATAGCAGCTCCCTAAAAAAAGATAACAGCTGCCTGGTAGATATAAGAATTGCATAGTAAAATCCAGTAAAATCCAAGTCCCACTGTGACACACTCTTTCTGAAAGCACATGACCAGGTAAAATGACCTGAGATGGCTAACTACACACCAATATTATAACAAAAATAAAATACACTTACTGGTTCATGAATGAAATTTTATATTGTAGAGTATTATTTGCAGTGTAAACAGTGTAAATTAGAAATAAAATCTACTTCATAAAAATCATGACAGAATCCCTTTTTTT
This sequence comes from Xenopus laevis, assembly GCF_017654675.1. NCBI lineage: Eukaryota > Metazoa > Chordata > Amphibia > Anura > Pipidae > Xenopus > Xenopus laevis. The sequence goes on from NC_054374.1 coordinate 58,560,646, forward strand.
AAAAAAAAAGGTTTTTATTTTGCATATTTCAACAATAAACAAACAAACTAATATTGTATTATGCATGGTTCCATCTTACTGTAAATATATCACACAGTATATATTCCCGGCCAGTCCGACCCAGGCTCAAGGCAAGAGATGTAAAAAGGCAATATTTAGTTAAGTATATATACCAGTTTGGTAAGATTCTATAATATTCCACTTCATTTGATATAAATCTGTTGCTTAAGTATGCGGTTTCAGTTCACTTCAGTTTTTGTGCCAGGTTTGTTTTTATTTTTGAATCAGTTGTACAAACAATGGCAGATTTCCTGGACACTGAGAATTTGTTCTCTAAGGGGCAGATTTACCTAGGGTCGAATATCGAGGGTTAATTAACCCTTGATATTCGACTGCCGAATGTAAATACTTCAACTTTGAATATCGAAGTCGAATATAGTTCGATCAAACGAAAAATCGTTCGATTTGAAGGATTTTAATCCATCGATCGAACGATTTTTCTTCGACCAAAAAATTGTTAGAAAGCCTATGGGGACCTTCCCCATAGGCCAACATTGCACCTTGGTAGGTTTTAGGTGGCAAAGTAGGGGGTCAAAGTTTTTTTTAAAGAGACAGTACTTCGATTATCGAATGGTCGAATATTCGAACGATTTTTAGTTAGAATCGAAGTCTAAGTCATAGTCGAAGGTCAAAGTAGCCAATGCGATGGTCAAAGTAGCCAAAAAAACCATTCGAAGTTTTTTTTATTCTATTCCTTCACTCGAGCTAAGTAATTGGGCCCCTATATGTTTCTATGATTATGGCTACCCACTATTGTAGAAACAAGATAGGAACAAGGGCACACACCACTCCAGTTCTTCTTTTAATAAGGTGATATTCCAGCAAACGTTTCAGGGCCAAGCCCCTTCATCAAGTGCTACTTACAAAGTGTGTGTAGGGAAGTTCGTTAAGGGAAGGTCAACACAATACCATGCCCCCAGTGATTAAAGTGATGGCATCATAATGATGAATGATATATACACTGATTATTACATCCAACATGAAATATTCTCATATGCAAAGAATACATATAGGGGTTGGGAATATTGTAAAAAAAACCTTTAGGTCTCATATCTGGCCATATTCCAGCTAAAAGTTTATTTGAAAACCCAACATTTCCCCCAGGTCTCACACCAACAACCTTGCAATGGTGGTCTGAATGGGGAATGACAACTGTTTATAATTTTATTTATGATGATACAAAATCTATTACTAAACTATGGAAAAAAATATAACCTCAAAACGGAACATTATCTCTATTTATAAATTAAACATTATATCCAGTCATCTGCTGTGACTTGAGTTATATTGTATTAAGTATCCTAACTCTAAAAAGCTAGTTTCTACCTTTTACAATAAATGGACTAATGTCACTTCACCTAAGGATCTCAAATATGTTAAGGCCAGGGAAAGAGAACTAGACTTAATGCTAGAGGAATCGGACTGGAATACGATTTTTTCTACAACTGCCCATTGCTCGATTAGCTCAGGCATTCAGGAAACATCATATAAGATACTCATACAATGGTACTTAGTGCTAGCAGGTACAGAGAAATGGATTCCATCTTATGATGCTATCTGCTTCAAAGGTTGTCGTTTGCTGGGTACTACGTCTCACATCTGGTGGACATTTGGTTAGTATTTCAGTCAAACGCCTCTTCTATGCTTCTTTCTCTAGATTTAGAAAAGGTGTTAAATCCAGTGAATACTTGTTTTATATCCATAAATAAATATGCTTTCCCTCTCTCTTTCTGATTTATATATTAGCCCTATACAATATGCCACCTTCTCTCACAGCCACTTATATAGGGGCATCAGGAAGGGTTGCCCATTATCTCCATATCTTTTAGCAATAGAACCATTAGCCCTACTATTCGAGCATCTCCTGAAATATTTAGTGTTGCAATAGGACCCTGTATAAATGTACTTTATTTGCAGGCAACCTAGTCCTTTCTCTCTTAAACCCAATGACAGTTCTCCCTAATTTGTTCAATGTTCTATTAAAATTTGGGGAAATATGAGGATCAAATCTAAAGCTCTTAATGTTAACCTCTCTCCATCCTAGTTAAAATACTGCAGACTAATTTTGACTTTACATGGGTACAATCCCACCTGGATTATGTAGGCACTAAACTCCCAGCTTCATATATCCCCACTCCAGAAATTAATTACACTCCTTTGCGTAATAAGGCAAAATCTCTCCTTTATACTGTAAATATACATGCAATTAAAATGTTAATTTCCCCCCTTATACTTATTTCAAACACTGCCTGTTGACTCACCTAAAGGTATCTTTGTTTCCTTGCAGAAACTTTGCTCAAATGAGTTAACTACCCCCACATTTGGCACATAAAATTGCTAATAGACATAGGATTGGGGGGGGTTTGCCATTTCTGATTTTTTTTAAATGCTTCCAAGCTGCACATATAGGTCAACTACTTAAATGGATTCACCTTCTCCCCCACAATGAACAGAGCACAATGCCCACCTATTTGAAACCCAATTATATAACACTCCTTGAGAATATGGGAACAAAGGAAAAACATTTTGGGACACACTCCTGCATATTTCGAAATCTAAACTTTCCCTCGGGCCTAAAATCTAAATTCGTAATTCATAATAATTTGGTACTTATTTAAAAACAATTTCATTCATAAAAACACTTTAATTTTTATAAAAATATTACAGGATTAAATTGTATCCAGTAAGTTCAAGTCAGACACCTATATTGTGCTCATGCTTTTTAATTAATATTGCATTAAATATCCCAATTCCTAGAAACTTATTTCTACTTTTTATGATAAATAGACTAACTCTAACATCTTCTAAATAACTCAAATATGTCTAGGCGTGGGAGAATTAATTAGGTTTTCCCTAGTGAAGAAGAGTGGGCCACTATACTTTTCAAAACTGCCATTGCTCTGTTAGGTCTGGTATCCAGGAAATGTCCTATAAAATTATCTTAGTCCCAACTCTCATAGCCAAATGGAGTAATTAATTTACTTTGTTTCTGCCCAATCCCCACACATAATATGCACTTAAAATTAAATAAAATAAATAACTGCATATAGAACTCTTATCTGTCCATATTCCTTCATCCCCCTCCGTGTGTTCACAGCTCCTGTTTACTCAGTCTTTATTCTCATTGCTTTATTCAGTCACTTAGAGAATTCGAACTCCATGCCCAAGATCCACACTCCAGGAACAGTTCTTTTTTCCAGATACACAGACTTTTTGAGTTCTTTTGTCCAACGAGTTTCACAGACACTGGCCCGCTTTCTCAAGGTCTTACTCCCCATTACCTCACTTCTAACAATTAATTAGATATTTCCACCTTAAAACAGACAAAACATGATACATTATTTATTATATGAACTAACCCATAAAATTCACATAACATGATAAAATACATAAAACACATAAAAAGGACCTTATATTTCATGCTGCTAATATCAGCTGCGGTCAAACCATAAGAGCTGCCAGATCAATATCTGTATTTAATACCATCGTTTTTAATATATATAGCCAATAAGTCTCTCATTTTCTCAATTTGTTTACTCTATCTCCACTATTCAGCTCCTTCTGTACCCATGATCTTTAACCCTTCCGGTTAATTCCTTACAATGTTTCGATAATGTGTGGGTCTCTAATCCCTTCTTTACGTTTCTTATTGAGACAACCTGCCTGGAGTTGAACCAGGGACATAGTGTTTCTGTGCTGTCTACATTACCGTTGCTCTATGCGAGCAGAAAGCTAAGGCCTTGCTTCACTCCTATGGCTATGCTTGGTAATTGCTAGTAAGCATGGCTTGTTTCACCTGTTCCTATAGAACTCACGTGTCTGTTCTCCCGCTGTTGTTAATTCCTTTACACACAGCCATTAGCAATCATGTATCCAGGAGAGAAGTTCTGGAATAAGCCCTGCCCACTGTTTTCAAATGCAACCTGAAATAAAGCTTCCATTGTTTCACCTGTTGCCAATTTGGCCACAGGTGATTTGTGTAAGCCATTTGACTGGCTATAAAACCCCCTACTCTGTTGTAACTCATTGCCCAGTATAGGTCTATGTTACATAGTTTCTGGGTGTGATATATTGTCTGATTCTGTTATTGACCACTGCCTGATCTTGACCTTGCCAATCTGCTGCCTGAACGGACCCCTCCCTCTGTTTGACTATTCTTCGGATTCTGATTTGGTGTAGCGCTTCTGATCTGTGTATGACCCTGGCCTGTGACCTTGACTACACTTCTGCTTCCTGAATTGGTACTGTACAGTCTGTTTGGTTTTGACCTGGCCTGTCCCCTGACCTTGCTCCTTGTTCTCCGTTCCAGTTCCCTTGCCTGCATATAGCTTTCCCCTTGGTCCTCTCGCGTTAAGTCCTAGTGGCATCCGAGAAGCGGAGTGCTCCTCTTAAATCCAAAGGCTGCTATAGGCAGAAGTGCGAGCCGTGACCGGGACCTTGGGGTTTACTCTGGTTTTTGGGATACCATACGTTACACTTATGTGTTCTGAAAATCTGTTTTTTAATTTTCTAGTGGCTTTTCCAATATATTGCAAGCCACATGCACATTGTATCGAATATATTACAAATGCGGTGTCACAATGTAGCCATCCCCGTGTTTCAAACGCTTGTTGTGTTACATTTGATTGAAATTGGGTTTTTTTTTCTTTCCCCCCAAGTGTTCACACATTGTACAAGCTTTCTTTCCACATTTGTGCATCCCATTACTTTTCTTACTATCCCATAGATTTTTCCTGTGGCTTCTTTATCTTTTGTGTCATATGTTAATCTTTTGTGTCACAGTGCAATCAATGTTTTATTGATTTTAGCTTTTCTATATACTATTTCGGGTTTACTCCCTTACTTTCCTCTTATCATCAGATCAGCTTTTATTAGGAGTCTTTTTCAATAATGGCTCATTACTCTGATTAAACCCAGCTCATTGCAATACTTTGCTACAAAACTATATATAACTATAACACAAACTGTTCTACTGTTTAGCCCGATGTCGTATGTTGAGCCCAATATAGTATACAAGACAGCTTTTAACGTATAATTGTGTATAACAGAGCTTTGTATCATAGTATACAAGATGGCCTTATAATCCTGTATAATGAAGCTTTCTGCAAGAGATCATGGGAACTAATCAACTCAATGACCTAATACTTGTTCTTTATTCTTACTCTGGATATTCTCAAATATGTGTGATTTCTGAAGCTCTTATCAGACTCTTCTTTATTATAACTAGGGGCACAATATGCTATTCAGCTACCATTTAGCTAAGATAAGATCTCTGTTTCGGATGTGCTTGTTGGGAGTCTGGCCAGATCTTGATGAGCACGTGGGAAGCAAGATCTGTTATTAATCAATTCATTATTGACTAAATCTCTAAATGCGCTTACTGTATTTGAGCATATATAAACTGGGGGTCTCCATCCGGTCAGTTGAGATCTCGCCTGTGGGGTTAACGCCACAGGACCTTTGAAGTTGTTTGAGCCTCAATCTGCGAACTGTGACTGGATCTCCCAATCTTGATGTCAGAGAGGGGGTGCTTGCTCAGTTTGCTCATACGTAATATGTATCTTCTTCATCTATTGAATGTAATAAAACCTTTGCTTATATGTAGCTGGTGCGTTTGAATTACTTCCGTCAGACTCGCAGAACCACAATTAAAACACTTCTCGATTTTCCTATGATCTTTATTGTATTGTGTAATAAATCTTTGTTTATCTCCCTTCATTGTTTTATTTTCCTTGGGGCAGGGGCACACAGGCAGATTCGGGGAGATTTAGTCACCTGGTGACTAATCGCCTCTTCTTCGGGGCGACAATCACCCCGAGCTGCCTTCCGCCTGCTAAAATGAAAAATCGCCTGTGGCAAAGCACTCGTGGCGCTTTGATTTCCGAAGTTGCCGGAAGTTTCCTCATGAGGCAACTTTGGGTGACTTCGGAAATCGAATCGCCCATGTGCCCCTTCCCTTAGGTAGGGGCACACGGGGAGATTTGTCACCCAAGATTTTTTAAAAGTGAGTCTCCACGACAAGGCGATCGTCTTTGTGCAAGTGAAGATTTCGAGCAACTTTTGTTTCGGAACGATTTGTATCCCATAGTGCGTCACGCAAATTTCTCCTCCCACGCACGTCTTCATTATGACAAACGAGCTGCCAGTTTTATTTATGATTATATACTTATTAGGGATGCACGAATCCACTATTTTGGATTCGCCCGAACCCCCGAATCCTTCGCGAAGGACTGAATCCGAATTTTCATATGCAAATTAGGGAGGAAAACATTTTTTACTTCCTTGTTTTGTGACAAAAAGTCACGTGATTTCCCTCCCTGCCCATAATTTGCATATGCAGATTCGGTTCGGCCGAATCTGAATCCTTCTGAAAAAGGCCGAATCCCGAACCGAATCCTAGATACAGTGCATCCCTAATACTTATATTATTATTTGCTACAGAAAGAAAAACAAGAAAGAGCAGCTGCTAGAAAATACTGGGTACATCCCATAACAAATCAGTGGCCAAGCAGTGGATAGTTTCATGTTCTGTACTGTGAAGTGTGCAGTTATCCCAAAAAACTCCAAAAGTTTTTTCGAATGTCTACATCAAGCTTTGATGAGCTGCTGACCATTTTAAAGCCAGGTCTGTGTCGTGCTCACACATTGATGAGGGATCCGATTTCGCCAGAGGAATGACTGTGCCTAACACTAAGGTTTGTGTGTTGTTTTTATGTATGTGGGCAGGGATATTCGTCAGGAGCAAATACAGACAAACAGGGGTGTGAGGGTTCGAAACATGGAGGCTTAATAAACCTTTTTTGTTTTTGCAACATAAACCCTGTGAATGCCGCAAGCTTCTTTCTATTGTATACAATATATGCTGGCACCCAGGCAGCAACCAAGTCTACAGAGTGCACCATCACTTCATATATATATATATATATATATATATATATATATATATATATATATATATATATATATATATATATATACACACACACACACACATAGGTATATAAATTGTATTTATCAATAATACAAGTCCTATCTATCATACTAATATTTTAATTGAAGAAGTAACCTTTTGGTTTTCTTTCAGATTTTTAGCAACTGGACAGTCTTTTTTTTTCTCTTTATATTTTCAATTCGTCGAACCACCATTGGCAAAATTTTTAGAGAAACCTGTCTGCTTTTGTGTTCTGAGCTGCAAAGACTTGTGATGCCAGTCCCAGATCAAAATGCATGGATGCGCATTGCAGACTTCCAAAAAAAACAATTTTCCTAATTGTTTGGGTGCCTTGGATGGAAAACACAGCAAAGTTATGATGCCATTCAAAAGCGGATCAAAATACTTTAATTATAAAAATAAATACTTTTCCATCGTTCTTCTGGCTGGACGATGATAGTGCTTTCAGGAATTCATCATTGGGACGCCGACTCTCAGAAGGGGCACTTCAACTACCTCCTCCAAAACCATTGCCTGGGACTGCTGCACCTTATATGCCTTACGTTTTTGGTGATGAAGTCTTTGGCCTTACAGAAAATATAATACGGCCATACCCAGGGTCACAAAGGGCCATTCAGAAGCGAGTTTTCATGGCGTATGGTGGAGTATGCTTTTGGTATTCTGTCAAACAAATGGCGGGTATTCCATACTGCTATACAACTGGAACTAGATTTTGTGGAAATTGTAATAAAAGCCTGTTGTGTCCTACACAACTTTGTTCGACTTCGGGATGGCTATAATTACCAAGACACCCATGTGACGTCCCAGAGCACGGGACTGGTTTATGGGCACATAAGAAGCACACAGGCAGGTAACAGTACAAGGAAACTTTAATAACAAACAATCCCTTTATGTATCTGGTAGGGAAGAACTGCTCAACAGGAGCACAAGTCAGTGTATATTTGTGGCCTAGTCCCTTCAGTCTCAGATTCTCATATAAAGTAAGATTCACCTCCAGTCTCTTTCAGGCAGTCCAGCAAGAGGGAAAGTGAGTGTGAGAATTCCAGCTGCACTTGTGTATAACAGGCTTATAGATTAACAGTCCAGTAACATAACATGGGGTGCAGCTCTGAGGAATCACAGTCCAAATGGAGGGGACGCCGCAGCTTATCCCACTCTGTTGTGCAGCCACCAGCCCACACTGCAGCAAGTCTTTTCTGTTACCTCTTTCCCAGCATGAACTTCCACTTCCTCCTGACCTCTCTGAGCAAACAGCTTCCTCACCATGTGATCTTCCTGCCCCACCCCTTCAGGCCTGAAGCTTCCAGTATTATCAGAGCTCTTGTCACATCTCTCCCCCCCAATGGGCGGCCGTCCGGGCAACCCCCAGACGGGGGGAAGACCGTAGGGCGCCTTTGCCCTGCACAGTCCTCACCGTCCCTTCTTGAGAGTCCATCAGCATTCCCATGGTGGCTCCCCTTGCGGTGCTGTATAGTAAAGTTGAACTGCTGCAAAGCTAGGCTCCACCTCAGCAATTTCCCATTGTCCCCAGAAACCCTTTGCAACCAGCTCAGAGGGTTATGATCAGTGACCACAGTGAAGTCACTGCCAAACAGATAGGGCTGCAGTTTCTTTAAGGCCCACACAATGGCCAGACACTCTTTCTCAATGGTAGCATAAGCAACTTCCCGGGGGAGCAGCTTCCGGCTCAGGAATACAATGGGGTGCTCATTGCCCTTCTCATCAACCTGGGACAAAACAGCACCAATCCCATAGGTGGAGGCGTCTGTATGGACGATGAATCTCCGATTGAAGTCAGGAGCAGCCAGTACAGGGGCATTCACTAAAGCAGATTTCAATGCAGACATGGAAGCAGCACACTCGGGTGTCCAGGTTACACTACATGGGCGTCTTTTACTTGTCAGATCTGTCAGGGGTTTAGCAATTGCACTGTAGTTATAGATAAAGCGTCGGTAATACCCTGCTGTCCCCAGGAAGGCTAACACCTGTCTCTGTGTGGTGGGAGTGGGCCGGTTTACTATGGCTTCAACTTTGGCGGGTTCTGGCATTACACGCCCACTTCCCACCCGATGACCCAAATACTGGACCTCGGCCATCCCAAAATGGCACTTCCCTGGCTTTAGGGTAAGCCCAGCCTGCATAATCCTTCCCAGAACACTCTGTAGGTGCTGCACATGTTCCTCCCAGGTGTTACTATATACGGCTATGTCATCCAGATACGCTTGAGCAAACTCTTGATACCCCTCCAACAACTGATTTGCTACCCTTTGAAACGTGGCTGGGGCATTTTTCATGCCAAATGGCATAACAGTAAAATGGAACAAGCCATATGGAGTGATAAAGGCTGACTTCTCTTGGTCCTCTGGTGCTAGAGGAATCTGCCAGTATCCCCGGCTTAAATCTAGAGTGGTGAGATATTTGGCATTTCCCAGACGGTCAAGAAGTTCATCTACCCGGGGCATTGGATAGGCATCTGTCACAGTCACTAGGTTCAGCTTCCTATAGTCTACACAAAACCTAGTGCTGCCATCCTTCTTGGGAACCAAGACAACTGGTGATGCCCAAGGACTCTGAGAGGGAACAATTACCCCTAATGCCAACATTTCCTCGATTTCCTTTTTCATGGCAGCCCGTACGGATTCTGCCACCCGATAGGCTGGTGTGCGAATTGGGCTATGCCCCTCTGTATTCACCTGATGGACAACCCAGTTGGTGCAACCTGGCCTCTCTGAAAACTGAGACTGAAACTTTTGGAGCAGCTGACACAACTGCTCATATTTCTCAGGGGTTAACTGCTCACTAATAGTAACATCCTCCCAAGTCTTAACCCCCATTGCCTCTTGTAAGAGGTCAGGGAAAGCCTCTTCATTGCGCCCTTCTTCTAGCAGACTACAAATGGCAGACACGGTGGCTTCCCTTTCTACGTACTGTTTCATCATATTGACATGGACTGTCTTATACTGGTCTTGGTTATCAATAGGGGAGACCACATAAGTAGTATCATGAATGGCCTGCACTACCACATAGGGCCCTTCCCAAGCTGCTTTCAACTTGTCTGACCGCATCGGTATCATCAGTAACACCTTGTCCCCTGGAACAAAGTGCCGATCTCTGGCATTCCTGTCATACCAGACCTTCTGTTTGGTCTGAGCCGCTGACAAATGTTCCTTCACCAGAGCAGTCATTTGCTCGAGACGTTTTCGGAATTGTAGAACATAGGGCACTACAGGGAAATCAGGGAATTGGGCTCCCCCCTCCCAGTACTCCCTTAGCAAGTCTAGGGGGCCCCGAACACGCCTCCCGTACAACAGCTCAAAAGGGGAAAACCCAGTAGACTCTTGGGGAACTTCCCTATAAGCAAACAGAAGACAGGGCAGAAACTTCTCCCAGTCCCCTTCTCCATCCTCCACAAAAGTTCGGAGCATGTTCTTAAGAGTTCCATTAAAACGCTCACATAGCCCATTAGTTTGGGGGTGATACGGGGTTGAGCGAAGTGAGGTGACCCCAGAGCGCTGCCATAGACACTGAAGCAGCTGTGACATAAACTGTGGTCCCTGGTCAGATAAGATCTCACTAGGGAATCCTACCCGTGTAAAAATCTGAATTAGTGCATCTGCAACGGCTGGGGCATCAATTTTCTTCAAAGCCACTGCTTCTGGGTAACGGGTGGCATAGTCCACCACTGTAAGTATATATTGCTTGCCTGTCCTGCTGGGCCGGCTAAGGGGTCCTACTAAATCAACAGCAACTCTCTGAAATGGTTCACCAATCACTGGTAGGGGTCGTAATGTATGTTTGTTCCGGTCCCCACTCTTCCCGACAGCTATCACAGGATCGGCAAAATTGTGCCACTTGTTGTGACACCCCTGGCCAATAGAAATTTTGTAGCAGGCGATAGCGGGTGCGGGAAATCCCTTGGTGACCTGCAAGGGGTACCTCATGTGCAAGGTGAAGTAACTGGGTCCTAAATTTGGCAGGCACCAACAACTGACGGCATGCTTCCCTTTGTCGCCCCCTAGAGTTTTTGAGGACTCTATAATACAACCCATTCTCTTGCACTATTTGTTCCCCTGCATCAGGGCCCTCCAGTCCAGGGACAGTTCTATCTCTTAATGTCTGCAGTGTAGGGTCTGCGGCTTGTTCAGCCCTAAAATCCTGCCAGTTTCCTATGTCAAAATGGTCACCTGTCACATCTGTCTGCCCGCTTACCTCCTGGACAACTGCCGGTGGCTCGCCCAACTCTGCCTGTCTCCGTGTGATGCTGCAGCAGATGTCTCTAACATCATTACCCAGCAGCACATCCGCAGGCAGTTGATCCATGACTCCCACCTCATGCAGCACAGGCCCTTCCCCCCAGTCCAGAGTCACTTGAGCAATTGGAACCTCTCTCCTCTGTCCTCCAGCCAGGATCACCCGGGCCATTTTGCCTGGAACAATGCGATTGAGTGTGATCACATGAGGCTCTGCCAAAGTTATAAAGGCACCAGAATCCAGAAATCCTTCTACGCGGTTTCCATCTACGTCCACTGGCACCACATGACATCTTCGCTTTGACTGATCTGCCCAATGAATCTGCATTACTGCAAATTCAGGGGTCTCACTGAGGTTGATTTGGGCCGGGTCGCACTCTGTGCTCTCCTTCCGAATAGTGGCAACAGGTCGAGCAGGAGTCAGTTTAGGGGGCCCTGAAGGAGAAGCAGCCCTTCGGTTAAGAGGGCAAGTAGCTTGAAAGTGACCTGGAGCCCCGCATCCAAAACAGGTTTTGGGCCCAGCCCCTGGTAGCAGTTGGCGGGGTGTGGAAGTGGTGATAGAGGACCGTTGTTGAGAGCCTGGATACTCTCTAGCCTTGGCACCTGTAGTACTTTGTGCTTGGGTTGCCATTTTGGTGGGGGTCCTGGTCTCTGTATACTTGTCGGCCAGTTGGGCAGCTTCTTCTACTGTCTGTGGCTCACGGTCCATAATCCACTCCCGCACTCCTAGGGGGCACCTCTCCAAAAATTGCTCTTTCAGGCATAATTGCCTTAAGTCCTCCATGGTTTCGGCCCCAGTCCCTTTAATCCACTGATCAAGGGCCCTTGACAACTTATTTCCAAACTCCAGGTAGGTATCCTGGGTGGTCTTTAGCAGTGACCGGAAAGTTTGCCGGTAAAACTCTGGGGTGATAGCGTAACGGATCAGTAAAGCTTGCTTAATCTCCTCATAGTCCAGTCTTTGTTCATCGGACAAGGCCCGGAATGTTGTGCTGGCCCTTCCTGTTAGTTTGCCAGACAGGATACGGGGCCAATCCTCTTCTGTGATGTTGTGGGCCCTGCACATAATCTCAAATGTCTCTAGAAAGGCATCAATGCTGTCCTGCCCTTCTTGAAATGTAGGGAAAGCCGTGGCTAACTTTAGAATGTCTCGGGCCCGACTCTCCACTGAAGACACTGATAGCCTGCCGTGCTCCCCTAAATCAGATCTTTCACGGGCTACCTCCTCCTGTACCATCCTCATCAGCTCCATCTTTTCCGCAACGGTAAGCTCCTCACTGAATAACTCCAGCCTTTGTTTAAACACCTCTCCAACCCGATCCCGGGTAGGATTAGTGGGTGGCCCCTGGACCATTTCGGGGCCCCCAGCAACTGCACTCTCAGATGTAACAGTCTCTGCATCTGAAGGTAGGAGTGGTAGTAGTAAAGCAATGATTTCTGTCTTTTTCTTCCCTTCAGGGGCAATACCCCGATTGCGACACCACTTTCTTAGCGTAGCAAGGGTTAATTCTTCCAGTTCCTGCCTGCGCATGGTGCCCAGTGTGTTATCCCACGGCTGCCAACCACTTTGTGACGTCCCAGAGCACGGGACTGGTTTATGGGCACATAAGAAGCACACAGGCAGGTAACAGTACAAGGAAACTTTAATAACAAACAATCCCTTTATGTATCTGGTAGGGAAGAACTGCTCAACAGGAGCACAAGTCAGTGTATATTTGTGGCCTAGTCCCTTCAGTCTCAGATTCTCATATAAAGTAAGATTCACCTCCAGTCTCTTTCAGGCAGTCCAGCAAGAGGGAAAGTGAGTGTGAGAATTCCAGCTGCACTTGTGTATAACAGGCTTATAGATTAACAGTCCAGTAACATAACATGGGGTGCAGCTCTGAGGAATCACAGTCCAAATGGAGGGGACGCCGCAGCTTATCCCACTCTGTTGTGCAGCCACCAGCCCACACTGCAGCAAGTCTTTTCTGTTACCTCTTTCCCAGCATGCACTTCCACTTCCTCCTGACCTCTCTGAGCAAACAGCTTCCTCACCATGTGATCTCCCTGCCCCACCCCTTCAGGCCTGAAGCTTCCAGCATTATCAGAGCTCTTGTCACAACCCAGACTGATGATATACCAGACATTGATTGGGCACCTGTTAGAGGTCCTACAGGAGGGATGAGAGTGAGGGAACAATTTGCTAATGACTTTGTCTCGAGATGGAGTGATACAATGGCAGTTGAACCGCATAATTTAATTGTGTTATGTTTATGTAAATACATTTTGAATAAAACAACTACTGTGTACTACGTTGTTTTTTGCTCACTGTTTTGTACAGTGCCTATGTATAAATGATATATTCTCACACACACACGAAGCAGAGTGGGGATAGAGAGAGAGAGAAAAGAGCAAGTAAGCACTGAGATCATTGAAATCATATACTGAATTATTTTTGTAGATATTGTATGAGAGAAATATTTGAATGAATGTACATCCATTGCAACCCGCATGCAGCAACAACCATAGCAAAAATTCTGGTATAAACAGAATATGTATAGAGAATTGGCGCAGACGACAATACGCGTCACGACAAATATGTGTTTTTAGATGTTGCGTCATGTGCTCGGCGTCATATGTTCGGCGTCAATACGCAATCTGTAGCAAGATGGTGGGCATTAACTCCCTAACTGATGAGCAAGCCTGGGATATAGCAAGTTTTCTGCTTGCTATGATACACTTCCTGTTTGGGTGTCCCAAAAAAAAGCACACAAACAGAGGATTCTAAAGGTTGCGGTATTTTCTACAGGAGCACATGTACAAGCTGCTGCTGAAGAGCAGCCTGAAGAAGAGATGGAGGAGCTGCAAGAGGAGGAGGAGCAGCAGCTGCATGAGGAGCTGCAAGGGTCAGAGGAGGAGCAGGAGCCAGAGGAAGTGGAGTCTGGAGGTAACTGCAAATCCAAGTGCAAGAATGCATACATAACTTTTTGAAACTTAAATCGTCAGAATGCAATTTATTACATATAGGTTGGCAAGAAGAACTTCCTCAGGAGGAAAGTATGGGACCATGGCCGACTGGTCATGGAAGTAAAGGAACTAAAAGAAAAGGTTCTGGCCCTTCAGAAAAAATTGAATAAATACATTTGTGTATATAGTTTCTGCACATGTAAATAGTTTTTTTTTATTACAATAAATTTTTATTGAATATAGCAAAAAAAGAGTCGTACAGAACATTATTACCACAAAAGCATCTCTAATACACATAGGTATACAGAGCATATCAAAGGTGACACAGAAAATCACAGTTGGTAATGAGATATTAACAGTAGAACCACTACAATTAAATGAACCACAAAATACACAATAGAAAATATCCATTAAAACAATAAGAAAATAAAATCAAATAAAAGAAATAATGGAAAAGGAAATAAAACCATTTCTACACTAACAGCAAAATAAAACTCCCGTTACTATAGAGAAAAAAGGATGCTAGGAACACCAGGCCCAAATCTATATTCAAACCAGGGACTCCAGACCACCAAAAATTTCTGATGTGTGTCTAGTAAGATGCTAGTCATCTTCTCCTGTGACATAATCCAGTCAACTCTAACTTTTACAGGATCAAATGGGATGCACCTCTGTTTCCAAGCATGAGCTAGGGTCTTTTTGGCCGCAGTCATAATAAAGGTAAACAAACGGAATTGGGCATGGTTCAAACCCTCCGGCTTAACCCCTAATAACGCTAATGCAGGATCCCTTGGAAGGGAAATGTCAAAAATAGAATAAACCATATTAAACACTCTGATCCAGAACCTGCGTGCCATAGGACAAGACCACCAAGTATGATACATCGAACCTATTCCACCGCAACCCCTGAAGCAACCAGGGTCAGCTGAAGGAGAAAATTTGGCTATACGGGCTGGGACGAGATACCAGCGAAAGAGCACTTTATAATTGGACTCCTGCAAAGACACATTATTGGATGATTCCCTAGCCGTAGTCCATGCTCGGTCCCATTCTACAGGATCTAGGTCACGTGAAAGATCTTTATGCCAAGCCAACATATACGGTAACAGCAAGGGCTGCAGGGAATCAAAAAAGATGTCATAAATATACGAAACCGCCTTGCGTAATCTAGGGGAACGAAGGCACCAGGTTTCGAAAGCGGTTGATGGAACATCCGTAGGCTCAACTCTAGACCATTGGGAATGAACAAAGTGGAGGATTTGTTGTAACCGAAACCTTTCACCCAAGGGGATAGAATATTTATCAATCAGTTGGTGCAGGGAATGAGGACCAGAGGGCGAACACAACTGACCCACCGTATATATATTGCGGTCGGTCCACCACACAAATTGAGCAGTCTGGAGTCCCGGGTTAAATAGTGGATTCCCAAAAATGGGAGTAGCACTTCTAAAGGGAGAACATAAACGTAGTTTCTTCTGGTGAGTATCCCAAAGTTTCAGAGTGTGTTGAAAACACCTACTAAGAATCTTGGGTCTGTTCCCCGGGGGACACCAAATTAAAGCAGTGGGTGAATATGGTTGTGTGAAGGCGGCCTCAATAGAGACCCAGTGTGGACTATCGTCTGTAGAATGGAGAGTTAAAATCTGAGCCAAGTGGGCCGCGCTATAGTAAAAAGAGGGCTTAGGGAGCCCCAACCCCCCCGTGTTCTTAGGTTGAAACAAGGTTAGTTTACCAATTCTAGGGGATTTCCCAGCCCAAACAAACCTAACAATAGAAGATTCAAATCTATTCAGACTGCCGGCAGGAATCGGAACAGGTAGCGTCCTAAATAAGTATAGTAGTTTAGGGAGGAGGGTCATTTTAACAGAGTTAACACGACCTACCCAGGATATAGTATGAGAGCTCCATTTCTTCAAAAGGGCCTCCAAAGATTTAAACATCGGCGGATAATTATGCTTGTAAAGATTGTCAAAAGACCTGGCCAATTTAATCCCTAAAAGGGAAATATAGTGAGGTTGCCAGGCGTATTCAAAATTAAGCTGAAGCAATTTTTCAACCTCATGGGGAAGATTGATATTAAGGGCCTCAGTTTTCTGGTGATTCATCAGCAGTCCTGAAATGGAACCAAATATATCTAAAAGTTTATATAAATTGGGAAGCGAAGTCATTGGTTTGGAAATAATAAGGGTTAGATCGTCAGCGAATAAACTAATTTTGTGATGTTCCGCCCCTACAGTAATGCCCGTGATGTTGGGATTAGAACGAAGCGCAATTGCTAAAGGCTCTATTGCTAAATTAAAAAGGGTAGGAGACAAGGGGCAACCCTGACGAGTCCCTCTACAAATCGGAAAAGGTTTAGATGTAAAGCCTAAGATATTGACCAAAGCGGACGGAAAATTATAAAGTGCCCGAACCCACGTGAGTAATTTAGATCCAAACCCCCATTTACCGAGAACATAATAGAGGTAGTCCCAGGATAGCGAATCGAAGGCCTTACGAATATCAAGTTTGAGGATTATAGACTTAACATCAGCTACTTGGGCGCGCTGGATCAAAAGTATCAAACGCCTAGTAGCATCAGAAGCCTGGCGCCCAGGAACAAACCCCACCTGGTCCTTATTGATAATATCGGGGAGAAAGGTGTTAATGCGCGTAGCTATAATTTTACCTAAAATTTTAATATCCGTATTCAAAACCGAAATAGGCCTATAATTTTTACAATCAAAGAGATCCGAATCAGGTTTAGGTATGGCTGAAATTTTCGCTTGCAATGATTCTGGGTGAAGAGAACTGCCATCCCGTAAGCCATTAAAGTGGACCCGTCACCCAGACACAAAAATCTGTATAATAAAAGTCCTTTTCAAATTAAACATGAAATCCAATTTCTATTTTTTATTAAAGCATTCGTAGCTGTTGTAAGCTCATTTAAACATCTCAGCTGTCAATCAAATATTGTCTGCCCCTCCTCTATGCCCATGGCATAGAGGCGGGGCAGAAAATTACTTTCACTTTCAATTCAGCACTTCTTAGATGTCACAGCTCTCCCCACATTCCCCCGTTCTCTTAACCATTTAATTGTGTAACCAGGACATGGGGATGGACATCAGGTCCCCCATTCTGATGCACAAACAAGATTCTGAGATGATACAAGACTTGTCTTAATAACAGTGTCCACAAAATGGCTGCTGCCTGCTTGCTATCATTTTGAAATCCCAGACTGAAGGAAACCAGATTCAAATAATTTATATAGTGTAATTAAAGTTCATTTTCCTTGACTAATCTGATAAAATAGGATTTTTAATAATTTTTTTGGGTGACGGGTCCCCTTTAAGCATATGGGTCAAATAGGGGGTCAGTTCCTTAGAGAATTTTTTGTAATAGAGATTCGTAAGGCCATCGAGACCAGGGGCAGTATTAGATTTCAGCAGTTTAATGGCCGCAGAGACCTCCTCCGGTGTTATAACATCATCAACATAAAGGGCCTGATCTGGGGTAAGTTTAGGTAGAGCAAGATCCCTAAAAAAGCTGTCAAATCGTTTATCCGAAGTAACGGGGTTTGGCATATAACTTCTGATAGAAAGACGCAAATGTGTCTGACATCTTTAAAGGGTTACCAGTCAAAGAGCCTTGGGAGGTACGGATTCTATGGATGGAAATGGGTTTATCCCTCTCATTGAGTTTACGAGCCAACATTCTACCTGGTTTGTCAAGAGAACTGAATAGTTTATGTCTGGCCCAACGTAAGGTCTTCTCAGCATTGGTAGTTAAAAGCAAATCCAGATCTCTTTGGGTACGTTGGAGCTGAGAAAGATGGGACTCCGTAGGGAAACTGATATAAATTTCAGATAATCTGTCCAATTCCTTAACCAAAATATCAATGGCCTTCTGCCTGGTTCTTTTCCGCTGGGACCCAATCTGGATAAAGATCCCTCTCAGAACGGGTTTATGGGCTTCCCACAATAAAGTCTGCGAAGAGACCGAGGGAAGATTTTCCTTGAAATAATTATCAAGATCCCCTTTAATCTTGTGCACGAGTCCACCGTCTCGATTCTGGAGACTTAATGATTCGCTTTTAAGCGATAGATAGCTCTGGATAGCTTAAAAGCGAATCATTAAGTCTCCAGAATCGAGACGGTGGACTCGTAGAAAGGTGGGATAGAGTGGCCAGGACCGGACAGTGGTCAGACCAGCAGTTATTGACTATTTTAGAAGCTCGGAGTGAAACTACTAAGGCAGACGTGAGAAAAATATGGTCAATTCTAGTGGAGACCTTATGAGGGGCAGAATAGTGAGAGAATTGACGGGTATCAGGATTCAGTTCTCTCCAGGCATCTACAAAACTATAGGAGCTTAATAAATGTTTAAACCGTTGGGCATCTTTATTGGGGCCCTCAACTCCCTGTTTCGCAGGAACTGATAACCGATCTAGTCGCTGATTCCAAACCATATTCGAATCCCCACAAATAACCATTTGGCCCACCTGGTTGTGCTTACAGAGATCAAACAGTGCTAACAAAAAATCTAACTGGTGGACATTGGGAGCATAATAGGACACAATTGTCAAAGGGAAATCGCCAATAAGCGTATTAGCTATAATGTATCGTCCGTCCGGGTCGGAAACCACCTTATCAATGACTACTGGGAGATTAGCATGAAAACATATAGCTACCCCCTTAGTTTTATTCGGGCTAGTAGACAATAAAACCTTAGGATATCTTTTATGAAAATATTTAGGATGTGAAGCATGAGAGAAATGAGTCTCTTGCAGACATATGACATCAGCACGGAGAGTAGAGTATTGAGCAAAAGCTTTAGTCCTCTTAACCGGGGAATTAAAGCCCTGCACATTATGACTTAGTATTTTAAGGGACATCATGGCTGTAAGGGAGAAGGAGCTGCCGTATATCCAAAATCAGGCGGTGATAAACATAAACAAGCCACACAGGGCTAAGTGAAAAAACCATCATCCTAGCATATAAAACAGCCGCACAAGTAAATCGCAGTGTAGAAATCAAAAGAAAAAGGAAAAAAAAATGAGAAAGAAAACATCAAAAGCATAAAAATCGAAAACATAATGGTACATTGCAATCCGCAGTACATAGAAGTATACAAGGAAACTAATGGAACCTCCTTGGAACCAGCCTCGAGGGGGGCCATAAGGGACCTGTACTTTCTAGGGGGGAAACATGGAACAACCAGCACTATTGAAATGGCATGACAACATATCAAACCTAGTAAGCTTGGGTAAACAAACAGAATAAAAGATCACAAAAGCATAGATATACATTTGGCTAACCCAGAAATAAAAGAAAACATAGAACCTGAAGGCCAGCTGGTGAACAAATAGGTGTAGGTACAAAACCGTCCCGATACAAAAAGAGTCAGCCTTGATCACCTATTCCAAATAATATAGTCCAGCCACGACAATCCAAAGACCAAGCCGAAGCCGGCAAACTTTAAGTCGAGGATCTCGGGCCATGACCAGATAGGGAAGAGGCCGAAGACTTCTGAGAAAGTGACCGAACTTTTTCCCAAATCGGAGATAATTTGCGGGAAGGGTTGGCGGAGTTAGAAATATCCTTCAAGGTAGCATCCGCAAATCCCAACTGCACAAAAAGATCACAACCTTCCTCCAGGGAGACAATAGAGTGTTGCCTATTATTATGGGTAAAGAGCAGGCGGAACGGAAACAGCCAACGGTATAAAATTTTACGTTGCTGTAAAATAGCCGTGAGAGGGCCCAAGTTCCTTCTCCGTTGTAGAGTAGTCAGTGACAAATCCGCATAGACCTGATAAGGATATGTTTGGAAAATCAGCTTACCCTTGGCTCTAGCCGCAGCAAGAATGGCTACCTGGGTTTGATGGTAATGAAATCGGAGAATAATATCTCTAGGGGGGTCATCAGGTCTACGTGGTCGCAGCGCCCTGTGAACTCTGTCCATCTCAAGCCTCTTAACAGGTAAATCGGGAGCCAGGGTCTGTAGTAGTTCAAGTATCGCCACCCTCAGGTCAGAAATACTTTCTGGAAGGCCACGAATCCGAATATTGTTTCGCCTAGATCTGTTGTCAGAATCTTCTATCCGATCCTGTACATCCTTTAGTTGGGATTGCAGAGTAATAATATCCTGTTCGTGAGAGTCCAGGACCGTAATACAGTCATCCATTTTTGATTCGGTCTCAGCAATCCGTTGGCCCAGGTCTGTGACTTGTTTCGTTAGGTCTGAAGAGATCCGTGTAGCCGCCAGCTCCAACTCACTTTGGAGGAGAAGTTTAAACTTACCCAAGAGAACCTCATCAGAGGAGTGAGTCTGGTGAATCTGGGTCAGTTGTTCCGAGGATTGGCTATCAAAGATGCTCGGTTGAGAATCCATTACGGCAGGAGAGGGTGATGACGCACTTCTTCTAGACTTAGCAAGGAGCTCAGCAACGGACGGCGTCTGTTTAGGAGTACCTGTATTTCGTGTACTCCGTGTTCTGCGAGTCCGCTGACTCGCCATAGAAGTGGGCAACCGCCAAAAGAATGTAGGGAAGCCAATTCCAAAGTCTCCAAGCCAGGTATGAAGCTACCGCAAGCCAGGAAGTAGCTGGTCGGTGCGGAGCAGTCTTAGGATGCGGCCATCTTGGACTGCGCGCGCATGCGCCCCTATGTAAATAGTTTTTTATGTTTAATAAACAGTTTTATATTTTGTCAGTATCTGTCATCTTTATTTATAATTGTAGATAAGGAAGAGAAAGAATACCAATTAAGTATAGAATAACTTTTATTATAATTATGTAAAAAAAAAACATTTTGTGCCACCATCCCATCCCCCTCTCACTGAAGTGCAAATATAAGCCCATAGTGCCCTTTCCCAAGTGCATATTTGCCAACCCCCAACAACATTATACAGCAAGAACAAAATCAAAATAAGACATTGTAAAGTATATAAATGAAAGGTCTGTGAGGGAGTTTTGGGAAGGATACTCATATGGGTCCGCGGGGGAGTTTTGGGAAGGGTACCAAAATGGATACCAAGAGTTTCCTGGTGCTTGTGGGGTTGGGTAATGGTGAGGTGGAGGTGCTACAGGAATGTTGGGTGGTTGAACACCACTTGGGTTTGGCACAAATCAGTGTATATGCTTCATGATCTCTATTAGTAGTGCTTGTCTTTGTGCCTGTGGAATCACCATAAATGTGGGCAGTAACCCAGAGAAAAAGGAAAATATATATTATAACACTTAGGGGCACATTTACTAAGCTTGAGTGAAGGATTTGAAGTAAAAAAACTTCAAATTTCAATGTAGTTTTTTGGGTATTTCGACCATCGAATAGGCTACTTTGTTCGACCTTCGACTTCGATTCGAACTAAAAATCGTTCGACTGTTCGATCCATTCGATAGTTGAAGTACTGTCTCTTTATAAAAACTTTGACTACATACTTCGCCACTTTAAACCTACCAAGCTACAATGTTAGCCTATGGGGACCTTCCCCATAAGTTTTCTAAGCTTTTTCTGATCGAAGAAAAATCTTCGATCTATCGATTTAAAATTCTTCGAATCAAAGAATTTAATAGTTTGATCGAACGATTTTTACTTCGATCGATCGAAGTATTTGCGCAAAATCCTTCGAATTCGATATTCGAATTCGAAGGATTTAACTTCGAGGGTTGAATTCGAGGGTTAATTAACCATCGATATTCGACCCTTAGTAAATTTGCCCCTTACTGTCTTTTAGTAAAATTGCGGACTAGAAAATGCAGCCTGTCTGCATAAATATATTTTTTTCTCTTTATGGGTGATGCACAGCTATGTGAATCTGTCTTCTGTAAAGAAACTTCCCTACAGAAGCAATCCCTGATCTGCTTCCATCTTAGTTGAATTTCTTTGGCTGTAAAAATTTAAAAAAAAAACAGTCACATAGTACAAGACTAAAAAGGACTGTTCTAAACTGACCACACACACAGGTTAAGTAAACCACCCCCTCAACACACACAAATGGTATGTGTACACACCACACACTATTATGAAAAAAAACACACAAAAACCAAAATGGTGGCAAACAGTTACCTTTCTTGTTCTTTTCATCCTCTGAAAGAGATTCCCAGCCTTCTATTAGTTGGACTGCCACCTCATCCCAGAGATGCTTCCTGTTTTGCTTATTGTGATATGCCATCATGTCGGTCATATAAAGAGCTGGCCATTCCTTAACCAGATCAATTAGCCTGTCTGTGTTGAAAAAGTGCTACAAAAAGGGCATTATGTTGAGCGTGTTTTCTCTGCATGTTTTCTCGGCGTCTTGCCTCAAACGTTTAGTAGAAAGGTGTTTCCGTGGCACGACCTTTGCTACCATCCTTACGTGACTACATTATTGCGCACGTGGAAGAATTTGCATACTATTGTGGCTACTAATCTCTATGTGTGTGTGCTTGTAGGAAATTTCAGTACTTCTCTATGTACATGCTATTTCTGACAAATCGCTCCAAAAAGGGTCTCATTGCGTTTTGGAACTACAGATAATTTCAAATTGCGCTGTGTGCATAATGACTGGCGAGTTGCATGTAGTTACATGTAGAGACAAAACGAACGACTTGTCGCCAGAACTCGCTTTTAAAAAACAGGAGCAACAAATCTCCCCGTGTACCCTTACCCTTAAATTTCAGCATTGCCTCTCTTGTTACTTTCTTTACCCTCTCTAAGGCCAAATCCAATTCTCCCTTAGGATGTCCTTTCTCAGCTAATTTCTGTACTGCTTCTTCTGCCTTCTCCATAAAATCCTCTTCCCGCTTAAAGTTTCTACATACTCTCCTTAGTTCCCCATATGGTATATTCTGTACCCATCTTTTTTATGGTGGGATGTTGCATGAAAATAACAATTGGAATCCACTTTCTATCATTCTTTACCAATATTGCATTGGTTCCTGAGATATAAAATCTCACATATAAGTAACTGATGGATTGTTTGTCACAGTTTATTGTAAATTTCAAATTCTAATCATTTTGATTAATTTCACTTTAGAATTCATGTATTTCTTCTGGGGAACCCTGCCATATGAATATCAAATCATCAATATACCATTTGTATAATTTAATGTTTTCCCCTCAAACCACTTAGTTTTATATAATACTTGTTCCTCCCACTGCCCCATGAATATCTTGGCAAAAGTGGGTGCGAACGGAGATCCCATTGCGGTCACAACCTTCAGAGTATAAAACTGTGTCCCTAACATGAAATAATTATGACTTAAAATAAACCTAATGGCCCCTAATGAATTCAATCTGACCCACCAGTAATACTCCTTCTTTTTCCAAGTAATATCTCACTGCCTCAACTCCCTTATCTTGTGTTATATTAGTATACAGGGCAGCTACATCACATGTTACCCACCACCAATTTTCCTGCCACTGTATTTCTTCTACAATTTGGAAAATATGTATAGTATCCTTTAGATATGATGGAAGTACCCCACTATGGGTTGGGTCTATTCCAGACACTATTGGCCGTTCTGGTGGGTTATGTATACTTTTATAGATTTTTGGAACAGTGGTATAAAATCGTGATTTTAGGATTCCATTGCATCAAATATTCCCATTCCTTTTTTACACAAAGACATAACTTTTCGCATTGCGAATAGTTTTGTCTTTACCGACTTTTAGAATATTCTCCTGATAGTCTTTTAAAGTTGATTGCATTCTTTGTGCAAAAAACTGATTTTAATATTTATAATATATTTCCAAAGGAAAGCAGTATTGTAAGGCACCCTGCAGTTCCAGCACGTCCACTTGCTTTTGGGCAAAACAGCTTTAGGACTTATTATGCTATGGCCATGCCTATGATGTAGTTGTGCCCATTTTTACCCTCCTATTCTGGTTCCTTCACTGGGGAATTAGTATTTGTTGTTTTATCTGTCATGTTGTTTGGTGCTTAGGTTCCTATTATTTTGTGTTTGCCCAAGCTGGCATCTGCTTAGATCCTGCTCAAGCTCTAGTTTCTACTTTTGAATACCTAGAGTCTAGTAATCATTTTTCTGATGTATTGTGGGTTTCCTTTTTGTCATTGCAGGAGAATGTTTCTGGGCCTCAAATGGGTAGCAGTGAAGAGCAGTATTATTTATAAAGTGATGCTAAAGCAAAGTAAGTGCAATTTATTTTAGGGATGCACCAAACCTGGCTTTTTGGAATCTGAATCCTCTCTGGCAAATTCCCAAAGTGAGGGCAGACAATGCTATCGCACAAGCAGCAAATTTTTACATTTGCGTAGGGACTGGTTCCGGATGAATCCAAATCGGCCGGATGAATCCAAATCGAAAGGTTTGGTTTTGGCCATGATCCAAGCCAAATCTGGAATTCAGTGAATCCCTTTATTTGGAGGGGTAAAAGGCAAAACACCAGTCTTTGCCAGTGTGTGTGCAAGATCATATGTTAAATAAAATGTCCTTTATATGTAATATCAAACCCTATACATTTAGTAACATTAACCTGGGTAACATTTGCTAGTACTGTTTTAAGTCAGATATCAATTAAAATATTATATAATAAGTTGCACATATCGATGATAAATTATTTTCTATTTCTATTTAGAGAAAAGTTAAATCTCTGACAGAGTCTAATCTGTGTTTCAGAGATCAGAAGCAAGTTTATTACAAAAATATTGGCTGACCAGAGTTTTTTTTTTTTTTTTTTTTTTTAAGCTTCAGTAAGCTCTCCCTGTTTCTGAAGCCAAGGGAAAGAATAAGCATCAGTTGCTGTGATGAACAAAAGAGCTTCTGAAAATAGAAGCAACTCCCTCCTGCCGGACTAGATCCTGGTTACATAATGTCTGTCGACAACACTGCCTTATTGTTCTGCTGCCACATGACTTATTGTCTGAAACATAGAACCTCTCTGCTTATTGTTCTCGGGCCTTTGTCTGTCAGATTTCTTTATTGGTTTTTGCACAGAATTACTTTCCTTTATCCTTTTGTTTCTATTGAATCTTTTGTCTTACTCATATTTTCCCTCTTTTATAAATGTAACTATCCTAGTTCCAAGGTTATTTTCCAAAGCAGTGGTTATTTTTCATGTTTAATCACAGACTTAGCCATGGTTTATCAGACTGTGTGACTAGAGTGCTCCTTTTTAAAACCAAACACACAGTGCACAACTTTTGGGATATGCAATGGATCAGTGTGTGAGGTATGGGCTGAAAAACAGAAAGTAAATCACCCACTTATTTTACACTAACAAGGCAAAAGCTCCAGTGGAAATCCACCCCAGTCATATTCAAAATGAACTGAAAAGCCCATGTAAAAACGTTATCCAAAGCTGATGCTCAATGAAGATATTAGTGGTTTTGGCCACAAAATGCATTAAGCATTTTACCCCTTTTAATGTCTGTTTGAGACTATAATGTTTTTAAAAGCTATACAATTCATTTTACACATTACTTCTCACCTGTTTTTAGTGAGGATCAGTTATGGATAAAGTTTTTAGATGTCAGTTGAATTTGTATTATTTGCACACATGAAAGGCCAAATTGCACTGATCCAGACCATCAGCAGTCCACTTACTGATCTGATACATTATAATATAAATACTTGCAGTTAAATCCAGTGGTATAGCTAGAAGGGAGGGGAATATACCTCTCATACCCTAATGGTGCATATGTGCTAACTGTACTCTACATGTAGGAGAGTTTGAGCAATGGGCAGCACTGTATTTTAATGATGCAGCAGTTTGGTCAAAAATTTTAATTGAAATGAAAAATCATTGCAAGCATTACCAACTTTTTGTTTTTTCACTGGGTATTATTAGTACAGCAAATGTGGATGTTCTGTGCATGTGCATACTATTTTGGATATATATGGGAGAATGTAATTTGTTAGCGCAAAAAGCATTTGCAAAGACCATTACGAATATTAGCGATTAGACCTCAATTACTTCTCATATACTCATACTACCGCTGATCTGTGCATAGCTGCATGCTGACTCCGCTTGAGCACTACAATGCAGGGAGAAATTGTATTATATAACTGAAGCCTATGAATAGACTTCACCCATGTCAATGGTGCTGTCGCATTCAGGGCCTCCATCAGGGGGCCACAGGGCCTGGCAGATTCACATTCTAAGGGGGGCCCGGCCATGCTGAAGAAGTAAGCTCTGGAGAAGAACAAAAAAGCCACGAGGGAAAAGAACCAAGGTGGATGAAGGCCATCTACTGAAATCTAAAGGTAAGTTCCACTGAACAACAAACCTGGCCCTGGCCACCAATTAAAAACAGGTAATTCCTGGCCATTAATGTTTTTTCTAACATGGGGGTGGGCTGGGCACCAATGTTTTGTAGGGGTCCTTCCCATCAATTTTTTTTAATGTGTAGGGGGTCCTGGCCACCAATGTTTTTTCAACTTGTACGGGGAGGCCTGGCCATCAGTGTTTTGTTTTACTTGTACATGGGGTCCTGGATATTAATAGGGTGGGCTGGCTCTGGGGAGGTCGGGTTTTGTTGTGCTGGTCCTCACGATTTCTGATGGCAGCCCTGGTCGCTTTACCAAACAAGATAACTAAAGTGACATATACTTGCTTGACATACCCCTCACAACTGTAATTATATAATTTCTGGAACGTTTACTGATTAAAACCAACCTGAATTAGTCTCAGGCCACAGAGCCCAATAATACTTGTACCAACACCTAAGAACCTTAAAGAGATATACAACTCAAATTAAGATCCAAACTCAGCACAGAGTACACAGAGACTTTTGGTATGGTTATATTAAATGTGAAGTACCGAAACAATCTGTACTGTTACAGCACTTAGGCTATTGACCAGCACATTTACTTTATTTTTACATTATGTAATCAAAGCCAAAGATAGTTTACATTATTTGTGATTTGCACAACAATGAGTGGAAGGACAAGATTGCTAAATACATTTTGAACTATTTGTTGACTAAATGTAAATTAGATAGAGGAAGACCATACAGCATAGGTTAAGATAAACACCATCCCTGGCTCCTCCATATTTAGAACACTAATCTAAGCCAGGAATGGAAAAGTATTTAGAACAACCAGCCACAATGCTACAGAAACCCACAAAATCTAGATCCAAAGAAAAAAGTACCTAATCAGATACCCCACCAAACAGTACAGAATTATCTTCTACACTGCTGGCAACCACAATTCAAACACAAGATTTTAATTGCACCACTAGGTCCTTTATTAGACCAAAAGTTAGTGAAATTCTTCAACAAATGTCACTCAATCTCAAAGGATGTTAGAGGCAGAAAAGACAATCTCAACACTCAAAGATTAACTAGACAAAGTTCAATCCACCATTGACATGCAACAGCGGGTTATTTCAATACTAGCAGTAAAAGTTTAAGAGCTATAAATCAGATGCTGAAGAAATAACTTGAGGCTAGTAGAAGTAAAAGAGTCGATACCTGGCTCTGGATCTCGCCAACCTATACAGAGCTGAAAGATATCAGTATTTTGAAATAAAACTAGAGGGTCACTTTATTCTCTAATGTTTATGTTAATGTTTTGGTGCCCGCCCCCACTGGCCGGTATTATTTTTTTAGTAAAGGTGGCAACCCTACAAAGGGTTAAAGGGATACTGTCATGGGAAATTTCAGTGCAGATTTCATTCTGCACTGAAATCAATTTCTCAAAAGAGCAAACAGATTTTTTTATATTAAATTTTGAAATCTGACATGGGATTAGACATATTGCCAATTTCCCACTTGCCCCAAGTCATGTGACTTGTGCTCTGATAAACTTCAACACTCTTTAGGCTAAGGCCACACTAGGCGATAGCGCCGCGATTTGACTCGCGGCGACTTTTCGCCGCGACTTTTAAGCCGCAATCGCTGGGGAAACTTTTGCGCTGGCGTCTATGGGGAATCGCGAAAAATCGCCAGCGTAAAAACACACGCGGCGATCTTTTTTCTATTGTCGCTCGAAATCACCTAGCGAGGCAATTTCGAGCGACAGTAGAGAAAAGATCGCCGCTTGTGTTTTTACGCTGGCGATTTTTCGCGATTCCCCATAGACGCCAGCGCAAAAGTTTCCCCAGCAATTGCGGCTTAAGTTGGAGTGATATCACCCCCCTCCCTTTTCCCCCCAGCAGCCAAACAATAGAACAATGGGAAGGTAACCAGATAGCAGCTCCCTAACACAAGATAATAACTGCCTGGTAGATCTAAGAACAACAATCAATAGTAAAAACCCATGTCCCACTGAGACACATTTAGTTACATTGAGAAGGAAAAACAGCAGCCTGCCAGAAAGCATTTCTCTCCTAAAGTGCAGGCACAAGTCACATGACCAGGGGCAGCTGGGAAATTGACAAAATGTCTAGCCTCATGTCAGATTTCAAAATTAAATATAAAAAGATCTATTTGATCTTTTGAGAAATGGATTTCAGTGCAGCAGTCTGCTGGAGTAGCACTATTAACTGATGTGTTTTGAAAAAAACATGTTTTCTGATAACAGGATCCCTTTAAGGTCCGGGGATTGGGCTGGCCACGCCACCAACGTCAATCTTGTTGGTGTGGAACCAAGATGTTTGAGTTTTTGTTTTGTTGAAACACCCATTTCAAGGGTATTTCCTCTTTGGCATAAGACAACATGATGTCTTCAAGTATTTTGATGCATTAAAACTGATCCACAATCCCTGGTATGTGATAAATAGGCCCAACACCATAGTATGAGAAACTTACACCAGGGGTTCAAAAGTAATTGGACAATTGACTCAAAGGCTATTTCATGGGCAGATGTGGGCAATTCCTTTGTTATGTCTATCAATGAAGCAGATAAAAGCCCTGGAGTTGGTTTGAGGGGGGGCTTGTATGTGGAAGATTTTGCTGTGAACAGACAACATGTGGTCAAAGGAGCTCTTCATGCAAAAAAAATTGCCACAATATTAGGAGTGGCAAAATCTACAGTTTGGTACATCTGGAGAAAGAAAGATTGCAATGCAAAAAGGCCTGGACATCCATGGAAGACGACGATCTGCGATGGATGATCGCAGAATCATTTCCATGGTGCAGAGAAACCGATTTACAACAGCCAAAGTGAACAACACTCTCCAGAAGGTAGATGTATCGTTATTCAAGTCTACCATAAAGAGAAGAGTGCATGAAAGTAAATACAGAGGGTGCACTGCACGGTGCAAGCCACTCATAAGCATCAAGAATAGAAAGGCTAGATTGGACTTGCTTAAAAACATCTAAAAAAGCAGCACAGTTCTGGAAAAACATTCTTCGGACAGATGAAACCAAGATTAACCTCTACCATAATGATGGCAAGAAAAAAGTATAGAGAACAGCTCATGATCCAAAGCATACCACATCATCTGTAATGGCGGAGGCACTGTGATGGCTTGGGCGTGCATGGCTGCCAATGGCACTGGGACACTAGTGTTTATCCATGATGTGACACAGGACAGAAGCAGCAGAATGAATTCTGAGGTGTTCAGAGACATACTGTCTGCTAAAATCCAGCTAAATGCAGTCAAATTGATTGGGAGGCGTTTCATTATACAGATGGACAATGACCCAAAACATACAGCCAAAGCAACCCAGGAGTTTATTAAAGCAAAGAAGTGGAATATTCTTGAATGGCCAAGTCAGTCATCTGATCTGAACCCAATTGAGCATGCATTTCACTTGTTGAAGACTAAATTTCGGACAGAAAGGCCCACAAACAAACAGCAACTAAAAGCTGCTGCAGTAAAGGCCTGGCAGAGCATAAAAAGGAGGAAACCCAGAATCTGGTGATGTCCATGAGTTCAAGACTTCAGGCTGTCATTGCCAGCAAAGGATTTTCAACCAAGTATTAGAAATGAGCATTTTATTTTCAGTTTTTTAATTTGTCCAATTACTTTTGAGACCCTGAAATGAAGTGATTGTGTTAAAAAGGGCTTTAGTTCCTGACATTTTTAAGCAATATTTTTGTTCAACCCACTGAATTAAAGCTGAAAGTCTGCAGTTCAACTGCATTTGCGTTGTTTCATTTAAAATACATTGTGTTAATGTACAGAACCAAAATTATAAAAAAAAAGTTGTCTGTCCAAAGATTTATGGACCTACCTTTATATATTGAGAGAGAGAGAGAGAGAGAGAGAGAGAGAGAGAGAGAGAGAGAGAGAGAGAGAGAGAGAGAGAGCCATGTACAGGTATGGGACCTGTTATCCAGAGTGCTTGGGGCCTGGCGTTTTGCAGATAACAGATCTTTCTGTAATTTGGATCTTGATACCTTAAGTCTACTAGAAAATCATGTAAACATTAAATAAACCCAATAGGCTGATTTTGCTTAATAAGGATTAATTATATCTTAGTTTGGATTAAGTTAAAGGTATTGTTTTATTGTTACAGAGAAAAAGCAATTAATTATTACAAATTTGGATTATTTGAATAAAATGGAGTCTATGGGAGACAGCTGTTCTGTAACACAGAGCTTTCTGGATAACAGATAACTGATCCCATACCTGTATTTGTTCCTATTACAATACAATACAATAAATGTGATATTTTATTTTTTGCCATTTAGTTGCATGAGTATCTATTATTTTTGATTGATATATTACCTCTGTTGGCCACTAGAGGTCTCTCATGTATCTATTTATATATTACAGCCCTGTAGCCAAGTTTGTTAGTGAAAATCTATTTATTTTGAATTGCCATTCCAAAAGCTGCACAATGAGGTCACCTGGCCAATGCTGCATCCCATGTGATGGCTACGGGTGCTACCCATTAGGTGCTCCTTACAATACCCCCTCCCCATTAAGGCCACAGGATAACCATGACCAGATTTTTATGAAAAACATCTGTAAAACTCCAGCACCAACCATGTTGCATGAACATCAGTGTTCTTCATCCAGGAACATTCATCAGACCCAAAATCATTCCATCAAATAAAATTTGTATTTTTTGCTGCCCATGAATAATGACCTGAGAGGAGGACTATTGTCTGGAGGAGGAACAGTTAGAGATTGCAGGCTTAATAACATGGAGACATGAAACACATTAGGAATAAGCATCTCTGGGGGAAGTTGAAGATGGACAGACACAGGATTGATAATTTCCAGAAGGGAACTCAGTTTGGGAGAAGGCATCTTGAGGTGATTTTTTTTTTGGTGAACAACCAACTTTGTCCCGTTAGAGTACTGAGGGAAGATTTACATTTCCCATCAGTGTAACTCTATTTTTTGAAAACTCCATGTAACAGACATATGGTCATTGGCTACTTGAACATCAGAAAGGAAGAAGTCTTGGGGGAAGGATAATGGGTGCTGACCATAGACAGGTATGGTGACCAGGGGCGAACCTGGCCCCTCTGCCGCCTGAGGCAGCAGCATTTGCTGCTGCCCCCCTCCCCCAGAAATTCACTCTTAAAGTACCAGGAACAGCATTTTTGCTGCCCCTGGTACCTAGTGGGGCGCTGCCGCCTGAGGCGACAGCCTCAACTCGCCTCATTGGCAAAGCACCCCTGATGGTGACCTTCCAACATGAGTAGCATCATTATATGCCAATTCTGCCCAAGGAAGGATATTGGAATAGTCATCCTTACATGACATCTCAAAAATTGCTCAAATGTCTCCATTGGATTGAAGATGGTAGACTGAAGAAAATTGGAGAGTGATGCCAAGAGTTTTACATAAGGATTACCAAAATTTTGAAATAAATTGGCAACCTCTATTGGACACACTTTCTGATGGAAACCATGAAGACGAAAAATATGAAGAATAAAGAGAGTTCCACAGCTGATTATCAGGGGGCTCGTTCCTGATCCCCTCATCGGATGGTGAGCCCCGCATTCCTGCACCGCCCCGCTATAATGGGGATCCTCTGGTCTGCAGAGGTTTCGTTACTCAGTGTCTGATCTAGTTTGAGTTTCAACCCTTGCAGTACTCCAGCGAACGCACCAAGGTGGGGTATGTGTTGTCTCGTTTAGAGGGGAAACCGCTAGAGTGGCCAACACACCTTTAGGAGAAGAATTCTCCTCTGACCTTCAATGCCAAGGCCTTCCTCCAAGCCTTCCGTACTGTTTTTGATGCCCCTGGTCGTGTCGCTAATGCCTTTTCCTGACTACTACAGATCCAGCAAGGGAACTGCAGTGCCAGTGAGTACTCAGAACTTTGATGGCTGAAACAAACTGGAGCAATGAGGCTTATGCAGCAGTATTCTATCAAGGCTTGTCAACTAGACTCAAACATAACTTAGTCTCCAGGGATCGTCCTGAACTTTTGGAAGACCTGATTGCTCTCGCTACCAAGGTATACACACGACTCAGGGAGCACCAGTCCGCTAAGGAGCGAAGCAAAAGATTTCTGCCTGGTCTGGCACCACGGTTTCAAAGACCCCTCCTTCCCAATCCTGTCACTCCACCTCCTGTAACTACCTTGGAGGAACCTATGCAGATCAGTTGGATGCGTCTCTCTGAACAAGAAAAGCTCTGGAGACGTTTGTCTGGACTATACCTATATTGTGGTGGAAAAACCAATTTTGCCAATCGTTGTCCCCTGAAGTACTGGGGTGGCATCGAGCCTGTGCCCAAAAAGAACTCTCATCGATTTCTGTTGTCTTTACAGATTCGCTACCTGACAGGACTATCGATGTGTCAGGGAGGTGATTCTGGGGCTGCAGGAAATTTCCTGGATGTCGCTTTTGCCAAGTTCCTGAGAATTCCCCTATTCCCTCTATCGAATCCCCTGATGGTTTTGAAGATTGACGTTCGACCGATGACTTCTGAGATAATCTCTGAGACAACAGGAGAACTTTTGACCACTGCGGTCAGATCCCTACATCAGGAGGAGCCGAGGGACATCTTTTAATAAACTGTCCCTCGGCTCCTACTGTGTTGGGTCTACCCTGGCTCCATCTGCATAATCCTTTTATTGACTGGTCTGCCAACCAGATATCTCATTGGAGCCCTTACTGTCAGAAGAACTGTTTACCTGCTAAGTCCATTCACCGGGTGTCCCTTGCTGCAGCGGACCTTCAGTCTTTGCCCGTAGTGTACAATGACTTTGCGGATGTCTTCTGCAAGAAGTCTGCAGAGATTCTCCCTCCTCATCGCACTTACGATTGTCCCATCGAACTTTTTCCTGGTACCATGCCCCCAAGAGGTCAGACCTACTCCTTGTCTCCTACTGAGACTTCCGTGATGAAGGAATATATCCAAGATAACCTCCAGCTAAGATTCATTAGACTTTCATCTTCTCCTGCAGGGGCTGGGTTTTTCTCTGTGGAGAAGAAGGATGGCGGATTGCGTCCCTGTATCGACTACAGGGGCCTAAACAAGATCACGGTTAAGAACCGATACCCTCTGCCTCTCATTGATCAACTCTGAGGGGCTAAGATCTTCACTTAGTTGGATCTTTGAGAAGCTTACAACCTTATCCACATCCGAGAGGGTGATGAATGGAAGACGGCATTCAACACCAACATTATGAATACCTGGTAATGCCCTTTGGCCTTATCTTCAGAGATCATCATCATCATCATTTATTTATATAGCGCTGTCAAGATACGCAGTGCTTAGATCATCTGGGGCAATCCGTAGTCGTGTACTTGGACAACATTTTAATCATCTCCAAAGACTTGGAAAGTCACCGAACCCGGGTGAAAGAAGTTCTCTCCCGTTTGAGAGAAAACTCCCTTTTTGCCAAGCTGGAGAAGTGTGTCTTTGAGGTGCCTAAGATTCCCTTCCTGGGTTACATTATCTCTCGTGAGGGATTCTAGATGGATCCTTCTAAAGTCACTGCAATCCAAGGCTGGCATCTCCCTACGAGCACCAAGGCCATACAAAGATTTGTCGGTTTTGCCAACTACTATTATGGACAATTTATCAAGGGGTTCTCCTTTTGTATCGCACCTGTCTTGGCTCTCATTCAAAAAGGAGGAAAACCTAATGCCTGGCCCCTAAAGCTCTGGAGGTCTTTCAATCGCTGAAAGACTCGTTTGCCTCTGTTGCTGTCATTGCCGGGCCAGGCCGCCTGCGCACCCCAGGCAATATAGACGGCCACTTCGCCCCCAGCTGCTGTGTGCGCAACCGGGGATGTTTGCAGGGTCGTGCTCAATCGCAAGCGTGCAGGAGCTACATTGGGTGTGCATGCGCAACAGGCATGCGCTACTGAGGGTGCGTGTTGACTACTGAGAGCAACCAACTTGGCCTTTTCACTGGGGAAACGATTGCCGGACTAGGGGTAAGCTCCATATGAGGTACGTGCCTGGCGCCCTCAAGTTTGCGCCCTAGGCACATGCCTCTTCTGTCTACCCCTAGTTCCGGCCTTGTTTCCTGTCCTTCAACATCCAGACCTTCTTCAACCCTTCTTCATTAAAGAAGATGCTTCTGACGTCAGGGCTGGAGCTATCCTCTCTGAGACAAGTCGCTGAATGGAAACTACACCTTTGTGCTTACTTCTCAAAGAAATTCTCTCCTGCTGAGCAAAAGTACGACGTCGGGAATTGTGAGCTTCTGGCAGTTAAACTTGCACTCAAGGAGTGGCGACACTTCCTGGAAGGAGCCCCCCACCCTGTCACCATTTACACTGATCACAAAAACTTGGAATTCATCCAGACTCTCAAGAGACTGAACCCTTGTCAGGCTCGGTGGGCACTATTCTTCACACAATTCAACTTTGTCCTTACATACCGCTCTGGCTCCAGGAATTGGAAGGCAGATGCCATATACCGAAGAATTGTACCGGAGGGTCGCAGCAGTGAAGATCAGGAACCAATTGTTTCCCCCCACAAAAATCATTGCTTCCCTATTCCTGCAATTGGCCCGCCAGATCCTAGATCTGTCCAGTCCTCTGTTCCTGCTAAAACCCCCATAGGCATGGCATACATGACACCTGAATTCCATATACCCATCCTTCAGCAAAGCCACTGTTCCAAGCAAGCTGGACATCCAGGTGTCCAAAAGACCTTTGAGCTTGTTAATTATCTCCTTTGAAGGCCAACCCTCCGGAAGGATGTGAAAGACTTTGTGGCAGCCTGTACCATTTGTACCTCTGCTAAATCTAGTCACTCACCCTAACGGGCTATTGCAATCTCTACCCATTCCTTCTCGTCCTTGGACTCATTTAGCTATGGACTTTATTGTTGAACTACCACCTTCCAAGGGGAATACTGTAATATGGGTAGTTATTGACTGCTTCAGTAAAATGGCACACTTTATTCCAGTTGTTTATTCAGCATATCTTCCAACTTCATGGATTTCCAGTGGACATTGTATCTGAGAGAGATTCCCAGTTTGTTACATAGTTAGTTACATAGTTAAATTGGGTTGAAAAAAGACAAAGTCCATCAAGTTCAACCCCTCCAAATGAAAACCCAGCATCCATACACACACCCCTCCCTACTTTTAATTAAATTCTATATACCCATACCTATACTAACTATAGAGCTTAGTATCACAATAGTCTTTGATATTATGTCTGTCCAAAAAATCATCCAAGCCATTCTTAAAGGCATTAACTGAATCAGCCATCACAACATCATCCGGCAGTGCATTCCACAACCTCACTGTCCTGACTATGAAGAACCCCCTACGTTGCTTCAAATTAAAGTTCTTTTCTTCAGTCTAAAGGGGTGGCCTCTGGTACAGTGATCCACTTTATGGGTAAAAAGGTCCCCTGCTATTTGTCTATAACAGGGCTGTCCAACTGGCGGCCCGCGCCCTTATATGGCCCTCCACATCAAAGTCTGCCTGCAGTGTCTGTTTACCATATGTAAACTTTAAAAGGTATCACTACAGAGATTGACTGGCCCCTGCATTGTTTAAACCTCAAATTCACACTGTAATCCCCTGTATTGTTCACAACTATGATCCCTCTGTATTGTTCACACTTGTGACACCTCTATTGTTCACATCCTAAAGCCCTGTACTGTTCACACCTGAGACCCAGACTGAAACTGCCACATTGTTCACCTGTTCACACTTTATTCAAAATGCTAATGGGGCACCAGCACTGTGTCACTGTATGTAGTACATATTAGACTGGTCCTGATTCCTGTCTCCTGCTCTGTTCTGCCTTCCATATGCTCCCTGTGTGTGTCATACTTTGGTATTTGTTCTGGGGGTTTGTTAGCAATTGAAAATTATTGTTAGTGGCCCCTAAGGTGTTTAATCATATGCTGGGGTACTGTATTATACACAGGGGAGGAAGAGGCATATGGATTTATGGGTATGTCTTAATATGAATTAGCTTTTTTCACATATGAGTGACATCCTTGCCAGGGCAGGCACAAGGTAGTTTGGCACCCTAGGCAAGAGCTTCAATCTGCGCCCCCTGTCCTGCAGGGGAGAAGGTGAAGGAGATGGATTCCACCCAACTGGGTGACCATGATTACTGAAACAAATTATTAAATAATCACTTGAATAAAACAAAAAAATTAAAAAACTAAAAAAAATCCCCTTAAAAGTGCGCCCCTCAATAATGGCGCCCTAGACAGCCACCTACTCTGCCTACCCCTAGTTCAGGCCCTGATCCCTGCAGTGAGCACCAACCATTTGGTTTTTTGGTGTGCTATTAATATGGACATGGTCTTGCGGTAACATGGGTGTGGTTTAACGTGGGTGTGGTCTAAAAAAAGGGCAGCATCCTTTCCAGAATGGCAGCACCCATAATCCACGTGGGCTGACGCTGTTGTCTTGACGCCAGTGTGAAGATGCCACGCGCCCAGCGCAAACTTTGAAAATAAAAGAACTTCTAGGTCACGGGTTCGATGCCTGATTATAGGATTTGTTTGTTTCATTCCTGGGTGCCCCTAGCTTGGTTTCTGCTCTAGCCTTTACCATGCCATTTCTTATACCTTTCTGTCACGATCGGCACCCAGAAATTGCTGATTCTTGGACTTTTAACCCTTGCTTAAACTCTGGACTTTGATTATTGCCGCCAGCCTTTTGAACTATAGCCTGAATCCTGACTACGTATTTCTTGATCCCTTTTGTACTGCAAACTTGGATTTTAACCCTAAGCTTCCTCCTTGGTCCAGACTTCTCCCACTGGGAGCAGATAGGCCCCTGACAAGAATAGCACCGGCCCCAATATCGGAAGTGTCCTAATGAAGAATGAAGAAGGGCAACAGAGGGTCAGGGTGACGGAGGACAGAAGCAGAAGTGAAATTGTCATTCAGGAATTGGAAGGCTTCCACGGCAGGAGGGGGCC
Source organism: Xenopus laevis (assembly GCF_017654675.1). Taxonomy (NCBI): domain Eukaryota; kingdom Metazoa; phylum Chordata; class Amphibia; order Anura; family Pipidae; genus Xenopus; species Xenopus laevis. Next base: position 58,597,991 of record NC_054374.1, read on the forward strand.
AAAAATTAGGTTTACCCTTTTTCGAACAAGAGCGAGGATGGGGGCAATGCAGGAAGAGAACTCCTTGATGAACTGCCGGTAGTAGTTTGCAAACCTGATGAATCTCTGTTTGGCCTTGGTGCTCAATGGAAGGGGCCACTTCTGGATTGCAGAGAGTCCATCTCAAATACTTCTGGGGAGATGACATAACCGAGAAAGGGGATCTTGGGCACCTCAAAGATGCATTCCTCCAACTTGGCAAGGAAGGAGGTTTCCCTTAAACAAGAGAGTACCTCCCTCACCTGGGCGCGATGACTTTCCAAGTCTTTGGAGAAAATGATTATGTAATCTAGATACACGACCACTAATCTTCCCACGTGGTCCCGGAAGATGTTGTTCACAAACTCCTGGAAGACAGCTGGGGCATTGCAGAGGCCGAAGGGCATTACCAGATTAGATTATACACCCCTTGAAGATCCAGCTTGGTGAAGATTTTAGCCCCTTGCTTGGTGAAGATTTTAGCCCCTTTCAATTGGTTGAAAAGTTCAGAGATAGGGGCAAAGGGTACCGTTTTTTAACCATAATTTTATTAAGACCCCGGTAGTCTATGCATGGACGTAATCCTCCATCCTTATGAAATTCCCTGCAGCCGCCGAATCAAGGAAGGCAGAAACATTGATTGTCTTAGCAGCCAGACGAATCTGCAGGGGCAGAAGAAACTGGTGAGAATTCCCTTGGGGTAGGGGTGCAACGCCCCCCACATGACACCCCAACTTTACCTAGCTTCGGGGGCAGGAGTTGGCAAAATGAGCTTGGCCGCCACAGTACAGACACAGGCAGCTGAGCGTCTCTGAAGTTTTTCTTGCTCAGAGAGACGTGCCCTTCCGATCTGTATAGCTTCCTCCGGAGGAATGACAGGAGGCTGCTGGGATGGAGTAGGCAATAGTGGTTGTTGGAAGCGTGGCACTAATGTTTTCTGAAATCTCTTGCTGCAGCTTGATGTTCCCTGAGCCATGTATCCACTTTGATGGCGAGAGCAATCAGAGCTTCTACTTGTTCAGGAAGATCCCTGGAGAACAGATCATCTCTAAGTCGACTAGACAGCCCTTCGTAGAAGACAGCTCCATAAGCCTAATCGTTCCAGTTAGTTTCTGCAGCTTCCTCAGTGGGGTCCATGGCCCGACTGCAATTCAGTTAAAAATGCAAGTTTGTGGTAACAGACAAGGGATCAGGAATAAGTGTAGTCAAATCAAGGCAGTAGTTCAATAGGCAGGCAGATAATTACCAAAGTCAAAGTTTAGGCAGGGTCAAAAGTCCAGGAATACAATAAACACAAATTTAGGAACACCCAGGAATGCTTGAAACAAATCCTATAGTCAGGCATGGAACCAGCATCCTGGGCGTCCTTATATTTTGAATTTGGCGCCAAAATGCAGCGTCGCAACGTCAAACAATCAGGACTGACCCTGCCCTATATAAAGCCAGCCCTCTTCACCTTCAATGGTCTTCCTAAATACTGTGGCATCGCATTACCATTTCCCTCCTTACCATGATGGTTTTTAAATATATTACTGCTCCCTATACCTGTACCAGTAAGCCCAGCCATCCATAATACACCCCACCCATACCTGTGCAAGCAAGCTCAGCAGCCATTCATCATACAGCCCTCCAGCAGCCATCATATTGCCCCCAATCTTTACCTGTGCCAGCAGCAGCCAAAAATAAATCTGATCACATCATATTGCCCCCAAGTATTTATAAACCTGTGCCAGCGCCCAGCAGCAGCAGCAAACATATGGCCCCCAAATCTATACCTGGCTGTGCAAGCAGGAAGCTTCACACTTTACAGTAATAGAAAGAATGTCTTCAGTTTAGTGCAACTGTGCAAGGCTGAGAGCAGCAAGAGCGAGCCACACCAAGCAGGCTGCCAGCTCTCTGCCTTTCTCTGTCACCCAACACAACAGTGACGTCATTGACGCGTGTATGCACGGCGCGCTGCACCACACAGAAGGAGCTATTACTTGCCGGCAAGAGGGAGAAGGTGAAGGAGATGGATTCCACCCAACTGGGTGACCATGATTACTGAAACAAATTATTAAATAATCACTTGAATAAAACAAAAAAATTAAAAAACTAAAAAAAATCCCCTTAAAAGTGCGCCCCTCAATAATGGCGCCCTAGACAGCCACCTACTCTGCCTACCCCTAGTTCAGGCCCTGATCCCTGCAGTGAGCACCAACCATTTGGTTTTTTGGTGTGCTATTAATATGGACATGGTCTTGCGGTAACATGGGTGTGGTTTAACGTGGGTGTGGTCTAAAAAAAGGGAGTGGCTAACACTGGCTTCCATTATCGGCCCTCCACCATGTAGATTAGAAAAATTCCAGCCCTCGGTACCATAGAAGTTGGACAGCACTGGTCTATAATGTCCTCTAATGTACTTGTAAAGTGTAATCATGTCCCCTCCCAAGCGCCTTTTTTCCAGAGAAAACAACCCCAACCTTGACAGTCTACCCTCATAATTTAAGTCTTCCATCCCTCTAACCAATTTAGTTGCACGTCTCTGCACTCTCTCCAGCTCATTTATATCCCTTGTGTCCAAGTTTTGGTGAGAATCTGGGTATCTCCCTCCAATTTTCCCTGCCTATCACCTTCAATCCAACAGGGCAGCGAAGAGGGTAAACCAAGTGCTGGAACAGTTTTTGAGAAGTCATGTATCCCTCTGTCAGGACGATTGGTCCGTTCTTCTTACTGGGCAGAGTTTTCTCATAGCAACGCTTCTCATGCCTCCACTGGGAGATCGCCCTTCTTGACAGTGTATGGATATTATTCGGAAACTTTCCCTCAAGACTTCCTTTTGTCTGATGTTCCAGCAGCCGATGATCATGCAGCCCACATGTCGGTCATTTGGTCGGCTACCAAAGTCAACTTGGAGAAAATTTCCTTGTCCCACAAGAATTATGCTGATCAAAGATGGAAATCTTCTCCTTTATATAAAGTTGGGGGAAAAGTGTGGCTTTCAACGAGGAACATTTATCTCAAAATTCAAAATTTGTTGGTTCATTCTCCATTGTGTAGATTGTTAATCCTGTGGCTGTCAGACTTCAGCTTCCTCCTGAGATACGAATCACTAATGTGTTTCATGTATCCCTCTACAATTCCTGATTCAATGGAAGAGTTTCGGTCCAGAGGAGTGCTCTTGGATAAAACAATCTGATGTCCATGCGCCTCGACTGGTAAGGGAATTCTACAAGCAGTTTTTAAAGAAACCACAAGGACGTGTTCCAGTGGCCCCCTCTAGGGGAGGGGTTACTGTCAGGAGCACCCGCTGGTGCTCCCATCTCAGGCAGCATCCTTTCCAGAATGGCAGCACCCATAATCCACGTGGGCTGACGCTGTTGTCTTGACGCCAGTGTGAAGATGCCACGCGCCCAGCGCAAACTTTGAAAATAAAAGAACTTCTAGGTCACGGGTTCGATGCCTGATTATAGGATTTGTTTGTTTCATTCCTGGGTGTTCCTAAGCTTGGTTTCTGCTCTAGCCTTTACCATGCCATTTCTTATACCTTTCTGTCACGATCGGCACCCAAAATCCAGAATCAATGCTAGGCTCCCTGGTCTCGGCTCTTGCTTCCGCCTTTAACAGCCGCCTTTCACCTTGGGAGGAGCCCTCGGCTAATCAGATGCTGCCGGGTCTTATAAAGAGAGGAGCCAAGCAAAGGGTTCTGGATGAGCAGAGGGGCACGATTGTTATGCAAAAGTATTTTGGGCAGAAGGTCACAGACAGAAAGCGTAGTCAAATCAGGCCGGGTCAGTGCAGGCAGAAAAAAAGCAGAGTCAAACAAGCAGGGGTCAAAGCCGGGAGATCAATCAAGAATGGTAAGGACAGGCACGGGTCGGAATACAGAAATCAGAATAGTCGGTTTACCAGGCAGGGGTCGGGATCACAGAAGTCAGCTTAGTCAGGCAGGCAGGGGTCAGAAACAGGTATCAGATATCAGGAACAGAAGAAATAGCACCCAGGAACTCAAGGAGATAAACCTTTAACGGGCAATGAAAAAATACAAAATGTCTCTTTAAGTACTTTTGAATTTCATCACGCCAGCGCGAATGCGCCTATAAATAAAGAAGATGCACGCCACGCACGCCCTAAGTAACTGGCACATGGAAGAAGAGGAGCTGCGTGGCGGCCGTCCCCGCCGCACCACTAGACCACCAAGGTGAGTTATTACACTTTGCTTGCCTAAACCTTGTCTTTTCTTGCCTTGACCTTGCCCTTGGCTTGTTTGACCTTGTTCCTTCTCAAGACTTAAACCTTCCTTACCTTGCCTTACTTTGCTTCTTGTACCTTGCATTGTATATTTCCTTGTCCTGCCTGAATCTTGCTCTGCTTTGCCCTTCTCCTCTTGTCCAGTCCTCCTGCTCCAGTCCATCGGCTCCTGTTGTGATCTACGCCTGCTCCATCCCATCCTGTCCTGATCTACACCTGCACTGTCCTGTCCTGCCCAGTTCAGTTCCATTCTGTTCTACACCTGCACCGTCCTGTCCAGTTCTGTTCCATAATCGCTCCGTCCTGTACTAGTCTGACTCATAGGCCTCTTCACCCTGTTCCTGTCCTGCTTCTCATTTTTTCATGTGCACAGCCAAGTCCCTACCTTAAAGGGGTTGTTCACCTTCCAAACACTTTTTTCAATTACTTTCTAATATTTATTTTTTTTACGTTTTTTCCAAAATCTAAGTTTAAAGTTGAATGTTCGTGTCTCCGGTGTTTGAGTCTGGCAGCTCAGTAATTCAGGTGCAGACTCTGAACTGTTACAATTTTGCAACATTTCATTGATGCATTTCTAAGCAGCATCTCTGGAGTATTAATAACAATTGTATCAATTCTAACAGCTGCTTGTAATGAAACCCAGAGATTCTGCTCAGCAGGGACAAAGATAAGAAATGTATCAACTAAATGTATCCTTTAGAACATTTTACAGGATCGACGACCCCCTCCCAGAGCTGCTTCAGAAGGAGAGAAATGACACTTCACACGTCAATATTAGAAAACCCGTCACACACAGAAAATAGAAAGTCATTGGAAAAAGTCGATATTTCTGGTGATCTATCTGAAACCAACTAGTTGTTTGAAGGTGAACAACCCCTTTAAGGACTCAACTTCTCCCCTCAGCCTCCACAGTGCCCCCTAACCTCACCCTTGACAAAAAGTTTATAAAACTGGTTTGGGGTGTATCTTTTAACAGTATCTTTTGTTTATTGCAGACAGGCAGCCAAGAGATTTACAGAAAAACACAAACCTAGTCTCTGTTGATTTGTAGATTAATTTCTGTATGCTACTGTTTGACCAGTGTTTAATTTTTGAGCCTAAACATGTGCTAAAGTTATACTACAAGAGTAAGCCTTAATTCCAGAAACATCATATTTGCATTGCACTACATGCCCAGATAAGATATTTCCCTATTTTACCTAGACATTGGTGTTTCTCAGTTTCACAGGACAGTTACTGGTGAAATGAGCCTTGCCACCACAATACAAGAACAGACATAGTAACATACTTTGTAAGGTTGAAAAAAGACAAGTCCATCAAGTTCAACGTCATACGTTTATATAAAATCGCTTTACTGCTAAATGATCCAGAGGACAGCAAATCACCCCATTTTTAAGCCTCTCCCAATTTGCCACAGAGGGGGAAAACTCCTTCCTGACTCCAAGTCCCTGGAATTACTTGTGCTATGAGCTATCGTCCTTAACCCTGTACTCCTTCACTTGCTAAAATGATTTCCAACCCCCTCTTAAAGCTAGCACGACTGATTTAGGAAAAAAATTCCACATCTTCACAGTCCTCACTGTAAAAAGCCCCTTAAGAACTTTTAGCCAGAACCTCCTCTCTTCTATTCTAAATGGGTGCCCACGTGTCAGTTAGAAGGGACTATTGGTAAATAAAGCATTAGAGAGATTATTATATGATACCCTTTTATCAAACATAGTCATCATATCACCCCTCAAGTGCCTTATCTCCAGAGTGAACAGCCACAACTTGGCCAGTCTTTACTCATAGCTGAGATCTTCCATTCCTTTTATCAGCTTAGTTGCCCTTCTCTGAAGCCTCTCTAATCACTAATGTCCCATTTGGGGACTTACCAGCGCTCTGTACAGTGGAAGAATAACCCCCTCCTCCTGTGAATCTATGCCCCTTTTAATAGAGCTCAAGAACATATTTGCCCTTGAAGCAGCTGACTGGCATTGCTTACTACATCCAAGTTTATGATCTACAAGGTCATTTTCCATTATGCATTAGCCTAGTGAAGCCCCCATTAAGGGTATAAGTGGCTTGCATATTTTTAAATCCCAGGTGCATGACTTTACATTTATCAACATTGAATGCCTCTTAGCTGATCAGATTGCAGATTTGTCAAGATCCTGCTGCAAGAATGCAACATCCTGGATGGAATTAATTGGGCTGCATAGTTTTGTGTAATCTGCAAACATTACTTACAATATTCTCCCCTACGTCATTATTGAACAAGTTAAGAAAGTGGACCCAATCCAGAACCCTGACCCCACTAAGAACCTTACTCCAACCACCCTCTGTACCCGATCCTGTAGCAGGTATCCTATCCATGTGCAAATGTCCTCATTAAGTTGTCTGACTAATCCATCCTGACTAATCCATCCATATGCTTGCTGTGCCTGGTTGATTCTCCCTGGCACCCAGGACAAGAGATTATTCATGAGGTCACTTTTTCTGTGCCAAAAAACCCAATAGCCCTTCATTGGACGGGATCCTCTCCTCAGATCGATCCAGATTAATTGTTGAATTCATAACTTGAACTGTACAGCCAGAGGTTACCCCAACATATTCAAGGACATCTGGCAACTCTGGATTGACTCCTCTGCAACCACTACCAGGGCTGTGGTGTTGGTACATAAACCCTTCGACTCCACCTCCTCAGTTTACGGTACCTCCATGTTGATTGAAAGAAGTTAAAGGAGAACTAAACCCTTAAAATGAACATGGTTAAAAGTGCCATATTTTACATACATTGCACTGGTTTCTGAAGGGAGGTAGTAATTAGTATGATGGGGAGATACTGGGGCATCTTTGGAGGCATAGAACTTTACCACTAAAGGGCTGTGGTTGCCTTTGGCTGGTACAGAAGCTCAAAACATAATGTACAATATTTCTAGCCTACTTCTTTAGTTAGGCTTTAGTTCTTCTTTAAGTACATAACATATAAGACATGTTATCACTGCCAATGCTCAGCTATTTTAAAGCTACATGAAAATGTCTACTACTGGCTAGGAAGCTGACACACTACCCTATTAGACTTTCAAGCTTGTCACTGCCAAAATGAATGAGGATACTGTTCAAGTTTGAGTCTAAATCTATAACCAAGCCTATATCATTGTCACTTTTTATTTTATTTATTATTGAAAACTACAAACATTCCTTAAACCAAAAGGTTTTATGAAAGACAAAAATGAAAACAATAAGGTTATATATATATATATATATTTTTTTAGCAAGATGCAATAAAGTATAAGGTAATAGCATTAGCATATATAAAAATACTAGTTAAAAAATATAAACCACATACTTTGGTAATTCTAAAACAATCAAAATGTAGCTAAAGAATTCTGTTAGAAACACAATTGCTTCTGCAGGATCCTCCTTCATATAAGCTGTTAAATCTAATGTAATTATTTTAATTTTCAGTGCTTGTATACTTCAGGCTATTTCTTTCCTCTTTCTCTAATTTTGTACATTTAGGTTGCCCCTTGTAAAAGGTTCCTAGGTTGCCTAGTGTAATTGTCAAGGTCTCAGCAGGACTTTATCTATGAAATGAAGACATACTATTACCCTGGTGGCTAGCTGAGCAACTGCACGGACGCAATTTAGGACCCTCCTGGGAATTTCCAACACAATTCCCCCTCACCCTATCACCCCACTATACTTACACTCAAAAGGGCCATAAGGCAGAGGAGTTATACAGTATATACAGTGCTGGGAGCTACAGTTCAGCTACGGATTAAGCAACAGTGTGCTCACGACATAGACAGTGCTGGGAGCTATGTCTGGAGGATCAAACAAGCTGCATGTGCTTCATGGAATGGATTCATCGCTGTGGATGCCTGCTCCAGCTCTGGATGAGCCTACTCATCTGTGTGAATCCCCAGGGTAAGTTGTGCCCAGGGAAGGGTAGAAAAAAAAGAGGATCCAGGATGGTTTCTGTTGGTGACACAGGCTGTTTGTAGATGCCTGCCATGTGGAAAGGTACTTGGGAAAGTAGAGCTACCTGGACCATTTGTACTCCTTGGGGATAAGGGACTGAGACTCTTATTCTTCCAATGGAGTAGTGCGGGATTTTGCCTGGTAGGGAATTACCAGGATAGGACTGGCACAGGTTCACCAGGAAAGTGGGACATGCTAGTTGAATGCATATTTGTACTTTTACAGTTTACTTACCCTTTAATCTGCAATTCTTTGTATAAAGTTGATATTTTTATAAAGCAAGTGTGTGTATTGAGTGTTTTTTTCTAATGGGGCCATCTGCAGGTGTATTCCTGGATCCCATTGGGTGGGGCACTGCCAGAGAAGAGTTTTCCCAGTACCTTTCACTTAGCAAAGGGGACTCAGGATCTGCTTCGGTAAGATGTATAACCTTTGGCACAGGGGGGGTGGCCAAAAAGCGGTTATAATACTGATCACTAGAGATGGATAGACAGAAGTCGCAGATACCCCACAACGTGCAGAACAACTCCTAAAGAAATGGCGCTTAAGGCTGTCGACTACAATCACAACAGGAGATAAACCTCAAAAGAGGTCCTGAGTACAACCACTCAAACCAGGCAAAGCAGGAAGAGCCTCAAAGCCCAAATCGTATCGGAAGAAGCAGACACAGATACCTGAAGAGGCATAAGAACCAAGTATAAACTACAAGACCAGTCAATATGCACAACTTAGGGCATAAGCAAATTTCACATACTATTCCCGTGGACTAAAAAGCTCAATTATGACCAAGAACTTTCTCAATTTCCCTAGAAGCTCGGAAAAATACAAACCAGTGGTTGTAAAGCTTAAATAACAACAGAAGGTCACCAGAGGCCATAGGGTCTTCCCCCCACACCTGAAATCAATACCAATGCCGTATTGTTGTAAATATGTTGCATATAAAATGCTAATGCTTTTTTGTTATATCTTTGTTCTCCCTCTCTCTCTCTGTTTTCTCTATACCTATACTTTCTCCCGCACCCTCTCTCTCACCTCCTAGGGGCCAAGTACAGGCACAGTCCGTAATACCTGGCGAAGAAAGACAACCAACGAACCCGCAATCAGAACAATGGGTGAGTCAAGTCCAATCCAATATCAATGTCACTCATCAATATGGGGATAAAGATAGTTTCACAGTAAATGGCCTCAATAGCCCACACTTTCTACATTATACTAAAAGTTATCACAAAGGTGAACAACCCCTTTAACTGTGTAAGGATTTAGATTGAGACACATTTACCAAGCTTGGGGGAATATTTCTATGACTGTACTGCCTTTTCCAGCACAAAGGTGAGGGACCCCTTTAAGATATTAAATAAGCATAAAGGGTTTTACGATAATTACGTCTTCACAATGAAGATCCGTGTGAGATGGTTACTTTAACTGACAAACTATTCAATGAACGTGGAACAACGCCCCCAAAGAACCCCTAAAAGAATCATAATTTCACCCACCCCTAGTTTTCACAAAACCTTTTTTTTTTGTCAAACTGGGAGAAGGTCTGACAGCAGCAGATATTGTCCGCAACCCAGGAATAAGATTTGTTTTGGTTCCTTGGTACATGTTTGTATTCTGAGAAAATATAACGCAAATAAGTTTTGCAATACTTATGTCATCATAACACATATGTGGGTGAATTTATTATTTTACCTGACAATGGTTAATAAACAACAAAATCCTAAAAAGGTGATACTTTTACTTTGCACAAAACCTCTTTTGTTTTTTGGCCAAACTAGGAGATGAGGCTCTGATAGGCATACCTCCCAATTGTCCTGTTTTTCGCAAGACAGTCACGATTTTGACAGTTCAACCCGCAGTCCCGGATTGTTACTGAAATGTCCCGACTTTCTCTTTGATATCCTGCACCGATACAAAGTTTCTAAAACCTAATTGGCTTTTGGCAGCAAGCCCAAAATACATGGCAGGTGCTTTTACAATTTAAGATAAGCAAAAAAGCAATTGTAGCAATTTAAGATAAGCAGGTTTCATGGGGAAACTGAATTGCAGCTTTAAGGGCAATTCATCTTCATTAGCTAAACTGCAATAACACATAAAAACCACAGAAATGTGTTCAAACTTTCATAAACTGCCACATTTTGTAAAATAAACATTGCAATTAGGGTGTGTGGCTAAAATGAGCGCGGTCAAACAATTTCGCCGCTCCATGTGGCAAATCTCTTTGTCCCACTTTCTATTATCAAACTACTTCCCAATATTTTGGAAATAAAAAGAAAGAGGGACAAAAAAAGTCGCCGTGCAAATGTTTTTATCATGCCCATTTTTGTGGCCAGACCCCCTAATTACCACGTTCATTTTACAAAATTTGGCAGGTTATGAAAGTTTAAACATATTTCTGTGGGTTTTTTTTCAGTTATTACAGTTTTGCTAATGAAGGTGAATTGCCCTTTAAGCTGTGAGTCTAAGGTTTCCCAAGGGACCTATCTTATATTGTTGTTAATTATTTGCTTATCTTGAAATTGTTACAAAAGTATCTTATCTGCTGCTCTGGCTGTTCTGGGCTCTTTGCCAAAAGCCATTTAAGTTAGAAACTTTGTTTCTTTTTCTGGCTGTTCAGTGCAGAGTAAACAGGATTTTCTAGTACAAATGAGGGACTGCAGGTTGAAAAAAGGGATTGTCCTTCTGAAAACGGTACAGTTAGGAGGTATTCTGTTAGGAGGTATGCACTGTCGCCAACCAGGAAGATGTATTTTTTTATGTATCCTGGGACTGGTCGGAACTCTGAGCAGAAAATATAAATGACTTCTGATGAAATATTAGGAGCCAAGACAAGGTGGAGGAAAGAACGGCATTAAAGCAACACTAAAAGCCAGTTTTTCATTTATTTTGTTCATTCGTTAACTGAAGTAGTTGGTGTGAGAGGAAGAAAAACAGTCTGCGAGCCAACCTACCACGACTATGCTCGAAGTGCGCAATGTTGCGTTACGCCGATTCGCCACTCCCACAAGATGGATGCGTAATGCGTCTCTACGCTTAAGTGTGTGGCGACGCCAATCTCGCGTGAGATGACGTGAAGTTTGGATTTTCTGTAAGACGGAAGCTTTTCAAGAGGTATAAAGCAGCAATTCGGGATGCGTTGCGAGCACTGAAATCCCAGAAAGGGGAGTAAAAAAACAACAACTCCACCATGGCCATTAGTTTATAAAGAGAGATTGTTATTTATATTTAAATGCATATAAAGTTCAAACAAGTTTTGTTCCTCATTGGTCTTAGGGACTGTTATAGTCAGATACATCTATACAGACGCTGCATATTGTTCACCTTCTCCAATTCTATTCATGTGGTTTATAATGCGAGTATCGTTTTACTTTTATTTTTTTAAATAGTAGAACGTTGTGCAGCTGTCAGAACTGGGGCTTTGTATGATATTAATGACTTTATAGCCCGAAGAACTTCTTACGTGCAACTGGGTTTGCCAGTGATTTTTGTTAGTGAAATTGATGGTACAGTTGCAAATATTACTCCCTAAAAGCATTCAATAATGAATATTTAGTGAGTATATTGTATATGTGGGGATTGGAAATGTGTTTGCCAGGTCAGTCCCATCTCCCATTTGATAACATTGTGTTGTGGGTCATTTTTAAACAATGGATACGCTGCACCTGGGCACTAACCAAGGACAATCGGTCCGTGATTAGCTTTTTTTTCTTCCAGCTATGAGACATGTCTATTTCTGTTTTAGTATATCTGCATTGTCATAACAATCTCTTGCTATAGTCAATTGTATAATTGATTTTTTTTTTTACATTTTTTGTGTATGGAGCATAGATTTATCAGAATGCCAATATGTAACATTTGAAAGCCTTTAAAATAATAGATGTTATAATTTATGGTGTATCACATAATCCAAATAAGAATATAATTCTTGCTCTTCTTGTGATCATATAGTAGGATAGGAAAGAATACCTTAGTTTAACCTGTAAATAGGGTTACATTTTACTGGGACCAAGGGCATACAGTTATTTTGACAGGTAACAGCTGCGGTGTCATATTCTGGCTAGTAAATACATACTCTATATCTTAGAATAATAATACTATTGTAAATAGAATAAAAATATGTAAGGGGTTGCTTTTTCTCTCAATTAGTACAGGGAGTTAGTAAGTGCCTACCCAGTTATATATACTGGTGCAGTGCTAATCCTAAAGACACCACCAATCAAATCTTCAAAGGCAATAAGTCAAAAAAGAAAAAAAAAGATTGCACACACTATAAACATTATAGAACAAATTTAGACCAAAAAAATCATAAAAACACCCTATGCGTATACACATCATGGTCTTCAACTGGAAAGAAAATAGGCAAAAAAAGGCAAATCGCAAAAGGCCTATGGCAAAAAAGCCATTAGTTGCATATAAGTATGGTCCACTGCATTTTAGTGGTCCTAACCTGGCTCTTATATTAGCTTCTACAGGATGCTTAGGGGCATAGCAGTAGTAGAGGAATCTGATTATTAAACCTTCTCCAAATTAAGTTATTGTAATATCAATATGTAGCAATTAACTTTTCTGCTTTTCCGTAAGGTACAGGAAGTAACAAAATCATGGAAGAAAAGCAGCCTCAAGTAGAAATGCCCAGTGAAGGAGAAAAGGAAACGGATGAGAGCGTCTCAGAGCAACAAGTGAAAAGAGAGCATGAGGATGTTGAGGATGAGGTAAGAAACCAAATATCCTAGTGGAGACAGCATGATGACAGAAGTAAGGATTCACCTAATCTAGTATTAAGTTGAGCACTCAGCTGAACCCAAACAGTTTTTGCCGAATTTGGATTCAGACATGTCCTAATTATTCAGCTGCACCATATATGAACTTGCAGTTTTTTAAGTGCCACAGTATGTATAATCTGTGTTCGGGGGTTCGGGATTCGATTAAGATTCGTCTGAATCCTTCTGCCTGGCCGAACCTAATCCTAATTTGCATATGCAAATTAGGGCGGGAGGGAAATTGTGTGACTTTTTGTCACAAAATAAGCAAGCAGAACATGTTTTCCCTTTCCCACCCCTAATTTACATATGGCAAGAAAAATACAGGAACCGCATATGCAGAGGATTGTGAGAGTGGTTACAGACAACTCAAAGATCACCTCCAAAGACCTGCAAGAACATTTTGCTGCAGATGGTTTATCTGTACAACGTTCTACAATTCAGCACAATTTGCACAAATATCTTCTGTATGGCAGGGTAATGAGAAAGAAGCCCTTTCTGCACAGTCGTTTGTAATTTTGGAACAAAGTGCTTTGGACTGATGAGACAAAAATGTAGTTATTTGGTCATAACAAAAATCGCTGTGCATGGTGGAAGAAGAACACCGCATTCCAAGAAAAACTCCTGCTACCTGCTGTCAAATTTGGTGGAGGTTCCATCGTGCTGTGGTGCTATGTGGCCAGTTCAGGGACTGGGGCTCTTGTTAAACCCAATATCAACAAATTCTTCATGATAATCTTCAAGCATCAGTCACAAAGTTGAATTTACGCAGGGGTTGGATATTCCAACAAGACAATGACCCTAAACACACTTCGAAGTCTACAAAGACATTTATGCAGAGGGAGAAGTACAATATTCTGGAATGGCCGTCACAGTCCTTCGACTTGAATATCATCGAAAATCTACAGGATGAAGCAGGCTGTCCATGCTCGGCAGCCATTAAATTTAACTGAACTGGAGAGATTTTGTATGGACGAATGGTCAAAATTACCGCCATCCAGAATCCAGACACTCATCAAAGGCTATAGGAGGCGTCTAGAGGCTGTTACATTTGCAAAAGGAGGCTTAACTAAGTATTGCTGTAATATCTCTGTTGGGGTACCCAAATTTATGCACCTAACTAATTTTGTTATGATGCATATTGCATATTTTCTGTTGACCCTTTCGCTGCCAGCTGATTTGGTACTGCCAGACCAATTTTGAACATTTTGTACTCTTTCACTTTAAGTGCCTTTCCTGGGGGTCTTTTAGTTTACCCAGGAAAACAATTTCTGGTTTTTTTTCAGGACAGCCTGAGCTTTCAAAATATGCTAGAATTTTGGTGCAATTCCACTTCTGTAAAAAATATAGGCTGTGTCTAATAAAATTAAGAAAATCATGTTTCATATGTATCAGAAACATAATTTATTTTATGTACGAGAACACAGCTGATTTGGGAAGGTCTCTGTCTGTATATTTGGCGCCAGTACCATATATATATATATATATATATATATATATATATAGAGATATAGATATAGATATAGATATAGATATAGAGATATAGAGATATAGAGATATAGAGATATAGAGATATAGAGATATAGAGATATAGAGATATAGAGATATAGATATATATATATTTTTATGGAGATTTCTAACTTGTATTGATCAAAATCTCTAAGTAGTACACTACCAAATTTCCAAAAGCACCGCTTCACAAAACGACTTCTGATTTCAAGGCCAAACATTCCGCTAACAGTAGGTTTTCCCTAGAAAACTACCCATTATTTTATTAGATAGAACAAATTCTAGAGAATCAAATATGGGTTAATATATCTATGTACTACCAAGTTGCAATTGTTTTCTAAAGTAATAATTTTTTATAGAAATTGGTGAATTTTTTTGAAAAATTACCTTAAAGCTCCCTAACTACAGTACCATATCTCCCACACATCATTAGGTACCAATGTAAAACACCCTAAATTTGAATGCCAGGACTCCACTAAACAGTTGGATGCCTAATATGTATAGCTTTACCTAAGCATGTGTCATATAGGGGCCCCAAAATTTAGACACCGCATTATAGCGATCAGTTCTGTAATTCCAGATACTGCAAAATCAACACATTTACATCATTTGGGGGGGGGGGGGGGGGGGGCAAAGTTAAAAAAAAGTGTGTTCACCCCAGAAAACCATATATTTTTGGAAAGTACACATTCTCTCTCTCCAAGGAGAAATGGCTCAAGTTACACAGCAGATAAGCATTGTAGAAGAACATAATGGTGTTATATGTATCTGCTATCCACTATTTAATCTGTGCCCTATAGCCTTTCCTTAATTTCTGCCATTGCTGCACAGCAGCTTGTTTATATGAACTATAGTAGTGTTTCTGAAGCAAACCGGTCAGTTTTACCAGTGCAGGGCAACAGTACATGATATTTTCATTACTTTAAAACACTTTCATTTATTGATGTTACTGTTCCTTTAAAGTGTACCTGTCACCAGACATAAAAAGTTGTAAAATAAAACTCCTTTTCAAATTAAACATGAAACCCAAATTATTTTTTTTTTTCATAGCTGTTGTAAACTAATTTAAAAATTTCAGCTGTCAATAAAATATTGCCTGCCCCTCCTCTCCAGGCAGGCAATTTCTTTCACTTTTTATTCAGCACTTACTAGATGTAATTGCACTCCCCACATTCTCTTCACCATTTAATTGTGTACGGGGATGGACATCAGGTCCCCCGTTCTGGTGCACAAACAAGATTTTGAGATAATGCAACACTTGCCTTAAGAACAGTGTCCACAAAATGGCTCCTGCCTGCTTGCTATAATTATGAATTCCCAGACGGAAGTAAACAAGATTAAAATAATTTTTACAGTGTAATTAAAGTTCATTTTGCTTGACTTACATGATAAAACAGGATTTGGAATTATTTGTTTGGGTGATGGGTCCCCTTTAATACACATGGCTTGGGAATGAGATATTGGATAGTTGGATATACTGATATTTTTGACAATGTACTGTACATTTTACATCTCATTTGTTTGTCCCTTTAGAACAAAACTACACAATACATTATTTTACAAATACAAGATCATTATGCATGCAGTGATACATCAGTCTCTTTACTTCAGTGTTTGCAAAGTATCAGCACAACTATCTACCTGTTAATTTGTGTTGGATTTTAGGTGAAGGTTGCAGAAAGCCCAGAGCATTCTGGTGTGACAGAGCCAGTAGAGACCTCTGATCTTGTGTCAGGCAGCAGAAAAATGAAGTTAGAAGCCAAGGAGCGAAGAGAGAAGAAGCAAAAAGTTGATGAGGATGAGATCCAGAAAATGCAGTGAGTGCCGGATATTTGTATGGAAAAAGTAATTAAATTGGACCTGTGACATATAGTATATATTGTTTGCTAAGAGGGAGGTTGTTGTGTCGCATACACTAGATGAAACATTAGCTATGAAAGCATGTAACCCTTTCTAAACATTTTCTGCCATTATGGAATCAGAAAAACTGTTGTGGGGCTTTGGAGTAAATTTGATTATTTTTTACAAAATAAGTAGAACAAGCTTAACTGCAGCTATTTTCTGCCAAAAGCAAATCCCCCAGGCAGCAGCCATTATGATGTAATTATGGGGAAAAAAACAGTACTGAGTAAAATATAATTGCATTTTGCATGCAATGGTGCGGTAAGTAAAGTAAATTACTTTCTATGTCAGTGCTTCTTGTTTGCAAAGGTAAATAACACCCATAAAGAATTAGAGAGCACAGTCTGTTCAACAACCGCATATAGCATCCATATGTCCCATCTGCTTCTTGATAAGATCTCACAGGAAAAGAGATCAATTCACACAATAGTGTAGCACACTTCACAAGCTGGGCCAAGTTTTAACTGTTGGAATCCTACTAACTGTTAACACAGTTCTCCCACACCTTACGATGCTCCTCAATGCGTGAGACTTTACCTTGAGACTCTCAATAGAAAATAGCAATAGTGTGCACCGTTTGTTGCAGCAACACAGCAGTTTTAAAATCTAATTACACCATGCTTGTATGTCTGTCTCATCAAAATGCTGCGGATTTTCCCTCCTCACGCTCGCTACTCTCTGGGGCACATTTACTAAGCTTCTTCGTCCTTCGACTTCCAGGTTCCTTTTATAGACCTGCGCCACCCCTCTGATGATGTCACAAAAAGGGGTGAGGGGAATAAGGAGTGCATCTGCAAGGTGGCAGGTGGGGAGAGCAGAAAGCAGAGCTCAACCCGGACCGGCCTGCCACCTGCAACCAGAGATGCGAGGTCGGCCCAAGATATCTAAAACTAAAAAAAACGCTACAACGGGAATCCTTCTAAGGTAGTAATTTTTCCAATTTATTTTACCCAATACCCCTCCAATCAAAATTGTATCTGCCTGTGAACCCCAACCATCACTCCTCCTCCATGTGATCACTGTATCAATCAGTTCTGTACGGCAGTTAGTGGTGTGGATACTTACTTGTGCGCTTCACATGTTCACCGAGAAGACGATTTACTCAACTTCATTTACATCAACTGTCAGCTGAGTTCCCAATCTCCTTGTCCAACGTGTTTCATGATCATTGACCTACTTTCTCAAGGACTGATTTACTTTACCATCACTTTCTTCTTATCCTCTGTTATTACAGTTTTGTTACATTTGTCAGAAAATGAGTTGACTTTCTCCCCCTAGGTGTTAACATGTAGTTGAAGCTCTTTTGCTGCGTTTATGCATCCCTTTCATATTCTTACAAGTCTTCTTTGTAACATTATTTGGGGCATTCATTGTTTTAATCGTCTTAGCCCTTCTCTACACTATTTCTGGTTTACTCCCCATCATTACAGGGTCAGCTTTTAATACATGCCACTAAATGTTTATTTAGTACTCTTTCAGTCTTTCTATAATCTTCTATTATATTGGTTTACATGCCTGGGTTTCTTTCCTTTCTTTTTTTTCTTTTTTAACATTGCTTCTCTTGTTATGTTCTTTATCCTTTCAAATGCCATATTGAACTAATATGACAATGGTCGATCATCTCTGTGACTGTGTGAGTGGAGCACAGAAAGTCTGAATCCTCAGCACTAACTGTAGTAGTGGAAAGGACACGGAACTGATTGATGCAGTGATCACAAAGAGGAGGGTCGGGGTTCACAGGCAGATAAGATTCTTAATGCTGTGTCTTATTTTAACGATGCGAGTGCATATGATTGGGGGACTATTGCGTAAAATGAAAGTGGAAAAATGACTACCTTAGAAGGAATCCTTGTGGTTGCGCTTTTATAGAAAATGTAACTATGTAATTATGTTTTTACAGCACAGCAAAGGATATTCAATCATCCTAGACTGCACTATTTGTTATATTTTCAATTAAAGTCACAATTTAGATTTTTTTATTAACAAGCTTGCAGCAATGAGAATGTCCTTCATTTGGAAGGAGAATAATTGGGTTGATTCCCCCCACATTAGGATGTGGGGAAACTAAAGTTAAAACATTTAATCTTCTATATCTTTGTGATTACTTTCTCTTTTGGGCAACTATAATATTAACTGCTGTAATTTATTGAAATAAAAATTTGTACCGAGGAATGAACAGTCTGTATATGCAATCTGACACCTGTCATCATTTTGTCATCAAGGCATCACCCCACATATGTGCAGGGTCAGACTGGGGCCCACCGGGGCTGCTTTTCCCAGGGCCCCCCTCTGGACTACCCCGTGTTGCGCATGCGCGCTGCGCCGGCATGTGCATGCAAAATCTTTGCTGTGAGTGGAAGAAGCTACGGATCTGGGCCGACCCTGCATATGTGCAATTTACATATGTAATTGTCAAGTGATTGAAATATGTTCATCTGCTCAACAGACAAATTGTTTAAACACAAAATTGTTCCCCAGATCAATTTTGGGACCAATATAGAAAGAACGCCAGATGTACAATCATTCAGTGCACACCAACCTTACAATAAGTCTACAATTTTGTCAGATCTCACTGAAGATTGGTCATAAAGTAAAGAAAAATCATTATGCGTATGGCCTCAATTTTAATCATATTAATCAATTATTTTAAATCAATGCACTTAAATCTGGCTCGGAATGGCTTTATTAGCTTCACCTAGCACAGGGGTCCCCAACCTTTTTTACCTGTGAGCCACATTCAAATGTAAAAAGAGTTGGGGAGCAACACAAGCATGAAAAAGTCCCTTGGGGTGCCAAATAAGGGCTGTGCTTGGCTATTTGGTAGCCCCTATGTGGAATTGCAGCCTACAAGAGGCTCTACTTGGCACTATACTTAGTTTTTATGCAACTAAAAATTGCTTCCATGCCTGAATTCAAAAATCAGCACCTGCTTTGAGGACACTGAGAGCAACATCCAAGGGGTTGGAGAGCAACATGTTGCTCACGAGCTACTGGTTGGGGATCACTGACCTAGCAGATGCTTAATTATGGACTTCTACCACACCACCTCCATGTTCTCCTTTTAAAGGAACAGTAGGGCTAAAAACTGAAAGTGTATCAAAGTAATTAAAATCTAATGAACTGTGGCTCTGCACTGTTAAAACTGGTGTGTTTGATACAGAAAGACTACTATAGTTTATATAAATAAGCTGCTGTGTAACCATGGGGGCAGCCATTAAGGTTAGAAAAAAGAAAAGGCACAGGTTACATAGCAGAACATATTAAACACCATTGTATTGGAGAAGGCTTATTTGTATTGATGTGCTGTGTAACCTGTGCCTTTACTGATTTGTTTTCGGTCTTGAATGGGTGCCCCCCGGCTAAGATAGCAGCTTTTTTATATAAACTATAGTAGCATTTCTGAAGGGAACACTGCTTTTACCAGTGCATGCTAATAGTATATTATATGTTAATTATTTTTCAAACGCTTTCATTTTTTGGTTTTTTATTGCCACCAGCTTTTTTTTTTACCCTAGCAACCATGCATTGATTTAAATAAGAGACTGGAATATAAATAAGGACCTGAATAGAAAGTAACAAAAAGTAGCAATAACAATACATTTTAGCCTTTCAGAGCATTTGTTTGTCAAATGGGGTCAGAGACGCTCATTTGAAACTGAAAAGCGTTCGAAGACAAATGATTAAAAAAATATTGAAAAAAAAAATGGATACAATGAGACAAAATGGAGACAGCAGAAGTTGGTAAATTTTTGGTAACTCTCGAGTCCAGATATCCAAAATTGCCTCCGACTCCAAAGCTCTGCTTATACGGCTCTACTGTAGCCATCACCTAGTGACTGTGATATACAGTCAAACCCCTATTTTACAACCCCGGACTTTGTTTCCCCGGAATTGGCATTGTTTTTACACGGTCCCATTCAGGCAAGCTGCATTTTGGTTTTACTTTAGTTAAAACCTTAAGCATTAAATTGTGATTGTGATGCCTTAAAGTGAGATGACTAGACCTGGTGGGCAACACGGCAGTTGACTGATATTTCTTATTTACCAACACCCCCCATTTGTGATGTCCTCTGGAAGCTCTATCTCCTCTCCTCACTTTTTCTAATTCTGGTTTTGAAATTTATCCAGGAAAAGTTCCTGCAGGTTAAGACTGCCCCACTCCTGTAGGACTGAAGGTTATTCAGCGCTATATTGAATTTGCAAACTTTGCAAACTTCTACCGAAGATCCATCAAGGAATTTTCCCATTACAGCTCTCACATGAAAATACTAAGTTCTTTTGGTCCTCTGAGGCCCAAGAATTTTTTGAATCCTTGAAAATTGCCTTTGCTTCTTCTTCTGTCCTAATCCATCCTGACATTTCAGATGCAGGTGTTGAAGTCCTCGCCATCTTCTCCCAAAAATGATCCTCTGCTGAAAGAATTATGATGTTGGCAATACGGAATTGTTGACCATAAAATTGGAGTTGTCATCTGTTAAAGGAGAATTCAACCTGTAATAAAAAAACCCTCCCCCTACCCTAAGTAGACCCCCAGCCTATCTGCCCCCCCCCCCCGGGCAAATGCCCCTAATTTTTTACTCACCCCTTTGGCCTCTGAGTTCACTGCAGCCATCTTCTTCATCGTCTGTAATTTTCGTGTCTTCACTGAAGTTTAGGCGCATGCGCAGTTGAAGTAAATCTTAAATCCAGAATAACTGTGCGTGCGCTGAAAGTCACGAAAATTTTCGTGGCCTGGGCATGTTACCTTAACTTGACATTAACTACAGAAAAAGTTTAATGTGAGTTTGAAATAAAATGAATCAAAAGCTGACCATAACTTTTTATTTTAATTATATGTAGTGAAATTACGTTTTAATCCCAAGTGGGTGGTAGGAGTGCGTGCTTTCTCTTAGTTTTAACATGATTTTTACTTGGCCTTGTTTGTATTTGATATTTGTTGGAGTTAATAGTAGGCTAACCACCCCCTTTAGGACACAAGGCAGTTGAGTTAGGTGTTCAATCTGATTTGGAGTGAATACTGTTTTGTTGCCTTGGATACTGTTGGAACTATATCAGGGTGACATTACCACTGGAGGCATGACTATATACTGTACTAGTAAAGAATTGTTCTTCACACTTTAAAAGGTACAGACTCCAGATATGTCATTAAATTTAAAATTGTTTAAACCAGTACTAGAATTAAAGTGTCATTTATAGTAGAACCACCATTTTACGTTTTCCAGGGGACCAGGAAAAAATTATGTAAAATCTGGGAAAATGTAAAATCTGGGAAATTTATGCATAATATATAGACGGGACCACAAAACAACAATGTAAATAAAATGAGGAAAAACTTAAAATCAGGGGATGTAAAATTGAAGTTCTACTGTAATCCTTTTATGCAGTAAATTGGTATCAGATAACTTAACTTTTCATTCCCACAGAATATTGGTGTCATCATTTTCTGAGGAACAGCTAAATCGATATGAGATGTACAGGCGTTCTGCTTTCCCTAAAGCTGCTATTAAACGGGTATGACATTGGTATCTTCCCTCAAAATATATTCACTAGCTGTTAAGTTTTCTTCTTTTGTGACCTTTTAATAATTCCGTGTCTCCCACTACTTTTACAGCTAATTCAGAACATTACAGGCTGCTCAGTTTCCCAGAATGTTGTCATTGCAATGTCTGGCATTTCCAAAGTCTTTGTGGGTGAGGTTGTAGAAGAAGGTGAGTATCCTCTTATTTTGGATTAGCTCAAGACCCTCGCACTTTTTTTGGCCTAATACATGCATTATGTCATTAGAAATGTATGAAGTTGAAATACATTATTGCTTACTTATAATAAAAATAATAAAATACTCTTCTGGTTGCAAAACATTTGGGCAGCTGTTAATTCGATACCACTACGCTAATTTACTAAAATGTGAAGTTGTGTCTCGGCAGGTGAACGCTGGCCAAGTTTCGCTAGCGTAAATTCATCAGCGCAAGCATTTCATGGTGAAGTTTTGCCAACATTAATTTCTGCCTAGCGAAACATTAATACACAAACGCTTAGGTCAGTTTGAATAGAGCTGGTACATATAGATCATATATGTGTCTTAATTAGAGATGTTGGGGAAATTGAAGTGGCCACTTTTTATTAAATATGTTCAAGGAAGCAAAATAAAAACAAAAGAGCGCCTCTAATGCCCTACCCATGAGCCCACCTTAAAACAAAGGTGGCATGCCCCTCAAATGGTTAAATAAATGGTAAAAAAAAAAAAAAGTTTTATTTTTATGACTTCGGCATACAGGGTATGATTTCACTGACATAAGACTGAGGAGGATGTAGCTTCATCTTATCAATTTGCCAGGTATAAACTGGAGAAGGAAACTCTGGCAAAGGGGTAATGTAATGGAAAATTTGCATTTTAGTGAATTTGAGTAATGTTCGTTCGCCTGAGCAAAAATTCGTCCAAAGAAAGGGCACGAAACTGCGCTACCGACAATCTCTTCGCTAGCAAATTGTCCTCTATGCCTTAGATTTACTAAAGGGCAAAATGGCTGTCGCTATCAAAAATTCGCCAGAAATCCCATCCGCAGGGAAATCGACAATTTACTAATTGTCAATGTCCCTGCGGATGGGATTTCTGGCGAATTTTCGATAGCGACAGCCACTTTGCCCTTTAGTAAATCTGCTCCATAGACTGTGTAGATTACATTTTATTGTAAAAAAAAAAAATATTCTTAAGACTCTCTCCTATTCGTTTTTCATTCGGACTTTGAGACAAATCTAATATTTCAGCAGTGCCATGGCCCATACCAGATAGGTGCCAAAATAATTTTCCCCTGAAAAATTGTAAGTGGGGTGCACTGCTAAATGGCATTAGCGAAGTTCCTTATTAATTTGTGACGATTACTAGTTTTTCCATGTTTTGTTTTCATCTCTCCTTTGCTTGCCTGTTCTTGTGTACTGTATATTATATGCTGGTTTCTGAATTGCTCTCTCTTTTCTTCTAGCTTTGGATGTATGTGAAAAGTGGGGGGATAATCCTCCATTACAACCCAGACACATGAGGGAAGCCCTCAGACGACTAAAGTCTCGGGGACAAATTCCAAACTCCAAGCACAAGAAGATAATGTTTTAATTCCTTGGTGCATGCCATTCATTTTACTTTTTGTATGTAAATCAGGGGATCTCTGGGATTGTTTTCATCCAGAAAGATATTCTGTATTGAGTAGTGGTAAAGCTAAAGCCACTAGACTTGCTGAGTAATCTTGATTACAATCCACCGCTCATCCAAGCAAACGGATTTCTTGAAATGTTATCAACTTTAAGAATTCTACTCACTATATTCCAGTCACAATAGTTCCACCGAGCTTTTTGAGCAAATGTTAGTTGAAATTTATTGAAGCAAATGTTAACTGTTCAAGTGAATTTAACCGTGCAAATGAAACTATAAACTCCTTCATTAAACTCTTTAATTTTGTGATTGGATCATGGTGAGCTTTATTCTCACTTCCATTAAAGAGGATGTAAACCTTTAAAATAAAAAATCTGCCCTGTTGTACAGCACGCAATGGGTTAAACTGAAAGAATCCGCCCCCTTGCATGGTTATTGATATTCCACTCTTCTCCCCCGTATGTCAGTCATTGGCGCCATATTTCAAATTTTCCAGCACAGAAGCAGGATCCTCCGCCTGCCGCAATATGTCACCGTGCGTTGGAGAAAGCAGGAGCACAGATTCGTTCTATTCCTGGGTGTGCACAGATACTGCAACAGGTGCGCACACCGTGTAAGAGATGCATAAACTGTTCATAAAAATACTCTTCTTTTTTTTTTCTGTCCAGGCTGATATAAATTCTTGTCGAAGAGATAAGGACAGAGAGAAAAGGGGACTGGGTTTCACCCCAGAGCTGCTGAATTGAGCTTAAGAGTTAAAGGAACAGTAACACCAAAAATAAAAGTGGTTTGAAAGAATGGTGATATAATGTACTGCTGCCCTGAACTGGTAACACTGGTGTTTCTCCTGTTTCAGCTTTGAATGGCTGCCCCCATGCCTACACAGCAGACTGTTTATATAAACTATAGTAGCCTTTATGAAGCAAACACACCAACTGTATGAGTACCGAGCAACTGTACAATATATTTTCAGTAACACTTTCTTTTGTTGGTGTTACAGTTCCTTTCTGTCTGAACATCAGGAGAAAGGTATATTAATTTATGCACTATTTAGTCAATTTAGAGAGCGAGAGAGAAAAGGTTTATTCTTTAATTATAGATTACACCTGCCATTAAACCAATGTTCTTGGCTTTGACGGTTGTCCCCCCCCCCATTTTTCTTTTGGCTTGTGTTACACTACACAATCTCATGTGCCATCAAGTATTGCAAAGCAGGTGACCTAGATTGTTTTGTGACTGAAAAATTGGTTTTGAAAGAACATGTTGGGAGACTAAAGTCAGCAGGACACACTTTAATGTATTTCTTTAATGTATGACGTTAATGTTTTCAGATTGACTAAAGGATACTTTTTTTTTTTTTTTTTTTGAACCATGGCCAAGTTATACAATTTATTTGTAAATGATTGCTTTTAAAGTGACCATGGTACTTGTGCTTCTCTCAACCTGTGTTGTGTGATGTAGAAAAATTCTACTTAGTTTCTATACATTTTTTTTTAAAATAAAGTAAATGTTTCTTGTAAACCTAACTTGCAAAGTGTTTACTTCATTATAACTAAGCTGCATACTGTAAATCCATATTATTGGCAAAACAATCCTATTGGTTTTATTTATTTATTTTTTATTTTCAATAGATAAAGAGTTCAAGATACATTGTCATTAATAAGTAGCAATTGCTGGGTATCATTAAAATATATATTAACGTAGTAATAAAAGGAAAGGCTGTATTTCTTGGGGTTGCCAAAAGTTAGGCACCCCCAAGAGATTGTATATACATACCTGAAACCCCGGGCCGATGCTCCTAACAGCAGAAAACTGCACCTGTCTGGGGGTTCTACCAGCGAGCACCACAAAGCAATCAGCTTCCTTCTTGTTCTTTCTTCACATGGGTGCTCATGCGCAGTAGCCCGTCGAACTTTAACAAAGAAGTCATCGATCTCTACCGCACATGTGTCTGCCACTGGAAATTTGAACAAAGAAGCTGGTCGCTCTGTAGTGCTCACTGGAAGAAGCCCTGGGTTTCAGGCACTCCCTTTACTGGCATACACTCCACACCCACGGAGATTTAACAGATTAACCCACCTATCTTTATCCTTACAATAGCTGTAGAACACAAGAACCCTTTTAATTCATTTCCCTGCAAGGGGATAAACTCCAGCTTGTATTGCCTATCCACAAGACCTTACTGGTAATGAGTATATGCCATGGATTACCCTTTGTCTGTCTTCACTCAGCCCCTTTTCTATCTGAGTGTAGAATCTTGAACTCTAGATATGCTCCACAGGACAAGCATACCATAATGCTTAGTTAAAAACGCACGGTACACGGAAATGGAGACATGCACAGTATGGTGTCAGAGACGCCAAGGAGAAACTGCAGCTGCACCAAGGAGATCGTTTATTGGATTTTATATGCACCTTTTAACAAACGTTTTTGAGTGTGTTTTAAATTATTTTTTAAAGGTTTGTCAAATGCTTCTGCACATGTCATATGTGATATTGCCTACATAAGGAGAAAAGAAGATTAAGAATGGCAAAGGGACATTTATATTTTGATATAACATTTTTACTTGGGGCTCTTGTGAGTATAATCAACCACCGGATTTACCGTGGTTCTCAGTGTGGGTATTAACTTTACCTGATTCTCTCTCATCCACGTTATAGAGCACGTGTGATGTAACACTTTTTCACTATTAACACCTGTGTATAGTTGGTGTGCACAGATTCAGATTTTCAAATGTCACAGGTGAAATTATTATTTGACATATTACACTTGTTCTGGTTTTTTCTCTCAACAATGGTCTGTTATTGAGACGTACACAGACTCTTACTGGAAACCATAACTCTTATTATATGACACCCTATGTTCAGCAAGCAAATTTCTTTTGTTCTTCTAGTGGTTTGGGCAGACGAAGACACCAGCTTCTGCATACACCAATATTTAGCACTATTTGGGTATTTTCATTTTCCCGACTTCCATGCATAAGTATGAAAAAGCAATGATAATTTTACTCTTGGTTTGCACTTGGAAAGGGCTGTGCTCATATTGATTCAGACTATAACTGTGATTTTTTTTGTTTGTGTTGATATTATAACGTTTTATTGCTATCCTATGGTCTCATCGTTTTTGAGGTCTCCTCTTATTCCCTATTAGGTGTTTAACCACTTCCACTACTTACAGTGGTGAATACTTAGCTACCATCCACTTAGGGTCTTGAGAGAAGGTATAGTCACAATCACCTCTAATCATGGGAGACCCCATCCTCGGCAGTCTTACGACCTACCTACATACTGGTTATAATATAACCTGGGAGAGTGATCACTCTGGCAGGTATTGGCACTTACTATTACAACCCCATTTTATACTGTATTAGTTTAAGGTCATCTTTATTAACCCCCCCCCATCTTAATAGCTTTCAGGTACATCCATGATGCAACCTTCCTGTTCAAATCGCAAACACCTCACTGTAGTCTCCATAAATGCAAATGGCCTTAATTCCCTGCAAAAGTAGGCCTTATTTTGAGCAGTGATCAGGAAATGTAAAGCAATTATTGCTTTTGTGCAAGAGACACACTTTAAGAAAGACCATACACCTTGGTGGTCCAATCAACATTTCCCATAGATTTATGAATATCTTGCCTGAATGTTACACTTTAATGTTGAGAATACAAAATCAGATAATAAAAGCACAGTCATATTCCTGAAAAGGTTACTGGCCAGGATAGATACAGTTTAGCCAATGACTGCCTCACCAATATAGAACAACAGAATTTAATGTCCTCTTCTAACCTCAGCTTGACTGTTCAACCAAGAAATCCAATGTCCCACACAAATTTGGTGTCACAATTTAAAAAAAAAAAAACATTGCATGACTTATTTTCTGTTGATGCCTGATGCATTCAACACCAATTTTAACATAGACTTCACATACTATTCTAAGCGAAAGATAAAACTTGCCAGTGCACGGTTTGCTTTTAAAAATAATCATTACAAAAAATCATTCCACATCAAGGCCCCTCATTATACGTGAGTCCTCTTCAATCTGTGAGCATACAAGTATGTAGTGCAAGGAGCAACGTTTATCCTGACTCTAACAACCAATCCACAAGAACCCAGAAATTGGAAGCCTCCAAGACAAACACATACATCACAAAACAGACACATACATGGATGACCTTTTCTTTTTCATTACAAATCTTCAAAGTCAACTACACCAAATCTTATGCTCTAAATCTCTCTCTCCCTGCCTGGTTGTTCAAGGTTTGTCTCTGAATTTTTTGAGGGGACTTGAACTGCTAGTTACTACACATATAATAGAGACAGAGAAAAATAATATGCTCTCGTTTGGTAGGATGCATCTTATCAAAATTTAGTTTAGTAGTTATTCCTAGATTATTATTAGGGGTGCCCAGGACGTCGATCGCAGTCTATGAGTAGACTGCGACCTGGGGCCCAGCCTCAGAGCAAGAGAGGGCTGGCTGGGCTCAGAGCAGAGGAGAAGGGCGGGCTGAGGGGAAGTAAGGGATGGCTGCAACAAGCACAGACACGGAGGGAAGGGCAGGCTACAAGCACGGACAGAGGGGAAGGGAGGGCTGCAACAAGCACAGACAAGGAAGGGAAGGTAGTCTACAGGCAAGGAGGGAAAGGAAGGGGAGGGCTGCAACAAGCAAAAACACAGGGGAAGGCTACAGGCACGGACAGAGGGGAAGGGAGGACTGCAACAAGCACAGACAGAGGGGAAGGGAGGACTGACTGACAGCAAGCACCGAGGGGAAGGGGGTGTGTTCAAACTTAAATAACCTGCCAAATTTTGTAAAAAGAACATGGTAATCAGGGGGTGTGGTCACAAAATGGGCAGGGTTAAATCATTGCAGTGCGATAAGGTAGATTTCTTGATGGGGGCCAGGTGTCGAGAGTAGATTCCAGTGTAACAACATCTGGGCACCCATACTATACATATTCCAAGCTCTTCCAGTTTATTACCACAACAACTGACTTCTTAGATATCAATCTCTCATAACTAAGTTTATTTGATTGGGAAGGCCACCTAGGCCCTAAGTCGCTTTGTTAGATTGTATTAAATACTATAATGCAGCAGCATTGAACCGGGTTGTAGACTGGTCTCATCACCTTCATAATAAACGTGGGTTGACATAGAACAATTGTCTACTGCCTTCCATCTGCTACAAATCCCATGATAGAAGGTTTTAGCTTATTGATGAACAGCTCCAAATTTTGCACTTGCAAGAATGAGGCATGTTCATACCCAAACAAAAACTTGAGCAACAACACCCATTCACCAATCCAAGTGATTATTAATGGCGTTATTTCCAAAACATGTCACGCCTAGTAACAGCTTATTGTAATAAATTATTGCCTTTTACCCGTGTGCTGCCTGTTTTGTGGTCGAGTGGAACGAAATTGTAAAAATGCATTAGAAAAGTGGTGGGCGAGCATTGTGCTAACATTATTATTTTAATTATTTCCTTGTTTTCACACACACAAATAAAATTCTTGCGCTGAACATGGCAAATAGGGAGACTGAAGTTACTCCATGTTGGGTCCTTGTGAGGTAGATAATTAAAGTATCAGTATACAACAGTCTGCTTTTCCCCTTTGTTTTGATTATGCTAGGAGGAGTACCTTATATTTCACATATTAATACATTAAGGTCCATAAATATTATGTTGGTTCTGTACATTACCACAATGAATTTTAAATGTAACAACTCACTTCATTTCAGGGGCTCAAAAGTAATTGGACAAATTAAAAATTTGAAAATAAAATGTTAATTTGCAATACTTGGTTGACAACTCTTTGCTGGCAATGACAGCCTGAAGTCTTGAACTCATGGACATCACCAGATTATGGGTTTCCTCCTTTTTAATGCTCTGCCAGGCCTTTACTGCAGTGGCTTTCAGTTGGTGTTTGTTTGTGGGCCTTTCTGTCTGAAGTTTAGTCTTCAACAAGTGAAACGCATGTTCAATTGGATTCAGATCAGGTGACTGACTTGGCCATTCAAGAATATTCCACTTCTTTGCTTTAATAAACTCCTGGGTTGCTTTGGCTGTATGTTTTGGATCATTGTCCATCTGTATAATGAAACGCCTCCCAATCAATTTGACTGCATTTAGCTCGATTTGAGTAGACAGTGTCTCTGAACACTAGTGTCCCAGTGCCGCTGGCAGCCATACACGGCCAAGCCCTCACACTGCCTCCGCCATGTTTTATAGATTATGTTGTATGCTTTGCATCATGAGCTGTTCCACGCCTTCTCCAAACTTTTTTCTTGCCATCATTCTGGTAAAAGTTGATCTTGGTTTCATCTGTTCAAAGAATATTTTTACAGAACTGTGCTGGCTTTTTTAGATTTTTTTTTTTAGCAAAGACCAATCTAGCCTTTCTATTCTTGATGCTTATGAGTGGCTTGCACCTTGCAGTGCACCCTCTGTATTTACTTTCATACAGTCTTCTCTTTATGTTAGACTTGGATATCGATACACCTACACCTACCGCCTGGAGATTGGTGTTCACTCGTTTGGCTGTTGTGAAGCGGTTTCTCTTTGCCATGGAAATGATTCTGCTATCATCCACCACTGTTGTCTTCCGTGGACGTCCAGATCTTTTTGCGTTGTGAGTTCACCAGTGCTTTCTTTCTTTCTCAGGATGTACCAAAGTGTAGATTTTGCCACTCCTAATATTGTAGCAATTCCTCGGATGTTTTTTTTCTGTTTTTGCAGCTTATGGATGGCTTGTTTCACCTGCATGGAGAGTCCTTTGACTGCATCTTGTCTGCTCACAGAAAAATCTTCCACATACAAGCACCCCCCCCCCCTCAAGTCAACTCCAGGGCTTTTATCTGATTTATTGATAATGGCATAACAAAGGAATTGGCCACACCTGCCCATGAAATAGCCTTTGAGTCAATTGTCCAATTGCTTTTGAGCCCCTGAAATTAAGTGATTGTGTTAAAAAAAGGCTTTAGTTCCTCACATTTTTATGCAATCTTTTTGTTCAACCCACTGAATTAAAGCTGAAAGTCTTCAGTTCAACTGCATCCGAGTTGTTTCATTTAAAATTCACTGTGGTAATGTACAGAACCAAAATTAGAAAAAAAGTTGTCTCTGTCCATATATTTATGTACCTAACTGTATATGAAAATTAGCATTAGTAGAAGCTGTGTAATTTTAAAATAGTAGTACATCACCTTCAGATAAAGTTAGTGCAAAATATCAGAAATAATATTTCCATTTAACAATTGTTATATTGCATAATTGCCACCTTTTTCTACAATTCAGTTTCAGATGTTTAAAATTAATAATTAATAAATTAATAATTAATGTTACTGAAATATTTTCCACATGTAACATGCTACACTGTTTTAAACTTACATTTTTTAACTATTTATTTTCCCTTTTATCACAGTGATGACCACTAATTACTCTACCATACAGATAGTTCAGTTATATAAACCAGCATTTCAGATGGAGATGCTCTGTTGCGACACGGCTTATTCAAGTGGACCTGTCACCCTAAGAAATCATTTCCAATCCTATTTTATCATGTTAGTCAAGCAAAATAAACTTTACTTAAACTATATAAATTATTTAAATCTTGTTCCCTTCAGTCTAAGAATTTACAATAACAGCAAGCTGGCTGCAGCCAGCTTAAGGCAAACTTTGCATTATGTCAAAATCTTGTTTATGAGCCAAAATGAGGCACCTGATGTCTATTCCCATACTCTAATTACAAAGTTGGATGGTAAGGAAGGAGGGGGTTAGGGAAGAGGCCAAAGATACATATCTAGGCAGAATGGAAAGTGAAAGTAACTGTCCCAGCAGGCAATAAACAATTGACAGCTAAGATTTTTAAATGCGTTTATAATAGGTACGGATGTTTTAATAAAAAAAAATTATTTGGGTTTCATGGTCAGTTTGAAAAGGACTTTTATTATACAGCTTTTAATGTCTAGGTGACAGGTCCACTTATTCTAGTTATTTATTGACAGTTTCTTATTAGTGGCACAAATGAAATTGAAGCTGTCTCTTAGCAACTAATAGCACCTAGTGATTTTATTCCTTACTACCTTTCCACCACAGAGGTTCAGAGAGTGGGTCTTACTTCATTGTACCAGTGCATTCTGTGAATATGAGTTCAGAAAAGAGAAAATACTACTAAGCATGGTTAAAAAAACAGGTTAGATTTGTTTTTCTGTCTACATCAACAAATATCAAAGCTGAAAGTCAGGATTGTATTTTCTAATCTCCTGAAGAAGCCTCTGTTGCTGTTCATTCTGTTGATCAAGCTTGATCTGCGCAGCTATTAGTTCTCTTTGCAGTTCCTGTATACAGAAAACGAACAAAAGAATAAAATCTTTCTATATGAACCAGTTATCTGTAAAAAAGCAAGTGTTTTCAAAATATTCTGTGGTAATAATAGCGTGGGCAACTTCCCAGATCTAATTCTAACATTAGGCGATTATAAGCTCTAGTATTTATGAGTAGGCATGTCAGTGCCTTCTCATCAACTTGATGGCCCTTAGCAATTTTTAGACTTTTAACACAATAAAACTCCAGCCACTGAACCATTCAATTTTATTTGTTTTATATAAGATGCATTATTAAAAAAAATCTACATAAGGAAAGAAAAAATATTAGGTAGGAAGCATTCACTACAGTTAGTGGATTTTTAATCAGGCCCGGATTTGCGGCAAGGCCGCATAGGCCCGGGCCTAGGGCGGCAAAGAAATAGGGGCGGCATGCCGCCCAGCTGCCGTTCAACTGCACCAGCTGCGCCGGCGTTTTTTCGCCGGCGCGCTGGGAAGGCGGGCGCTAGGACCGCGCGGCCGCCTGGTCGGACCGCGCGGCCTAGGGGCTCGCAAAAGTTAAATCCGGCGCTGTTTTTAATAACTGTTGCAGTTTTGCTTGTGTGTGAGTGGAGTATGGCATTCCCACTTTAGTGTTATTTCTTACCTCCTTGCTTTGCGGTAATAATGATACTTCTTCATTAGCTAGAGGAAGAGCAGCATTTGTGTCATCACCTAAAACAAGTAATTATTAAGCTTTATGTGGATTTCTGTCAAACGGTAATGTAGGCAATTCAACAATTAACAAAGTTAAATAGTAACTGGAGTTGAATAAATACTAAAGTCAATCAATTTGCCACTTTTTCAGTACCCAGCAAATCCAATGCCTAGTATTAATTGCTTTGATACTCATCACAGAACATAAAAGGCATTGTGGGGAAATAGAGGGGAGAGGACTACTGGTACAATGTTTTAATGGTAGCCAAAACAGTAATCCATGCCCAGTAAACCTAAGAGGGAATCTGTACAACCCCAACAAAAATCCTTAGCATGGCATATGGATAGCATATAAAATTCTGCTAACATCTTTTCACACCATCCACATTCACTGCCACCTCGTCTCAAACATTTCTATCTTGTTGCTCCTTTCATCTGGACTTCCATCCCTGAATTCCTCCTTAAGGAGTGCTCTCTCAATCTTTTCAGGAAAAAACTAAAAGTCTACCTTTTTGAGCACTAAAACATTAGTCTAGTCTTGGTACCTATTGGACAATGTCTTTTCTCCATGGGTCACGGACCACCTTTCCACTGTGTCTCTTACCACGTAGCACTTAAAGGGATACTGTCATGGGAAAAAAAAACATTTTTCAAAATGAATCAGTTAATAGTGCTGCTCCAGTAGAATTCTGCACTGAAATCCATTTCTCAAAAGAGCAAACAGATTTTTTTATATTCAATTTTGAAATCTGACATGGGGCTAGACATATTGTCAATTTCCCAGCTGCCCCAAGTCATGTGACTTGTGCTCTGATAAACTTCAATCACTCTTTACTGCAAGTTGGAGTGATATCACCCCACTCCCTTCCCCCCCCCCAGCAGCCAAACAAAAGAACAATGGGAAGGTAACCAGATAGCAGCTCCCTAACACAAGATAACAGCTGCCTGGTAGATCTAAGAACAACACTCAATAGTAAAAAACCCATGTCCCACTGAGACACATTCAGTTACATTGAGAAGGAAAAACAGCAGCCTGCCAGAAAGCATTTCTCTCATAAAGTGCAGGCACAAGTCACATGACCAGGGGCAGCTTGGAAATTGACTAAATGTCTAGCCCCATGTCAGATTTCAAAATTGAATATAAAAAAATCTGTTTGCTCTTTTGAGAAATTGATTTTAGTGCAGAATTCTGCTGGAGTAGCACTATTAACTGATGCGTTTTGAAAAAAACATGTTTTCCGATGACAGGATCCCTTTAAGTTCTATGTCCTTATTTAAGCTCTTTGTATTGTACATAATTATTGTATTTATTGTGACTTGTCCTCCTTGTGTACTTTTATATATTGTACGGGGGCGCAAGTCACCAGTTAGACAGCACTGACCTAGGAGATCACCATCACAATAACCCCAAACTGTGACCTTTGTTCATCCTGAAACTGTGGTAGCAACAAGTGAGCCTTAAAAACTCTGCAGCACCACACCCAGGTATGTACTCCTAATGATATGTTTTATATCAAACCCATTAGGGAACATATTGTCATGGGTGTGCCACAAGCTGGTTAATTCCCATATCACCTCAACACGGTAGTGATAATGTTTACATTAGAAAGATGTAAAGGCATTGAATTGGGGTTGGGGCTGAGATACTTTCCACCACTGTTTGCCATATGAGGTCTCTAATGATTAAGAAAATTACTCCCACATGTAATATAAGGCACAAAATTTGCCAAGGAGCAGTAACCCATAGCAACCAATAAGATGCTTGCATTTAAACAGATGACCAGTAAATTCTGCCCTCTGATTGGTTGCTATAGGTTACTGCATATAGGCAAACAGTGCTATTTATCACATTACCCCTTATATACATTATGATTGTGGATATAAACACGTGAATTGCTCCTGCTTGTTTTGGCAATCTAATTAATGACAATAGTAAAAAAATGTGTTTCTACACAGCAACTGAGTGGGTATTTTATCATATTGAATTAAAAGGGAAACTTAACCCAAACCTTAAAAATAACAGCATTTTATAATTAGCCCTGTGCACATTTGGTAATCCAGTATTTTTAGTGTTTAGTTAAGTACTCTATTCCTTTTTCTACAATAAAGGTGGCTATAAGCCTTGCCCCTTCATTGTTTGTGTTGCCCCACCTTCCTATTTTTTGTGTCAGTTGAAATATTTTCTACAGTTATTCTAAATACTGTTAGACTGGGAGCTCCAGAGATAAATTTGTATGAATGGTTAGTAAAGATTTTAGGAGTGCTGGTTATATTGGTTTAAGGACATGGGAATTCGCTTACCTACTTGCTGAAAATTCCTTTTCTTCCATGTCAATACAAGGTTTTCCCATCCCAAGTATATTGTTAGTTCCTTTACAACTTTAGCAAATGTAAAACAGTTGTGAGGAGGCAGTCAGGTGTCTTTCTTATAGGTCAAGGTTAATTTGTATTGGCCATGTTACATGTCCTACCTCTTTGTATGGGCAGAACAATACTACCCATGTGTACTGAAATGTCAGGATGTATATGAAAAGGAAATTCCCATTATATAATTGTAGGAAAGTCTAAAAGCACACCCCTTAAGGTGGCCATAGACTTTTCTCTCCTGGATGACCAATTCTAGTGCTAGCCTACAAATCTATCAAA
The DNA here is from genome assembly GCF_017654675.1 of Xenopus laevis. Taxonomy (NCBI): domain Eukaryota; kingdom Metazoa; phylum Chordata; class Amphibia; order Anura; family Pipidae; genus Xenopus; species Xenopus laevis. Next base: position 58,633,182 of record NC_054374.1, read on the forward strand.
TTATCGTAAGGTTAGTGGGCACAGAACAATCGAGCATCTAACGATTTTTTGTCCAACATTGACCAGAAAATAGATTGGTCATGTTAGAAAATTTTCATTGTTCACAGTGAAATCTATCCATTGTCCAATTGTTTAAAAGGCAGTTTTCCTAGTTTCAACTAGACAATATCGCTTGAAATCTTCGTTTTAGTTGGACAAATCATACATTTAATCGATAGTTATAAGATAATCTTGGACTTACGACAATGAAAAGAACTTTTAAAATTTTTAATATCTATGGCCACCTTAAATGCTTACTTAAGAAGCACTTGCAACATGGGGTAAGCTGCATTCTGCTCTTTGCACCAGATTAACACCTATATGCCTACGCCCCACCTGCCCTTCACCAATACAGCACTGACAAATGCAGCCAGTGCTCCACACCAATATTACAGCTAAAAAAATATATTTGTTGGTTCAAGAATAAAATTTTAAATGGTAGCATTAAGTATTTGCAATGTCAGCAATTTAGAAATGAAAATTAAACCACAAATCCCTATAAAAGGCAGTCATGAATTTAAGATAAGTAAAGCAAGATATGGATAAAAAAAACTTAAATTAGGTGACACCCTTAATACAATGTATAATAATTCACATGGAGCCCATGTAACTTTTAGAACTTAACTTCTGATTCTGTCTGAAAGAAGCACAGCAGCACTCCTAACAGATTCCTCTCAAAAGGCAGAGTTGTAGATAGCAAAACTATCAAGGTAAGTTTGTAGTTTCCACATACCTGTTAAAACGAAGATTCCATCTTCTTTCCGTTGAACTTTGATATTTTGCACACTGAGTATGACTGGTTGAGGAGGCAGTGGAGAAGAGTAGAGACTTGGCCCATTATCCTGTCAAACACAAAATAAACATCATAACAAACAAAATGCAATGTAAGAAAACAATACGCAAGTTCTTTATGCCCACAAAATCTAGCTTCCCCTGTTTACCCTTTATAAGCCTCTAGTAATTTTGGTAATCCCTAATATACTATGAATTTCAAAATCATTCAATACAAGTTTTTTTAAAAGGAGAATTAACAATATATCACTAAAACATAATGCTTGTGGACAAAGGTGCTGGAGCTTCAATTCCCAGACCAATACCCCAACATTTTCCTGCAGAATTTGCATCCATGATACTACCACCAATAAGTTTCACAAATGGGATAACATTTGCCTTTCATAAGATAACACTTTTCATTGAAGACAGCTCTAGTTTGGTTTGATCCTTCCACAGAACATTCTTCCAATAATTTTCTGACTTATCCATGTAGTCTGTACATTTAGTACTGTAGCAAACAGTAGACAGGGTGCAGTGTTTCTTTCTTTTTTTTTGCACATCATTGTTGTTTAATGTTCCCCTGATGGTCATGAACACAATAAAACCCATGCAAGAGAGGCCTTTAGTTACTTAGATGTTAGGCTGAGGTTCTTTGAGAACTCTTGTAGTATTACACAATTTGTTTTTGGTGTGATCTTTGTTGGTTGACCACTGCTGAAGAGTGCATGCAATAGCATTGAATTGCCTCCATTTGTATACGATCTGCCTCCAAGTGGACTGATGGCATCATTGTAAGCTCGTACACAAATTTTGAGGCAAGCGCACACAACAAATTGTGGTGCGCATAAAAAATAAAAATGTATTCTGAACTGAGCTTTAAAAATGTGCACACAAGTATGTGGGCACAAAGTAATTGTTTTCCTGCACATAGCTGAGAAACAAATAAAGGGAACAATTTTTCCAGCTTGGTGAAAATCAAAACAGTTTTTTTGGATCATCACTGAAATCTCCTTGGTTCGAGACATAACTTTACACACATATAGACAGAATATCAAAGGCTATTGTGATACTAAACTCTATAGGTATTATAGATATGGGTATATATAATTTGTGTGAAAGTAGGGAGGGGTGTGTGTATGGATGCTGGGTTTTCATTTGGAGGGGTTGGACTTGATGGACTGTCTTTTTTCAACCCAATTTAACTATGTAACTATATATGTTTTTACTAAGGATGCACCAATCCTGAATTCAGTTAAGGACTAGCCCAAATCCTAGCATTTTTGGTAGGATTCTGCAAAATCCAAATCTTTAAAGAACATGACTAGTGCATGTGATTATGTAAATTGTTTTTATTTGCATGTGCACCATTTCCCTTGTTAATTGTTCTAATTTGCATATGCAAATAAGGATTCAGATTCAGTTCAGGATTTTGCTGAACCCTTTGTCAAAATTTCGCTGAATGGCGAAAAAGTGGATTCGGTGAATCCTTCCTTTATATCAGAAAAGAGATGGATTTCTGTCTTTTTAGACCCGGACATTACCAATCTGAAAAGGAGGTTCCATCGCTTATATTTATAATCTTTAGGCTAACAGCTAAAGATTATTCCCAGATAATTACATTTGGTACCTCACTTAAAGCCCCCTCAGCTGCTTATGCACAAGGTCTTAAGAGGTCTTTATGATTTACCGTATATACTCGAGTATAAGCCGATCCGAGTATAAGCCGAGGTACCTAATTTTACCTACGAAAACTGGGAAAACTTATTGACTCTAGTATAAGCCTAGACACAACTACAGCCCTGTCTCCCAGCAGCGCACCTTCCGCCAAAGAGACTCCCCCAGCGATCGACCGGACTTCTTTGCAAAGTTGATGGTGACAGAGAATTGTGCAGAGAGTGCTGTGTGTCATAAAACCATCACTGATCTTTCGTATAACCAACAGATGGCGCTGTGTGATATTGCCATCACTGTTCATCCTTTATTCAACCAACAGATGGCGCTGTGTGATATTGCAGTTACTGTTATTCTTTGATATAACCAACAGATGGCGCTGTGTGATATTGCAGTCACTGTTATTCTTTGATACAACCAACAGATGGTGCTGTGTGATATTGCAGTTACTGTTATTCTTTGATATAACCAACAGATGGCGCTGTGTGATATTGCAGTCACTGTTATTCTTTGATATAACCAACAGATGGCGCTGTGTGATATTGCAGTCACTGTTATTCCTTGATACAACCAACAGATGGCGCTGTGTGATATTGCAGTCACTGTTATTCTTTGATACAACCAACAGATGGCGCTGTGTGATATTGCAGTCACTGTTATTCTTTGATATAACCAACAGATGGCGCTGTGTGATATTGCAGTTACTGTTATTCTTTGATACAACCAACAGATGGCGCTGTGTGATATTGCAGTTACTGTTATTCTTTGATATAACCAACAGATGGCGCTGTGTGATATTGCAGTCACTGTTATTCTTTGATACAACCAACAGATGGCGCTGTGTGATATTGCAGTCACTGTTATTCTTTGATATAACCAACAGAGGGCGCACTGTTATTCTTTTATAAAACCAACAGAGGGCATTGTGGGATATTGCAGTCTCTCCCCAAGTGAACTGTTGGTATAGTAATGATTAAAAGTGACTGCAATCTCAGCTACTGCCCGCTAACCCGAGTATAAGCCGAGGTAGACTTTTTCAGCACATTTTGGATGCTGAAAAACTCGGCTTATACTCGAGTATATACGGTACTCTTTTTCATTGTTAGTCCACAGAATTTACCAAGCTATTCCAAAATATCAAGTGCTGCCATCAGTAATTGGTGTTGGTCTAAAAGGAATCCTCTGTATACAGGGCTAATTTGTTTTCCAGGGGGGCCTCCTAAAAGTGGAGATTTTTGGGGATTGTTTAATGGAGATTGCTATGAGTTCAATGGCTATAGCTAGGAGTGACAAAGGGCATCCCTGCCTCATGATATAGGATAAACGGAAGAAGCTTGATAACATGCCATTTACTTGGAGCCTATCTGAAGTTTATAAACTTTGGGCTGAAACAAAAGCGCTTCACTGTTACTCACTGCCACTGGCACTCAAAGTGATAGGCCTTAGTGGAGTTAAGGAAAACCATTAGCCTAGCTCCTGGGTTGTCATGTTGGTTTTCACTTAAAAAGCAAAAACTTGGGGATGAGAATCACAGAGTTCGGGATACATATCCTCTGACTGTAGAAGAACTATCATACCTTTACAAAAACAGGGATGTAGTGTGACCAAGTAGACAACCTGGAAGATCTAAAATGGTGTCCTTTTATAAATCATGAAACATATTGTATACATGGTGCTGCTTTCTCAGAGTTTGTACATGTTTACAAAACGCTTACTTGGGATAACATTTTAGGCATGTTGTAAAAAGTATAAGGCACTCACAATGCCAGTATCTTCAGCAGGTGTATAAACCTTTGTTGACCTAAAACAAATTATCTGTTAAGGTGGCCATACACTATTAGATCGGCTTGTATGGCGAAGTCGCCAAACGAGCGGATCTTAAAGGAGAAGGAAAGGTTAAAACTAAGTAAGCCTTATCAGAAAGGTCCATCTAAATATACCAGTTAACTCCCAAAGTAGTGCTGCTCTGAGTCCCCTGTCAAAAGAAACACTGCATTTCTTTCCTTCTATTGTGTACACATGGGCTTCTGTATCAGACTTCCTGCCTTCAGCTTAAACCTCATTTCCCTGGGCAAGAGCATGCTCAGTTTGCTCCTCTTCCCCCGCCCCCTCCCTTCTCTGCTGTAATCTGAGCCCAGAGCAGGGAGAGACTCAGGCAGGAAGTGATGTCACACCATGTTAATACTGCAGCTCCTATCCTAAACAAACAGAGAGTTTCTAGAGCTTTTTACTCAGGTATGGTAAAACATTCTACAGAATAAATATAGCATTGTAGCTTGCACTATTGCAGCTAATCTATTGGCAATAAAATGCCGCCATAGCTTTCCTTCTCCTTTAACCTGACATGCCTACCTTGAGGTGGGTGACATCAGCCTTTGACACAGCAGGTTCTGACACATCAGTAGATCATCTCATCTTTCTAAGTCACTGGGCACATATTTAGAATTATAATCACTAAATTTATCTCAGCTAGATACTATACAACAGTTAGCTGCCTTTATACAACAGTTAGCTGCCTCACAATAAAAACTTCCCGAAAATATACAGGCTGTGCATACTACATACTAGTACAAAGGGTTTACAATGAATATACTATACGATCAATAAACTCATTTTACCCGTTGAACTCAAATGCAGGGTATTGTAATTAATCTATTAGTGTTTGCAGATGAGACAAAACTATGCAGCCCAATTAATTCCATCCAGGATTTGGCATCCTTGCAACATGTTCTTGACAAACTGGCAATCTGACTTCTAAAGGCCCCCATACATGGGCTTATAAAAGCTGCCGACAGACCAAGTCCAAGACCAAGCTTATAGGCCCATGTGTAGAGCCCCCGGCGGGCTTTCCCAATTGATATCTGGCCGAAAGGCCCTAGAGCCCACGATCGGATCAGCCCAATATCGCCCACTTCAATGTGGGCATATCGGGGATAGATCTGCTTGCCAAATGAGCGGATCTCCACATCTATGGCCACCTTAAGAGGCAGATGAGATTCAATGTCGATAAATGAAAAGTCATGCACCTGGGATTTAAAATGTAATCCGTTAATGGGATTGCACTAGGCAAATCCGCTGTAGAAGAGGGGCTTAAGGGGTGATATGATAACTATGTATGATTATATAAGGAGATTGTATAATAATCTCTCTAAGAAAAGAGGTTTCAACTAAATATTCAGAAGGGTTTTTTTACAGTGAGAATTGTGAAATTCTCTCCCTGAATCACTTGTGCTGGCTGATACTTTAGATAGCTTTAAGAAGGGGTTTGATGGCTTTTGCTGTTAAACTGCAACTCCCTTTATTTAGGAGTATAACCTGTCCCAAATAAAGTGAGTTGCAGTTTAAAAGCACTTTGTCCAATAATGATCAGCACCTTAAGGCTGGCAAACTAAAAAAGGGAAATAATAGAAAATAATATATTGAGTAGTATTTATGTTTAAACTTAATCACCACTTGTGCTACTTAAAGTGAAGTGTGTCACCAGGCTTGTGGGTTTAGTTGCCCTTTAGACACATACACCATGAACATTGGTGTATAAGGATTAAAGTTTTGTCTTCACAATGTGCCTTTTCTCTAATTTATACAGGAGGATGCCTACTCACATACTATTACTGTTTCCCAGTGCCTTTGTAAGATTAATCTTGCTTGTTGAAAATGTCCCTCTCATGGCAATCTGATGTTTATAGGAGAAAGGCACATTGCCCAAAGTGTAAGACATTTTATTTGCTAAAAAGTATAAATGTAATGCACTTACAATTGTGCTAAATATTATCACTTCACAGTTAGATGCTGGGCAGTATTGCAGTGATTCAGTAGCCGGCAATCCCCCGCTACCCCAGAACTCATAGCAGGATGGCACAGTAGCAATTTCATGTATAAATACCCCCAGAACTCAAATCAGAATGACACCGTGGCAATTCCATGTATAAATACCCCAGAACTCATAGCAAGATGGCACAGTGGCAGACTCACAAATGATACCACTGAACATTGCCTTTAGCCAAGATCTGCATAGCCCAGTGTGAAAAGTCTTTCCCTCTGGATCAACAGGATCTGGTGTGTGGGCGGGAAATTTAAATGAGTGAATGTAATATGACCTGGAACTCTTTAGCTGTTCTTTCGCTGCATACTTGCTCTCAGCTGTTTTTAAATTGAGAGAATACAGGAACTGGTCGGATTGCCATCTTTGGGCAGGAAAGAATGTTTGTCCCCCCTCTGAGGTTAATTGGAAGGCTTCAAATGTGTTTTTTGCCTTTCGCTGAATCAACTAGTATTTAGGCAGGATATATAGAGTGACAGGTCCCCTTTAAAGTGATATGTGTTGCTTAAAGGGGAAGGAAACCTAGTCGGCGCAAAACCCCCCCCCACCCCCCCTCCTGTTTGTTGCCCACCCTCCCTCCTCCCCCCTGGCCTACCCGTCCCGCTGGGCAAATGCCCCTAACTTGTTACTTACCCTTCTGCGCAGGTCCAGTCCAGGGAGTTCACAGACGACATCTTCTTCCACGCGATCTTCTTCCTGCTTTGAACGGCGCATGCGCAGTAGGATCATTTCGCCGGTACGATCTACTGCGCATGCGCGTGACTTTTGGCGCATGCGCAGTAGATCCGTACCGGCGAAATGATCCTACTGCGCATGCGCCAAAACGCCGTTCAAAGCAGGAAGAAGATTGCGTGGAAGAAGATGTCGTCTGTGAACTCCCTGGACTGGACCTGCGCAGAAGGGTAAGTAACAAGTTAGTGGCATTTGCCCAGCGGGACGGGTAGGCCAGGGGGGAGGAGGGAGGGTGGGCAACAAACGGGAGGAGGGGTGGGGGGTTTGCGCCGACTAGGTTTCCTTCCCCTTTAAGTATTTATTTTGGGTGTAGAGTTGACTTTTATCTTTTGGAGGATACAAATAACATAAATGCCTTACTGTATTCCATTTACTTCACACAAGTCCCTGTACTTCCCTTACAGCTGGATAGAGGAATGTAGGTGCTCTGTTCTTAGGAGCAGTCACTAACAGATTGGAGCAGTCACTAACTTATTCTTGCCAGAAGTGTGCAATTTGCAAGATATAGGGAAAAGTAGAAAGGAGAATATTAAAACTGCAGGAATATGGTTTGCATGTGATTGCAGTTGTGATATACTGTACTGTAAGGGGATATACACTACTAGCTCTACATTATCCTATTGCTACCATTATTGAATGGTTAATTCTACACAGACTCTGTTAGCCAAAAAACACTAACACCATTGCCTATATGTTTTGATAAAAAGGCCCAAGCAACCAGATAGTTGCTGAAATTCCAGACAGGAGTGTTGCTAAACAAACACACTTTAAAAAAAAAGTTAGATGATAGTAAAAATAGGTCAATGGAAAGCTGCCCCATTAAGCTATACCAGGAAATGCCCTCATTGCTACAATAACATTTACAGAAAATTCTTCCAAGGTGGGTGTATATGGGGCATTTCTTTAAATATTTTTCTTTAAATATTAAAAGTGAAATAAAAGCAATGACTGCTCATGGGGATTACCTTTGCTAGTGTCATTTAACATGTTTAATCTGTAGTAATCATATTCAAAGGTATACAGGTATTATCTATTATCTGGAATTCTTGGGACATGGGTTTTTTTTCCTTTCCATACTATGGATCACCAAAGCTTAAGTGTGCTAAATAACATTAAATAAATAAACCCAGCAGGATTGTTTTGCCACTAATAAGGATTCATGCAGTTACGTTACCCTCAATTACAAGATACTGTTTTATCACTACAGAAAAAAGGGTAATAATTTTTTTTAAAATTAGACTTATTTGATTAAAATGGATTTTTATGAGAGATAGAGTAATTTGGGGCACTCTGTAAAACGGGGTTCAGAACAAGGGATCCAATACATGTACATTAATATTCAGGTCTACACTCACCCTGAGTGAAATGCTGCTGTTGGAAATATGTATATTTAGCGGCACAATTTCACCGAGTTGTTCATCCTCTAGGAATGGACCAATGTGAGTTAAGGAGGAAACGGAGAGTTCCGAGGTAAAATTCTGAATCCAAAGCTGCAAAAATCCATTTTGTTTGGCAACAGGAGATTGAGAAGCAACAGAGGAACCAATATTGAACTGTATAGAAACGTGGGGCTTGGATAAGGGGGTAGTAGGGCTTTTGACTTCCAAAGGACCTGTGTAAAAAAGAATAAAATTGAAAGGTGATCAGCACAAAGAAAAAAAAAGTAAGAATGCAAAAAAAAAAAATAGCTTGCCCAAAACATTAAAATTTTATTGACAAATAATTTGTAACAGGATTTCATTGCTGCTTAGAGATAACCAAAATAAGGTTACCCATCAAAAATGCAGTTTATGAAACAATACCAAGAAATGCAGAAGAATTGTGGAAAGTGTGGTACCTGTGGCCAATTTTATGCATCTAATGTGGGACTGCCCAGTGATATTCAGATATTGGAGGACAATTGTGAACTTTATGGCCACTGAACTGGCACTCCCCCAAATACTTAGTCCCGCTACCGGTCTCCTGGGCCTCCTTGATTCAGTGATACCCAGAGTGAATACTAGATGTTTGATGAGGCTGCTCTTCTTCTATGCAAAGAAAGTGGTTGCCCAACATTGGATGGGCCTATTGCCTCCGACACTGAGTAGATGGATTGGGCTAATCAATTCGCAATTGGAACTGTACAAACTGTACAAACTCACATATCTAGCCCGAGGATGCCCAAAGAAATTTGAAAATATATGGAATCCGTGGCTCGAGTTGCCAGCCACTTCAACTGACTAATAGACGATCACTTCCAGCCGTACTTCTCCCCCCATCTTTTTCAACTTGTTAAAAATTTCAATAAAAATTAATCTTTAAAAAAAAAATATATATATTATTTGATGTGGAATAGAATGTGCAGTGTTCTCAATGCATTTGAGTGTATGGAAATAAAGGCTATTATAAGGAATCTGAGCTTTATTCACTTTTTAAACACATTGCTATTATTCTGAATTCGCAATTGGAACTGTACAAACTGTACAAACTCACATATCTAGCCCGAGGATGCCCAAAGAAATTTGAAAATATATGGAATCCGTGGCTCGAGTTGCCAGCCACTTCAACTGACTAATAGACGATCACTTCCAGCCGTACTTCTCCCCCCATCTTTTTCAACTTGTTAAAAATTTCAATAAAAATTAATCTTTAAAAAAAAAATATATATATTATTTGATGTGGAATAGAATGTGCAGTGTTCTCAATGCATTTGAGTGTATGGAAATAAAGGCTATTATAAGGAATATGAGCTTTATTCACTTTTTAAACACATTGCTATTATTCTGAATGCAACTGTATTTATAAAACACCAACATTCTGCACCACAGTACAATAAATAGTCACATACATTCAACATACAGATTACATACATAAAACACACAGCTGATACCAGAGGTACTGAAAGCAAGCTCACAAACAGTCTGGGGGTACGATCCCTTAGTGTCGTTGAAATTCTGAGCTTAAAGGAGATGTAAAGGTAAAAAAATAAAATCCAATTTTTACTTTCTTTAATGAAAAAGAAATCTATTTCCAATATACTTCAATTCGTTTACTTTCTCTGACTGACTGCCGGGAACTCGAGCAGCTTTATTTGTTTCCCTGTAGAGCACCCGGTGACCGTGTAGAGATTTATATTTGTAAACCCAGTGCAATTTGCATATTCTATTATATGCTGTATCGGCTTCTATGGCAGATTATTTGACTGTTTTTGTGCTGTTTTGATAATTTATGATGATCTCTACCCTTAACCCTTCCAACAGAAGCCCAAACCACAATGAACATGTGAGTAATCTTGGTCTTGAAAAGATGTTTTTAACAAAGTTACAAGATGACGGCCCCCCTGCGGCCAACTTTGAAACATAAATCATTTGTTTGATTAGGCTTCTGGTGCAGTAAGTTCATGTTTATGTTTAGTATACAAAATACAGCATTTCTAGCATTACTCTATTTTAGACTTTAGTTCCCCTTATAGTAGAACTGCTGAGCTGAAAGATTAAAAGTCTAAATCTGGTAATATCCCATAAACTACTAAATATAGAAAATGTATGTATTTTGCAAAAATGCTCAGAGAAAAAAAATATTAGATTTAGATTCCTTTAAGTAAAGAAAACAAAGGCAAAATATCAAAACTGATGGATATGCGAGGGGAAGAAGAATGTGAGAAACTTGAGATTTATAAAAATAAAAAAAATTAAAATGGAAAAAAATCTGAAATAGGGATAAAAAGGTGCAGGGCCCCTCTTTTGCATAACAGGGTTTCTGAGAAACAAGTTTGAGCGCATTTCAACCCATAGGCTTATTCATTCCATTATATTTTGCCTCTTTGCCCTGAGTTGCACTTTACTGCAATTGTATTTTAAACATGCTGCATTTCTTTGCATTTGATAAGCACTCAAAAGACAATAGAATGCATGGCTGCATTTGGAACACACACAAACATATAGTTGTGTTTAAAAAATACATATAACAGCAGTATATGCATATTTATGCACACAGCATGCTTTTTTAAATGCACAAGAACACCCTTGTGTAAGAACCCTTAATTTAGAACTAAAAAGATTTCATGGCAAGTGAATGTTTCTAGGTTCTGCTGATGTTGCATTGTTGAGATATTCTTTCAATTGTGTGCGGGGGGGTAGTCACATACCCAAGGGCCTGGACCAGTGGCGTAACAAGATATTACTGGGCCCCACAGCAAATAATTTTTCAGGCCCTCAAAATGTTTAGAGGTTGACTTGTTTCTCCAATATTTATTGAAATTGTATATGAATTAGGGCCTCATGGGGCCCCTATACCTCCTGGGCCCCCCTGCAGCCGCAGGGTCTGCTTCCTCTATAGTTACGCCCCTGGCCTGGGCCCTAAAACACACAGTACTACAATTTGTGCCATGCAACATGGTGTGGCCAAATGCAAAATACAATACAATAACTGTACAATACTTGTACCTTGAATGCTAAGCAGATTTGTAAAGGGATAAAACTGTTTTAACCAAGGTATGATAGCAATAAGGAATGGAACATCACGGTGCAATGCATTGTATGCTTTTGTAGTTTCTGGAGGATGCTTTTAAACTGTGGAGAAGTTGTTACAACGAGTAACCTGCATGTTTTAGCCTCCATTCCCTTGCCAGAATTTCAAATAATGCAGAAAGAGAAAAACTGTTTATAAACTGGATTTCAGGATTAAAAATGTATGAAAAAAATATACATTCATATTTTTTGAAGGAATTACAGATTGGTATACTAGGGGTTCTGTGTTGTATGTGAGGCTGTTTAAAGGCAATTCAACCCCAAAATAAAAATTTGCCTAATACAAGAAAACATTTTAATCAACTTTCCAATAAACATGTATTAAAAATGTTTAGTACTTTTAAAGTTATTTGTAAACACAATTGCTATTGAAAGCAGCATGGCTAAACTCCTGGTTCTTACTTTTTAAACAATGCTGCAAAACTCGTAGTTCCCCAGCAAAGACAGGTCTGACAGCTGCCTTGTCTTACATTGTTTCAAAGTTCTGAGTCACCAGGGCAGAGAATAGAAAGGGACAGACAAACATTGCTTTCAATAGCAATACATATATAAATAACTATAAAAAAAACATAGAAAATGTGTAATGAATGTGTATTACAGTGCTGCATAGAATTATGTTTTCTTTTATTAGGCAAAAATGTTTTGGCTTGACATTCCCTTTAACAAAATTAGTTTTGGTAGTTGAAGTTCCCCTTTGAATTTAATCTCTCTTTCTACTCATTTAACGAAGGCTGATACTGCTGGCACAGCTGAAAAGGGTGACATATAGGATGGTTTAGGCTAATGCCAGATGACGGTTGAAATCAGCCTGCTGAAATATGCGGGCATTAGGTTTCTCTTCTACCTGCACTCAAAACCATTGCACTGATGCACACTGATTCTGGTGCGAAAATGCAAACTTTTGCATTTCCTTGTGTGGCAGTGTATTTCAGCAAACCAATTTCAGCCTCGTCTACCATTATTCTTCAAAGACGATAAACCTAATTTTCATACAAAAATTAGTAGCAATAAATATGATGTCCATTTCATTATTTTTCCAATTTTTTTCTTCATTTGTTTTGGATATGCCCAACAGTCCCTGCCTCTATTAAATATAACATATATGTTATATATGGATATATGTGTTTTATATATATGTATGTATGCATGCATGCACCGGCACTCACCAGACTGTAAAATCAACTTCCGTGTGCTCCTCGTTAAAGACATGTAGTAGAAGGTACTCAGAAGCACTCACGGATGTAACAATAAGTGAATTTTAGAGAAGATCAGCAAGCACTCCGGATTCCACTCATCAGATAAAAATCAACTTTTATTTCAGCAGTTTAAAACTATTTTGATCTTAGAGATACGTATTCATAGACATAAGTGAATAAGTGAATTTTATTGAAATTCATAAAATCCCCCACATGGTGGTATTGCCACAGAGTAAAAGCTTTGTATCAAACAAACTAAACACAATTGAAACACAATCGACTCCATGGGTTGGCATATATATTGAATTACCCAACATATACTGACTCAAGCTAACAAACAGAGCAGGAATTCCATATTGGGAATAAGCAAAATAGAAAACAAGAGCAATTACAACATTTCTTAGATTACTTTTGTGTACAAGATACTAAGGGGCACATTTACTATTAGTCGAATATCGAGGGTTAATTAAACCTCGATATTAGGCCGTCAAAGTAAAATCCTTCGACTTCGAATATCGAAGGATTTACCGCAATTCGTTTGAACGATCGTAGGAAAAATTCGAACAATTCGAAGGATTTTAATCCATCGATCGAACGATTTTCCTTCGATCAGAAATTGCCTAGAAAGCCTAGGGGACCTTCCCCATAGGCTAACATTGTACCTCGGTAGGTTTTAGGTGGCGAAGTAGGTAGTCGAAGTTTTTTTTAAAGAGACAGTACTTCGACTATCGAATGGTCAAACGATTTTTAGATCGAATCATTCTATTCGAAGTCGTAGTTGAAGGTCTAAGTAGCCAGTTCAATGGCTTAGTAAATGTGCCCCTAAATGTGTTTCTACATTGAAGCTTTAAACTAACTGGTAAAACAATGTTCATTGCTCCTAATCATGCATTTTTTACAATCTTACCCTCATTCTCCCCTGATCTTGGTCCACAACTTAGTTTCATTGCCTGGAGTGTGACAGTCACATCATTCTCTTGCACACGTGCAACAGAGATAACATCAGTAAGGGAAAGACTCATTATCTGGCAAAAGCAGTAAAGTACAGTACATTAGTAGAGAATATGTAAAGTATAAATATACTAATATAATATGTCTATTCCCAAATACATACAGCTTAGTATTGCCACTTTGCCCTGCCCATGACGTTAATTTTTTCACTGACCTCCTGAGGTTCAGGTTCCTCTGTAATCTGTGATACATTATCTTGATCTGTTAACTGTTTTCCACTTCCAGTTACTTTCTCGGTCTGTTGTGAACCATGTGATGATTCTATAGAGAAAAAGTACATACAGTATATGTTTTCAGCCTGGCTATTCTCCAATTTAATATGTGATCCATTAACATCTGTTTGTTATTTTTTAAAATTTACCTGTATCCAGTAAATGCAAGAAAGCATTGCCAGCTTCATCATCAAGAGAAACAGCATCAAATCCCTCTAATGAGAATCTATCAAGAGACTGTTGAGACTCTGTTCTTGAGAGAGGTAAATCTTGGTCTCTTGGAAACAAGAGAAGGTGGTTAATATAAAAACTACAAAAATATCACAGACATGGGTAAACTTTTGTAATATGAAATGTGGAAAAAGATATTCAAAATCCATATAAAGATGGAAAAAAACTCTAGTTGGAACAGTGAGTGTGGACTGTTAGAGGGTTAGAAAAAAACAATGAGTGAGAGCACAATCACACACTTTTGTTTAGTGTCTTTCAGAAAGCGTTGCATCTTTTCCTTTCCCAAGTTCAGAGTCTCACGTGTCCGCCCAATTGTACTTAGCAAAGTACCCTTTGCAAATTCCTTTCCCAGAAAAATGCCTTGGGTATTTTCTTTCTTCTGAATGGCTTCTCCAAACATTTGCATTTCTTGTACTGCTTCACTAACGATGTCCTTCATTAGCAGAACATTTTTTTCTTGAGTCACCTCAAGTTGCTGAACTGCACTGTCCCCATGCCTCTCTTCCGCTGCTTCCATTGCTCCTTGAGTATTTACTCCTTCCTCAACATTAACAATGCTTAGTCTCACTTTCTCCAATTCACTTCCAATTTCCTCTACTGTTGGCTCAGAACAAATCAAACTGCTCTGTTCTGAGTCTGCAGACTCAGAAGGGTTTCCCATAGCAAAGGAAGAGGGAAGTAAAAGTGACAATCTGACCTCTGGTATCAGCAATCCCACACAGACAGACACACGAGCAGGTGTTGACTTTACTAAATCATGATCTTCAAATGGGGATACCATATTTTGAAGTTCTTCCAGTAGAGCCTGAAGCTGCTCTTGTGCACGAAGTAAGGTAAGGTATTGGTAGTGATTAAGTTTCAGTTTTGCCAGGCTTTCAACATTGAACAGAACATCAAGTTGGTTTTCAGGATGCAACAGACATGCCCAGGCAGTAAATGGAAGAGAATTCATTAAAATCTGCTTTTTAGAAGCTGCCTCTTTAAAATACAATGATAAGCTTGGGCTGTGCAAACTCCATAAGGAGCTAGAGGGAGGACTTGATGAAGGAAAGACATGTGAGAGGAATATAGGATGCAGGGGACCCAGGGGGCAGTGAAAAGATGGCTTGGAAGCAAATAAACGAAAGCACTGCTGAAGATGGTAGAGAGTAGAACCAGGACCTTGACGGGTATTTGTTATTGTAACTACAGCAAGATGAGCATATATTGAGTGAGGCCGCTCTTTCACTTGGCACAGAGGGGAAACCACTGGGAAGTTCAGCTGTTAAGGAAAAAAACACATAGTGTAAACACAGTGTTTAAGGTAGAAAAAGACATCAATCAATTGCAACCTTTTTTCCCAAATAAAATCCTGCCTAATTGCATGTTGATTTAGGGTCAGGCCACATAGGGCATTTTGGGGAGATTTGGTTGCCTGGTGACTAATCGCCTCGTTTTTGCGGTGACCAATCTCCCCAAACGCCTTCCCTGACTCTGCGCCAGCAAAAATTAAAAAAATGCCTGCACTAATCACACCGGGCGATTAGTTTTCTGAAGTCGCCCGAATTTGAATCACGAGGAAACTTCAGGTGACTTCAGAAAACGAATAGCCGTGTGTGATTAGCGCTGGTGTTTTTTCATTTTAGCCAGCACAGAGTCAGGGAAGGCTTTTGGGGAGATTGGTCACTGGAAAAACGAGCCGATTAGTTGCCAGGTGACCAAATCTCCCCAAAACACCCGGTGTGGCCTGACCCTTAGAGTAAGGCACACTCCAGTGTGTATTCACAAAAAAAAACCACCAGAAGGTGTCTCCAATTTTGACTACAAAAGGGTAAATGGACCAGTCCCTACAGCTGTCGAGGACCATTTAGCATGCAAAGTATTTTAACATTTGTAATATTGTAACACAGAAATTATCACTATACTGTGCTTGCAAATGGTTCGGACAGAAAGAACAGATCCCTGGATGATGGCATGGTGTTCAGTTACAAAGTACAGTGGGCCAGTATGTTTTTCATTGAAGAGGATTACAAGCCCAGGATCTAAGGTTAACAGTTATATTTACTGGTAAATGTTTGACAAATTTCAAGATGGGAACTTACCAGTGCTTTGTAAATAGACATTTGTATTTTGCTTTGTATAGACAATTACGCTCTCCAGTGAATCTACAATAAGGCTCTTTTATGCACAACAATATATTCCTTTTATACAGGACAATGTTGGTCTTTTTTTTATGGTGTTGGACTGGAAGAGATCTCCAAACGCCCACTCTCACCCCTGAGAAAGCTGACAAAATAATGTGACAAACCTTCAAGTTGAACCCATCAAGGCGTACATCTCTGTGCTCTCTAGCTTTGTTAGACTCTTCAGCAAACTGATGAATGTGTTGATACATATCCAACATGAATTGATTTAACCACAGAATGGAGGGCACAGCAAGACATAACATCAAACCATGTAGCTGAATGTATAGAGCAGGAGAGGGCACTGTTGAATAAAAGAAAACACAAAGATAAAGACTTAAAGCAAAAGAAAATGTAAAGTCGCTGGGTAGGCAGTAAACAGGGGGTTACCACAATCTTGCTCCACACTTCCCAGTGACTGGAGGAGCACAATACCTAAAAATCAAATTAATGTGTACCAGTGACTTTTGACAAGATAATTTATTATAACATTGCATTTTTACCTGGAATGTTCTGTCCAGGAAGATGGTAATATTCCATGTACTGAAAGTGAATGGCAGAGAAAGAGTAAGGAATTTGACCGCATGAAAGAAGGGGGGGCTTCTGAGCTGCTTGACCAGATGAAGAGATCTAGAATCAGGAACAGGTAGAAATATTTTTTTCTTTGTTTCAGTAAATAGTTTTTAGAATGCTTCTAATTCTGTATACCAAACAGATCTGACCTGATAAATGTCTATGTTATCTACTCGTATCAGCACACAGAAGAAATATAATGGAGGTGAAGAAGTACTCATTTTGTCTAAAAGGAAACAACAATAAAAAACTGTAAATAGGAGAAAATAAATTAAGAGAAATTAAAAAAGCAGAGGCTGTGTAGATCCTGGAACAAAGGTTTGGCATGAAAATTATTTAGAAAAATTTGACTTTTATACTTTGTTTTATAGGAGATGTTCCATTTGCACTGGGGTTGGGTTCTTTTCTGGATAGTTTCTCTTCAGCAAGATCCTGAGTCCACCGTTCACATGTTCCAATGGCAGGGGAAACACAATGCCAGTGAGAAACGCTCTGCCCTGTGAAGAAGCATATATGCTAATTTGTATAACAATAATAATTCCTAGTACTCATCTATAGCACTCATCTCACTGTCTATATTTGTATACTTGCTTTAGGTACTTGTCTCAAAAGAAAAAGGAAGGATGGTCTTAAGCAGGGCTGTCCACATGCGGGCCGCGACCCCCCCCCTTGTGTGGCCCCCCACCTAACTGCTGTGTTTGTTTACACATGTGATCCCCCTGCATTGTTCACACTTGTGACACCTCTATGGTTCACACCCCTAAAGCCCTGTACTGTTCCCACCTGAGACTAGGGTTGCCACCTGGCCGGTATTTTACCGGCCTAGCCAGGGCCAGTATTACAAATTTACCGGCAATGTAGCTGCTGTAATTTGTAATACCATTTACAAAATCCCTTGCCCGCCGGTGAAAACTTACATTTTCTTGGGCTTCTGGTGATGAGGCCCTGCCCCTTGTGCACTATCCCGTGACCCGCCCCTTTTTGCAGCACGGCCCACCAACTCCGCCCCTTTTCGCAGGACACAGTCCGCCCCTTTAGTTCCCGCCCCCACCACTGCCCGGTAACTTTTTTTTTTTTTCAAAGGTGGCAACCCTACCTGAGACCCAGACTGAAACTGCCCACATTGTTTACCTGTTCACACTTTATACAAAATGCTAATGAGACACCAGCACTGTCACTGTATGTAGTTAGTACATATTAGAGTGGTTCTGCCTTCCATATGCTCCGTGTGCCCTGCTCTGCCTGCGTGTGCCCTGCTCTGCCTGTGGAACATAAGCCTGATATTTGTTCTGGGGGTTTGTTAGCATTTGAAAACAAATTAATGTTAGGGGCCCCTAAGGTGTTTAATCATGTGCTGGGGGTGCTGTGTTATCCAAGGGGAAGAGGAGGTATATGGATTTAAGGGTATGTCTTAATATGACATCTTTTTTCACATATGAGTGGTAAGTGATATTCCTGTAGTGAGCACCAACTATTTGGTTTTTTAGTGTGCTACCACAATTAATGTGGACATGATCTTGTGGTAACAAGGGTGTGGTTTAAAGTAGGTGTGGTTTAAAAACAGGGAGTGGTCAACACTGGCTTCCATTATGGGCCCTCCACTATGTAGGCTGGAAAAATTTCAGCCCTCGGTACCACAGAAGTTGGACAGCACTGGTCTTAAGGATAAAGAGTGATTTGTGGATCAAAACAAATTAGACCTCTGGCTAAGGCAGAACAAATGCACCAATCAATGTTAAAATATAAAATCAATACCCTACTTACCCCCGTGCAACAGGCTATTTCTACCTTGCAAAAACCACAAATAATAAAATGAAAACTCAATGCAAACTATCTCAGAATATCACTCTCTAAATCATGCTAAAAGATGAGCAACTCATTTAATAGATATTAGCAAAATGTTAAAAGGGTTTCTTATAGTACATAATAAAAAAAACAGGAACAATCTGCCATATTTTTGCACTTTGCACCCTGCTTATCACCCTACATGTTTTAGCACACAGAGAAGGCCACCCCCATGAATACAGCACTGCATGCCTTAGGCAGAACTGTACTCATGAGAGTTGGCGGGGAAAGGGAAATGCATGTAGGTCCCCCTATTTAGATTTTAATGCCAAAACATAGGGTAACCAGCTCAGTCCTAATTAAGTTTTTTAAAATAATCACATTTATTGATACAATTTTAAAGCAGCAAAGGTCAGTACAGTATT
Source organism: Xenopus laevis (assembly GCF_017654675.1). NCBI lineage: Eukaryota > Metazoa > Chordata > Amphibia > Anura > Pipidae > Xenopus > Xenopus laevis. Next base: position 58,652,321 of record NC_054374.1, read on the forward strand.
AGCCTTAACACCTTTCCATTCCCTCCTGGGAACTTCATCAGATGTGATGTGCCCCCTCCCAAGCAAGCAAAACAACAGACATGTTATTACTCAGAACTTCTCATCTTAAATTAACAAAAATACTTAACATGTTAAAAATAAATCAACATTTCCTATGTTTAATCATGTGTGACTTACAACATATATTTCTGTGTATAAAAACAAGAATACTTTCTCTTTATATATTCCACAATAAACATATTAAATACATATGCATCATAGTTATCCATCTCCTGTCTTATCTCGGATAGGGTATATGTAAAAAAAACTACCATTAAAGGGGTTGTTCACCTTCCATTAAAAACAAAATTTTAGAGACTGAATGATGGAGGCAGAAATAACATTTCAAATATACAGTAGCTCAATTAACAATGTCACAGCCACAAATATAGATGCTTGCATCTACAGTATTTATATATATGAAGAGCAGCCACTTTGTTTTGTTTAATCCTTATAATGTTGCAGAAAGGTTTCTGTCTTTTTTACTCTCAATATGACATTAAAGGCATTTTAAACAAACATTAGCACGTATATACCCAGTGCTTTTAAATGCTGCTATCAAAATCACTATGCATACCTTCTCTGTGGGATGGATAATAGTCCAGAATAACTCTGCAAAGGGTAAGCTGAATTGCACCTCCTGCAACTGCGCATGGGTAAAGACAGAAATCAGAGAGCACATATTATGTTATACAAAATACATTTGTGTTCGGTACGCTAAGAGATTTTGTGTATCTGAAACATGTATGCGGAGGCAGGTCACGGGTGAGTAGCACAACACAAATAAAGATAAGCTCTGAAAAATCAAATTGTATTACAAAGCTTATATGTTATCTGCTGTGTATCCTGTGTCTTTTCTCCTTTTTCAGCTTTTGAATGGTAGATTGTTTATATAAAGTTTAGTTGTGTTTTTAAAGCATGCACACCAGTTGTTCCAGTGCAGTGCAACAGGACATTATATTTTCATTACTTTAAAATACTTTGTTACTGTCCCTTCAAGAGTTAATTGGATTTGAATAATTTAACAGCAATGAATTGCAATAAACATTTTCTGAAATTGCCTAAAATAGCTGTATTCTGGTAATTTACCGGTTAATTTATTAACTTGAACCACTTAAATATCAAGACTCATGTGGAAATATATATATATATATTCGTCATATAAGACATAGCTCTAAGCCAATAAACATAAAGATATATTTACATTTGCAGAAGTGGCAGTCACCACAGGGTATAATACATGTGGTCAGATCCACCCTGCACAAATGCAAAATAAATATGTATGCCTTCTTTTTGCTTATGTGTCTTTAATTATTTGCTGATATATTGCATTTACTTGCTGTTAACTAAATACAGATGCTTGCCAAGGAGGCTCTATGCCCTAGTCTGTTATATATATACTAGACATTAAGCCCGTTAAATTAACGGGCGCTAGACGGTCCGTGGGGCACATGCGCAGTAGCGCAATCCCACGGACACAGGGACTGCTGGACGCAGAGACACTTCAACTTTATTATATAGGATATATATATATATATATATATATATATATATATATATATATTTATTTATTTATTTTTCTTACCTGTGCATGTTCCCTGGGGTGGGCGCTCATCACACACGTGCAAGTCAAGTTTCGAGATCAACAAATGATATGAGGTTTCCTTCATATCAAACTTATCAAAGTACTGACCTAAACTAGATGTAGTAGAGGGTGATGAAGAGAGAGACCACAAAGAGGGTACTGTGGGAGAAGATGCAACCTGCAAAAACAACCAATAACTTAACTGTAAAAATAATAATGCAGGAAACTGAGGTATAATGGAACAAGTGGTTAGGAATTTGAAGATTCTTGAAGAGATAAGTAATGCTTGGCATGAAAGAGGAAGTTACCTGCTCTTCGCCTCTGTCTTTCCTCTGCCTCACTGATTTCTGCACAGCTTCGCTCAAAGATTTTGCATAGGACAGTAAAGCCCGAAGCTGAGAGTCTGTAAGCACCCATAACAGTTCATCCAGAAGAAGAGTAAACTTGGAACACAGCACTAGACAGTCCTTCATCTAGAGTAATGCATTAAATATAATCTGTGAGAAATGTGTTCTTGACAGAAACAAATGGGTTGATATGATATTTGAGGCTTGTTATCTAACCCTTCTCTTCAGTGCAACATGTAAACGTCCTCCACTGGTGAGCAGACGTAAAGGGGTGCTAGGAACATCCTCACTATTCTCAGATGCGTCAGCTTCTACACGAAGGGTCTGCCATATGACTTCTTTAAAGGTAAGAACCTGAAAAACATGTGGAAAAAAACTCAGGCAAGAAGTGGCGATGCCTCCATCTATCTCTAGAAAATATGGGATTACGCTTACTTCTCCTTTATCAGGGTGAGTGAGGCGGGTGAAACGCAGATCAGTTTTCTGCCAATTTGGGCTGACGCTGTAACCTTGGAGTTGCCACAGTTGCAGAGATGCATGGAATGTCCGGGACTCTATCTTGATAACGACACAGCCAACCTCCAGGAACATGCCTTCTACCACCTTCTCTGCAAAGCCATATTCACTTAACAATTGAAAAATTAAAGAAATGGATTAGTATTACACTTATTTTTTTTAAACAATTTGTTTTTATTTGACTGCATGTCAATAAAATACAGTAACATACTTTTATATAGCTAATCACAACTGGTACATTAAATGCAAGTTTAAAATGAAGGTACTGTAGTCAGAATGTTACTTTGGGACCCTGTGATTGCATAGCAAAATGATTTACTTATTTCAGTATCATGCAACTCGTATAAGCCATTGAGAAGTACATCTTGATAGATTCTATAGGGGTTTCTCTATCTCTAATGAAATCTCCCTCTATCTTCTATTAGGACTTTTTACAAGCTTATTTCACATAAGTAGGTCAAACAATGTAGGTCTCTATGAAAATATATTGAATAAAATAGCTCATATGTAAAACCCTGCCTCATATAAATATCACATTTTCAAAATACAGGTTGGAGATCAATTATCTGGAAATCAATTATCCAGAAAGCTCTGAATTACAGAAAGGTAATCTCCAATAGAATCCATTTTATCCAAATAAAATATATTTCCATTTTCTCTGTAATAGAAAAACAGCATCTTGTACTTCAGTCAAACTAAAATATAGTGAATCCTTACGGGAATAAAACCAACCCGATGATGAAAGTTTACACATGTGCACAAGCAGGAGATGGGGCTATGAACACAGCGGGCCTAGATGCACCCGCTATGTAAACCCAGCCCTTTTATGGAAAGATCCACTATCCTGATCCCGAGAATTCCGGATAAGAGGTCCCATACCTGTAATACACTTTTTAAGTAGTATTTGCCATTGGGTAATCCTAAATTAAAAAATGTCATTTAAAGAATTATGGGCTACCCCTTGGGATCCTGTGATTCAGGGTGCACACAAATCAAGCAAACTATAAGGGTGTTATTTATTAAAGTCCAAATGACAAAAACTCAAAAAATTTGTTTTGTTTTTTTTTACTATAAAATTCGAATTTTTAGTGGGGGATAAAAACACAAATTTTTTGGGATTTATTAAACCCAGAGGATGGAAAAAAACGAGAATCCAAAAACCTGGCATCTCAGACCTGCCAAGGTTGTATATGGGTGAAGTCCTGAAGATATCCAGAATCTGAGCTGACTAACTAAAGCTGAAAAGCAGGTAGCAAGTAGTGTTCTGGCTATTATGTTTTTCATTTTTTATTTTGCACATGCTATTTATTTACCCAGTTTCTTTACAATGAACTGTAGTGCCTACATGCTCCACAGTAAAGGGCTTTATTGCTGCACTAGCGTTGATTGTTGCAGTGCAACGAGCCAAGGGGCTGCCATCCAGTCCTGCGAAGCGGTAACACAGAGACATGCAAACTGCAAGACATGCCTCCCAGTCTCCCCAGAGCCCACCCACTCACTTCCTGCTGTGTAGACTCTGCGTTCCTGGGACCCTCTAACACTGCCAGGTACCCTCCTGCATACCTAAACTGTAAGTAGCCTTTCTTTACACATTTACACACATACATGCATTTTCACATACACTACACATTTTACTAAAGTTGGCTTTTTTTGTTTTTTATCTTTTCTTTTGCTCATGCCTGCACTCTTTTGCACATATTTACAAATTCACATCCACACACTTTTTACAGCTGTACACACATGTATACACAAACACACATAAAAAAAAAAAAAGTCTTCATTTTATCATTTTGCCTCTTGTTTCTCATTATTTCTCTTACTAGATCAGGTAGTCTAACAACTAAGCATGCTGCTTGATATTTTTTTTCTGATTTGCTTGAATGTTTTTGATTCTTTGTGATTTCATTGTAGTTTTATGCTTGCATTGTTATTCATTATGTCTTTTTTAGCATAGCTTTGCAATTTGATTTCAGCTTGTAGTAGAAATACATTTTTAGCAATTTTTAGAATGTGTGCTTTCCAAAAATAAGTGGCTTTCAGTGGTCTTTTGACGCCTGATATGCAGTCAGGGGGCTTTCTTTACAGAAGGTAAATTGACAACTCAAAACATTCATGTGCACTATTTTTATTTGTGGTCTGTACAAGCCACTTGCTTTGGTATATCTATGAATATTGGGCATCAAACTGTTCTGTAGACCCTTGGTGTTAATATTTATGGGGTTTTACCTTTGTATGCAAGAAATTGGGTGAGATAAGTTTGGAAAACAGCAATAGGTGATTTGCAGAAATGTCATAAAAACCATTGTATTTAGCTTTGCAGTTTGGTAGTTTGGAGTAGAAAGACATAATAACCCATTTTGGATTTGTCAGATTCTGTACTTTCAAAAAATATATGTATATTACAACAAATAATAAACAGTTAGGGGCCTTGTTCACAGAAGGTGAACTGGCAGCCAAGAAAATGCTTATGCAATATTTTCAGTTGCGGTCTGTACATACCACATGCTTTGGTATATCTATGGATATTGGGCATCAACTAAGCAGATGAACTTTTGTAAGACAGGACACTGTACAACTGACAGGTAAACGCCTAAATATTGGATGATGCTAGATTCAATGGCTAGTGCATACAGTTGTCCCAACAATAGGCATCATTGCTGAACTCCTTGGACAAATGCCAGAGGTGCAGTCAGAGACCAATTCATTGAGGCATACAGTGTTTTCAGATAACCTACAAACTCAAGAGTCAAGTCAAGAGTGAGTTTATTGTCATTTCATCCATATATGTTTGTAAAGTACACAGTGAAACTAAACAACGTTCCTCTAGGACCATGGTGCTACACAACACAACATAGATGTACCGGACAACAGACAAAAAGTGCAAGTGCAAAAATGTGCAACTTCTGCACTGTGCAGGGACAGGACAATACAGTGCACACTCAGCAGATGTAATATGTTAAGTAAATAATGCTAAACGTCAGACATGATGGATGTATCATTGTGACATGACAGTAGCAAGAACATGATAAAGAACATGACAAAGTGCAGATGTGCTCATAGGGAACAACTGTATCCAATGGCTATTCATCCATACAGTGGAGTACAGTGGCTGTGTAACGTTGTGGTATATAGTAAGGTCAGATGGAGTGTTTGTGTGTGAGAGAGATCTGTCCGGTCCCTGAGTATTCAGGAGCCTTATGGCTTGGAGGAAGAAACTGTTACACAGTCCGGTAGTGAGGGCCCTAATGCTTCGGTACCATTTTCCAGATGGCAGGAGTGTGAACAGTGAGTGTGAGGAGCGAATTGGATAAGCCACAATGCTGGTGGCTTTATGGATGCAGTGAGTGGTGTAAATGTCTGTGATTGAAGGAAGAGAGACACCTATGATCTTCTCTGCGGTCTTCACTATCCTCTGTAGGGTCTTGCGCTCCATTACAGTTCAGTTCCCAGCCCAGACAGTGATACAGCTGCTCAGGATGCTCTCGATAGTCCCTCTGTAGAAGGTTTGAGTATGGATGGTGGGAGATGGGATTTCCTCAACTTGCGCAGGAAGTAGAGGCGCTGTTGGGCTTTCTTGGCTAAGTAGCTAGTGTTGTGGGACCAGGTGTGGACAAAGCTATAGGCTTGCAGGATGACTATAAGATATTGGTGATCCAACCTGTGAAATGCCTTCAGAAAATCAAGAGGCACACCAGACCTCCAGAAAAATGTAGGAATCTCAGATCAGTAAGACATTATAAAAAAATTGTGAATTCATAAGACTGGTTGTGATGAATCACCTCTGCCAGCACAGACTTGAGCGAGAAAGCATGGGCTACAATCTCATTGTCTGTGCTGAGCATTGAGGCTGCTTGCCAATTCTTAATAAGGCAGATATCATCTTGTTAGGTAGCAGTGATAACATTGCCCCACACCATGAAAGCTGCATCTCACTGGTCTTAAAGGCCTCAGTTAGGACCCTATGGAAATCAGGTCCCAGACTATGCCAGAACTGGAAGAACGCAACGGTCTGTCCGTCTAGCCTCGAAGGTTTATTCCAACCTCTCTCTTCCCCTGTTGCTGGCCACTGGAAGCACATACCATAGCTCCTTGCAGGTATCTGGAGAGATGGGATCCAGAGAAAAAAGGTTTGATGATGTCCATCTGAGATGATTAAAAAGACCCTGCCCTTCACCCTGCAATCCAGATGGATAGTCTCTTAAAGGAGAATTCAACCCCTTAATAAATAAAACCCTACCCCCTACCCTACATAGACCCCCCTCCCTCCTCCCCTCCCCAGGGCATCAGAGTTCACGGCAGCCATCTTCTTCTTCTTTGGTAATCTTCTGGTCTTCTTCTGGCGCTTCGGCAATTTCTGTGACTTTCGGCACACGCGCAATTGTTCGGGACCTCCAGACTACTCCAAACTGAGCATGCGCCGATACGGCACTTACTTCCTGAAGTAGACCGAAGAGAAGAAGATGGCTGCCGTGAATCTGCACCGAGGGGTAAGTAAAAAGTTTGGGGCATTTACCCAGGGTAGCAGCTAGGTTGGGGGGAGGGGGGTCTATGTAGGGTAGGGGGTAGGGTTTTTTTTTAATAAGGGGTTGAATTCTCCTTTAAAGCTCTGGAGTGGTATGGGACACAAAGGAAATTCACAAAGTAACCTCTTTGGCAAAGAAAGGAGAGTACCTTAAATATTCAGAAAGGCTCTTGAAAGCCGTTTGTATTAAGTGTGCTTATATTCAGAGACATTATTGGGTGTTAGGAAATACTGTACCTGTACCTGCAGAGAGACATGTGAGATAAACACTTTTTGTGTAACTTAATGATACAGAGGTATTTTCTGTTCCGTAGTTCTAGGCCTCTTTTATAACCCCAATGTATTGTCTCACAAAATAAATTATTAAAGGAAAATCATGTTACTTCTCCAGAGCCATATACAACATAGTTGGTTCACATTTAACCCTTTCCCTGCCAGCCGTTTTGTCCTAGATGCGAACATCTACTGCCAAGCAGTTTTTAGATATTTTGCACTCTTTCACTTTAAGGGCCTTTCCTGGGGTGGTCTTTTAGTTAACCCAGGAAAACAATATATTGTTTTTTTCAGGACAACCTGAACTTTCACAATATGCAAGAATTTTGGTGTAATTCTACTTCTGTAAAAAAATATTGGATTCTAAGTGTCAAATAAAATGAAAAAAATCATGTTGCACGAAGAACAATCACATATATCAGAAACATCATTCATTTTATGTACGAGAACACAGCCGATTTAGAAAGGTCTATGTCTCCTGAACGCGACAATACCAAATATATATAGTTTTATGGAGATTTCTCACTTGTATAGCTCAAAATCTACAAGCAGTACACAACCAAATTTCCAAAGCAACACTCCCCAAACGGCATACTTTTGATTTCAAGGCCAAACATTCCGCTAACAGTAGGTTTACCCTAGAAAACTACCCATTACTAGAAAGAACAGATTCTGGTGAATCAAAAATGGGTAGAAATATCTTTGTACTCCAAACCACCAAGTTGCAATTGTTTCCTAAAGTTATAATGTTTTATAGAAATTGGTGAATTTTTTGAAAAATGACCTCAAAGCTTCCACTCTACAGCAACATATCTCCCACACATCATTAGGTATCAATGTAAAACACCCCAAATATAAAATCCTGGGTCCACTGAACAGTTTGATGCCCAATATGAATAGATGTACCCAAGCACGTGGCATAGGAGGCCCCAAAAGGAAGACCCCCCGTTTGTTCTGTCATTTCAGATACTGCAAAATCAACACATTTACATCGTTTTGGGGGGCGGCAAAGGTAGAAAAAAGTACGTTCACCCCAGAAAACCATATATTTTCGGAAAGTACACATTCCCCTGAATCCAAATTGGGTATGCATGTCTTTCTACACCAAAGTACCAAGCAGCAAACCATTCCTAAATTTGGTGATTTTGGCGACATTTCCAAAAATCACCTAAAAATTTCTACCCTGCAGCATCGTATTACCCACATACTTTTAGGTATCAAGACAAATCACCCCAAATATGAAAGCCTAGGGTCCTTTGAACAGTTTGATGCCCAATATATATAGGTGTACCCAAGCACGTGGCATATAGGGGCCCCAAAAGGAAGACTCCCATATGGTCTGTCATTTGAGGTACTGCAAAATCAACACCTTTACATCATTTTGGGGGGGGGGCAAAAGTAGAAAACAGTAAGTTCACCCCAGAAAACCATATATTTTCGGAAAGTACACATTCCCACGAATCCAAATTGGGTATGCATGTCTTTCTACGCCAAAGTACCAAGCCGCAAGTCATTCCTAAATTTGGTGATTTTGGTGACATTTCCAAAAATCACCTCAAAATATCTACTCTGCAGCATCGTATTACCCACATACTTTTAGGTATCAAGAGAAATCACCCCAAATATGAAAGCCTAGGGTCCTCTGAACAGTTTGATGCCCAATATGTATAGGTGTACCCAAGCACGTGGCGTACAGGGGCCCCAAAACCAAGACCCCCATATGGTCTGTCATTTCAGGTACTGCAAAATCAACACATTTACATTGTTTTGAGGGGGGCAAAAGTAGAAAACAGTAAGTTCACCCCAGAAAACCATATATTTTCAGAAAGTACACATTCCCACGGATCTAAATTGGGTATGCATGTCTTTGTACTCTAAAGTACCAAGCCGCAAACCATTCCTAAATTTGGTGATTTTGGGGACATTTCCAAAAATGACTTCAAAATTTCGACCCTGCAGCATCGTATTACCCACATAATTTTAGGTATCAAGACAAATCACCCCAAATATGAAAGCCTGGGGTCTTCTGAACAGTTTGATGCCCAATATGTATAGGTGTACCCAAGCACGTGGCGTATAGGGGCCCCAAAACGAAGACCCCCATATGGTCTGTCATTTCAGGTACTGCAAAATCAACACATTTACATTGTTTTGAGGGGGGCAAATGTAGAAAAAAGTAAGTTCACCCCAGAAAACCATATATTTTCGGAAAGTACACATTCCCACGGATCTAAATTGGGTATGCATGTCTTTGTACTCCAAAGTACCAAGCCGCAAACCATTCCTAAATTTGGTGATTTTGGGGACATTTCCAAAAATGACTTCAAAATATCTACCCTGCAGCATCGTATTACCCACATACTTTTAGGTATCAAGAGAAATCACCCCAAATATGAAAGCCTAGGGTCCTCTGAACAGTTTGATGCCCAATATGTATAGGTGTACCCAAGCACGTGGCATACAGGGGCCCCAAAAGGAAGACCCCCATATGG